>NC_064628.1:89918075-90227325 GCF_023864275.1 Schistocerca cancellata | reverse complement strand
GAGAGTATGAGCTTTCGGGCTGAGAACCTTGCCGCTCCCTTTTAACATGGCCGTAGTTACGACCGCTCACAACAACCTCTGAAAGACTACACTGGTGCAAATCTCCACATACCAGATTACTTTAAACTAAAAATTTTAACAACTCACACAAACACATAAACTATGCATCCCATAGGAGGGATGGAAATGGTGCAAACACTCGCATTAAAAAAAATTACTTGCCACCGATAGTGCAACTTGCTTTTAAAAAAAAGTTCTTACGGTGGAAGGGTGACAACTTTATATACTAAAATGATCATTTAAATAAAAACCCATAAAATGCCGTCTTACATAACATGTACAAACATGCTCTACATTACACATATACCGCCTCTCAAGATGACAGGCAAGATAAAAACATATTTGAGGAATTCGGCCTTTACACCTTAAGCAATAAAGTTGTTAACACCGAATCCGACAAACATAACAGAGGCAGCTATTAACGTACGATAGACCGACAGACAGACAGACACTAACTGTCTAACAAATGCGGACGGGAGACAAACGAGCAAGCTGGGGACGAGAGACTGACCAAGAAAACAAGTAAATAAAACAACATATCACGAATCACTTAACTTCTAATAACCCGTGATGCCTGGCGAAGACCTGGCGCAACACGCCCAAATCGTTCACCGGAACCGTCCGCTGCCAGCCGCTTCAATGGACGCAGGAAGGCGCGCCGACCTCCCGTCTCACGGCGTCGCAGCTCGCGCCGGCCAGACTGAAGTCGTGGGTTGGCTCCTGTTGCTCTCGTGTCGGCAGCGAAGCCACTACCCCTCGCTATACGGCGCGGCCCACTGGACTCACGTGGCGACCTCACATGCGCCGGCGCTCAAGACGGACAAGTCATCTTGTGTCTCAGTGCGAGACCGACCAACCGATCGATCCAACCGCCAATGACTACTGCCTGCGCAAACTCGAGCAGACTGGCGGCCTAACGCGCAGACTCAGACGCAGGAACTAAGCCCCGACCGGGCGACCACTCGCTGTTCTCTTACTGGCGGAGTGGAAGGTCTCTCATTTTGCCGGCTTTAAAGGTTGATCCGAACGAAAGACATACTAGCACTCCGGACGACAGACACACTGACTGCCCCACACTGAGCCGGCTGACCAACTGACCAGACTCCCTGAGACAGACAGACTGCCCGACTGGCGAGTTTTTTTTTTTTTTTTTTACTTTATTGTTAGTGTAAAACCTGTACAACAGGCAGGCTGTCAGCAGCACTCTACGCTGCTCTTCAGCCATAGAATACACAATACACAATGAGAAAAAACAGTAAGAATACACATAAGTTACAGAACGGTAGGCAATAAAACAGTAGACACATAAATACAAACACGGAGCCGTTCACACTCGACGATAATCCACACTGCAAACTGTTGATACGACGCACAAACACTGATGATGGCGATGGCACAGGTGAACGATGGAGTGCGACGGTGGACACTAAACACTAAACACGACGACACACACGAGACACAGATGGCGATGACCTCCGGCGCGCGAAAGTCCACGTAGCGTGTGCGAGTCCAGGAACCTGCCAAGAGAGGAGGAGGGGGGGGTGGAAGAGGGAGAGGGGAGAGCAGAGATGCCATGGGCAGAGGAGATAGGGGGAAGGGAGGAAGGGGGAAGGGAACCCCAGGAGAAGAGGGATGGAGGAAAGGGGATGGGGGAAAAAGGAGAGAGAAGGGAGGGAGGGTGCCTAAAGGAAAGGACACAGGAAGTGGGGCGAGAGGATCAAAGTTGATAGCAGGGGTAGATGGAGGGGAGGAGGACATCATCAGGGAGGGGGAGCTGGCGGAAACCACCTTCGGAGAGGGTAAGGAGGGTGGAGAGATGGAGACCGGGTGGGACGTGGGAATACAGGCACGGCAGCGGGTGGGGGTGGGAGAGGATGGGTGAGACAAGCGGATGAGGAGGATCTAGTTTGCGGGAGGTGTACAGGATCCGTATCCTTTCAAGGAAAAGGAGGAGGTGGGGGAAGGGGATGAGATCATACAGGATCCGCGTGGGGGAGGGGAGACGGATGCGATAGGTGAGGCGGAGAGCATGGCGTTCAAGGATTTGTAGGGATTTATAAAAGGTAGGGGGGGGGGGCGGGCGGAGATCCAGGCTGGATGGGCGTAACAAAGGATAGGGCGGATGAGGGATTTATAGGTGTGGAGGATGGTGGAGGGGTCCAGACCCCACGTACGGCTGGAAAGGAGCTTGAGGAGACGGAGTCGGGAGTGTGCCTTGGCTTGGATTGTCTGTAGATGGGGAGTCCAGGAGAGGCGACGGTCGAGGGTGACGCCAAGGTACTTAAGGGTGGGAGTGAGGGCGATAGGACGGCCATAGACGGTGAGATAGAAATCAAGGAGGCGGAAGGAAGGTGTGGTTTTGCCTACAATCATCGCCTGGGTTTTGGAGGGATTGACCTTGAGCAACAACTGGTTGCACCAAGCGGTGAATCGGTCAAGATGGGATTGGAGGAGGTGTTGGGAGCGCTGCAGGGTGGGGGCAAGGGGAAGGAAGGCGGTGTCATCGGCAAACTGGAGAAGGTGGACGGGGGGGGGGGGGGGGGGTGACGGCGGCGGCATGTCCGCCGTATACAAAAGGTACAGAGTACAGAAGGGGGGAGAGGACGGAGCCTTGGGGCACACCGGCGGAGGGGGAAAAGGTGTAGGATTCTGTGTTATGGATGGTGACGTAGGAAGGACGGTGGGAGAGAAAGGAGCCGATCAGACGGACGTAGTTAATGGGAAGGGCGAAGGTTTGGAGCTTGAAGAGGAGATTGGAATGCCATACGCGGTCATAAGCTCGTTCGAGGTCCAGGGAGAGGAAGATTGCGGAGCGACGGGAATTAAGCTGGTCGGAAAGGAGATGAGTGGGGTCAAGGAGAAGATCGTCGGAAGAGAAGGACGGCTGAAAGCCACACTGGGTAACGGGAAGGAGGTGGTGCTGGCGGAGGTGCTGGAGGATTCGTCGGGTGAGGATAGATTCCAGGACCTTGCTGAAGACCGAGGTAAGGCTGATGGGACGGTAGGAGGAGACAGCGGACGGCGGTTTGCCAGGTTTAAGGAACATCAGGATACGGGAGGTTATCCACAGGTCGGGGTAGTAACCGGTGGACAGTACTACATTGTAGAGCCTGGCCAAGGTGGAGAGGAAAGAGACAGGAGCTTCACGAAGGTGGCGGTAGGTGACACGATCGTGACCAGGAGCGGTGTTGCATTTTGTGCGGAGTGTAGCAATGAGATCCTGTGTAGTGATAGGGGCATTGAGTTCCGTGTGTGCAATGTTGTCCAAGTACTGGACACCAGGAGCGAGGGGAGGGACAGAGGTGTCAGTTCGATTGCGGACATCCGGGAAGAGGGAGTAATCGAACTGGGGATCATCAGGGAAGGAAAAGACATCGGAGAGGTAGGAGGCAAAGTGATTGGCCTTAGTAAGGGTGACAGGGAAGGGGTGATCATCATGGAGAAGAGGATAGTAGGGGGAGGGTGTAGTTCCAGTAAGGCGACGGAAGGCTGACCAGAACTTGGACGAGTCGATAGGTAGGGTAGCATTTAAACGGGTGCATGTCTGTCGCCAGTCCCGGCGTTTCTTAGCCGCGAGCAAATTACGAATGTGTCGCTGGAGTTGCCGATGGCGTCGTAGTGTGTCCGGGTCACGCGTGCGGAGGAAGGCACGGTAGAGACGGCGGGATTCACGGAGGAGGAGGACGGCCTGTGGGGGTAAGGTGGGCGGCAGGTGGATGGCGACAGTAGGGACGTGGGCCTCAACGGCCGACTGGCGAGCTCATAGCGCCCCTTAAATGCACGTGAACAGGCAACCTTTCCCCTTTCCCACCAGATGGAGACACCAAAGCTGCGATTGCCACAGCGGCGCCACCGCCAGAAACGGAGGGCGACTGGTTCACACTACGCGCTACGGCACGCTCTTCAAAACAACAAATTTTTACCATGGCTCATACACTTTCACACAGGAGACAAAATTTAACTTAACTTTTGTTGATCTTAAGTTTTGGATTCCGTCCCTCAATAGGGTACTCCCTGTTGACCTACAGTCATGCAATTTGGCAAGAAGCAAGCTTTCATAGTATAAGTAAAGGAAAACATCCTAAAATTGTTAATTAGTAATTATATAACACGAAAAATTATTTTTTGGCATTTTTTATCTATCTGTTTGTTTGTCCGTCTGTTAAGACCCTTTTTTCTGGTGCACAGGTTGGAGTATCAAATTCAAATTTATGTCACTTACCAAGGTCTATGTTCCCTTGGTTTTGTAAAAACTTTAAGCTATTAAGTCAGTTCAGTCAAACAATACGGCTTTTATGTCACATATTCTGATACTCGAAAACTCCCTCTTCGAAACCTATAGGGTACTTCCCCTTGATCTATAATCGTGAAATTTGGCTACAAGTAAGGGTTCACAGTACAACAGAAATAAAAAATCTAAAAATTGTTAAATTGTAATTATAACGTTTAGAAGATATCTTTTTTCCATTACAACATACATTCCAGTCACCATCGGTCAAAAGCCTGTAGACGAACATTGCTACATGCAAACATAAAATGTAAGTTGTAGTCATATTTTAGTGAGTAAGTAAAAATTATTACATCAGATTTTCCATATATATACTTAAGTATCATGCTCGCTTGTTCTATGGACTACCAAAGAAAAGGGAGATAAAACTAAGAAAAAATATAACAGTGGGAAACGCCTGGCCAATATTTATCGAAGTGAATGAATGAACAGTTTACTTTTATTTTAGATCTTCTCAAAACAAGGATATCCTACATAATTCTAAAAATAACTATTGTTGGACAAAGCTTTGGCCAATTTCGTGTTCTGCAGGTCATTTTTTTCAGTGAGTGTTATTATACTAACAAATAATTTCTTCTTACATAGTGAAATAGAAACAAAAACATTCGAGTATACATTGGCGTGAAGAGAAAACGTTTGCGAGACGACTGCCAATTGTAAATCTAATTAGGCTAGAAATTCACCCATAGCCTACCTTAAAAAGAAATACAATACTACTTCCACATGTTACAATTTACTGTACGATCGTACCTGTTAAAGGACGTGTTCCACGTGCCGTCCTCGCATTGACAATCAATAATGCACCCGTCTCTGCAAAGAACTATGAATTATCACCCCCAGATCATCTCGTAAAGCTTCACAAAACGACACAATTCACTGCTCCTGTTCTACAACGATATCAACGGGAGTGTGGCAAATTTCTCTTTTAAGGAGACTCCAGACACAAATATCTAGGTGTGGTTTGCAGCTGTGTTACCCATTCCGTGGAGGAAAAGTATCCACCAAATAGGTAAAATTTTTCCCCAACTTTATTTGTAGATTAAATAAAGTTCGGGAAGAAATTGTAGACCTTTGGTGGATTGTTTTCCTCTGCGAAAGTAAGGACACGTGATCTTGTTGGCCAATGCACAGGCTCTGCCCGACCTATCCATCTTGGATCATATAGGAACGTCACCAGTCGTCTTACGTCAGCAGTAAAAGTGCCGGCGCCCCGTCATACACGACCTAACTCCCAATGTTTCGCACGGAAAACGTTTTCAAGTAATCCTAGAAGCAGTGTGCGATTTGCAGGGGGGGATGGGGGGGGGGGGGATTTCCCCCTCTCTGCATCAGACCATCCCCTCCTCTGGTTTTAGTTTCTGCATCCCAACCTGGGATGTTTGTTTTCCACGCACTGGAGTAAAACTTTACATATAATTTTAATTTGTGGAGCCGAACACAGAAAGTTTTTAATACAGTCTTACTATTAATACTATTAATATGTTTGCTTATTAATTCTGAAAAAGTGTTATCTAGTAGTTATTGTTGTTGTCTTCAGTCCAGAGACTGATTTGATGCAGCTCTCCATGCATGTAGTAGTTAAGCATTTCAAAACGTTTAGAACTAAATCATCATTAACATGTTGTCATTGTTGCTTTCGTCTAAGGTGCGTCATCCGTTTACTTGCGAGCTTGTATCATGATGGACGAAAGTACAACTGTTTCCAATAAAACTTGTTTAATAACATATATACGTTTGTCCTTTGAGGGAATTGCTTGCGATTACTTTTTTGACATTGTTGAATGAGAAAGTGGGACAGGAGAATGCATTTTCAGCACACTGTTAGCAACTCTTGAAAAGTATGGCATTACAAATGATGACCTAAAAAACCACCTTGTAGGTGTCGCAACAGATGGTGGCTCAGCAATGCTTGCACCTTACAAAGGCGTAGCCGCTCTACTGCGTAGTCATTTACGTAAGGATGAAATATATAGCTGTCCACGATGTTATGAATGATGGAGCAGATGTATACCATATAAAGGTTTTTTTTTTAGATTCCTTATATTCTGTATTTTCTCGAAGTCCCAAAAATCAGACTACTACAAAGTGTGTCACAAGAACCATCCTCGCAGCTATTAAAACTAGGCCACATTTTTCGCGTACGTTGGGTTGCTTCCTCATTTAATGCTTTTCGAGCTTTTCTTGAAAGTCACAGTTATCTTGTCCATCTCTTTGAAAAACTGAGACATGATGGTTCCTGATCAACTCAGGAGAGATCTAAATTTGAAGGTTTACTAAAACATCTCACAAAGTGGCTTTTCTGATAGTGCATACGCCTGAATAGTGAGTTTCGGCATTAACATCTATTTATAAATAACTGTTTATCCATGGGTAACGCCACGGTCCAAGCTAGTAACATATGTAATAATACTAACCCCCTAAGACATCCCCCCCCCCCCCCCCCCCCCACTGGTAAAAGCACAAATCGCACGCTGCCTAGAAGCGATACATTACTGCAGTGCCTGTGTTATTAAGAAGTGTTACCTGCAGAAGTCGTGATTAATAAATCATTTTAACACAGCTGTTGCGGTTTTTGATTATTTGAAATGTATCATCATAGCTGCTCTTGCTCCTCATACCAAGTGACTTGTATATTTTCATTAGACTATCTATCTGTTAAACAGCTCTTCCAACTCTTTTGCCGTGTCTGACAAAATTAGTATCGTCGTCAAAGCTCAAAGTTTCTATTTCTTCTTCCTGACCTTTAATTCCTTTTCCGAATTGCTCCCTGGTTTCCTTTACTGCTTGCTCAGTGAACAGACTGAATGACATTGGAGACAGCTCTCTGTCTCGTCTCACTCCTTTCTCAACCATTGCTTCCCTTTCATTTCATTCAACTCTTGTAATTGCTTCCCTTTCCTTTCATTCGACTCTTGTAACTGCTTTCTACTTCCTGCAGAACTTGTGTATAACCTTCGCTCCTTTTATTTTATCCCTACTTCATTCAAAATCCAAAAGAGCGTACTGCAGTCAACATCGTCAAAGGGCTATCGCTATTTGTGTTAAAAGGTGATCGCAAAACTCGCTGGTTCGCGTCGCGTTGTGATGTGTAGTTGGTCACGATTGTGGCTCACTAAGCGGGAGTACATTGAAGTAAAAGGTGGTACACGCAACACGTGTGCTCATATCCTGTTACAGGCGACCTCTGCGTACCAACGAGCCGGTACACGACCGTGCCATCCCGTCGCAGGGCGCCATCTCCGTCATCGCTGCAATCGGGCCACTCAACACGCGCAAAGAAGCCAATGCGCATGCGCCCACGGACAAGACCGCAGGTATTACACGCTGAGATCTACCTTCGTTTATTCTCTGGTATATAATCTAGGTCTCATCAGTAGATTTCTAAATCCACAACTCCCGTGGATATACAGGGTTATTACAAATGATTGAAGCGATTTCACAGCTCTACAATAACTTTATTATTTGAGATACTTTCACAATGCTTTGCACACACATACAAAAACTCAAAAAGTTTTTTAGGCATTCACAAATGTTCGATATGTGCCCCTTTAGTGATTCGGCAGACATCAAGCCGATAATCAAGATCCTCCCACACTCGGCGCAGCATGTCCCCATCAATGAGTTCGAAAGCATCGTTGATGCGAGCTCGCAGTTCTGGCACGTTTCTTGGTAGAGGAGATTTAAACACTGAATCTTTCACATAACCCCACAGAAAGAAATCCACCACGACCGATCCATCAGTTTTCCAATCTCCTGTTTAAGAAATGCCGAACATCATGATGGAAGTGCTGTGGAGCACCATCCTGTTGAAAGATGAAGTCGCCGCTGTCGGTCTCCAGTTGTAGCATGAGCCAATTTTCCAGCATGTCCAGATACACGTGTCCTGTAAAGTTTTTTTCGCAGAAGAAAAAGGGGCTGTAAACTTTAAACCGTGAGATTGCACAAAACACGTTAACTTTTGGTGAATTGCGAATTTGCTGCACGAATGCGTGAGTTTTCTCTACCGCCCAGATTCGCACATTGTGTCTGTTCACTTCAACATTAAGAAAAAATGTTGCTTCATCACTGAAAACAAGTTTCGCACTGAACCCATCCTCTTCCATGAGCTGTTGCAACCGCGCCGAAAATTCAAACCGTTTGACTTTGTCATCGGGTGTCAGGGCTTGTAGCAATGTAAACGGTAAGGTTTCTGCTTTAGCCTTTTCCGTAAGATTTTCCAAACCGTCGGCTGTGGTACGTTTAGCTCCCTGCTTGCTCTATTCGTCGACTTCCGCGGGCTACGCGTGAAACTTGCCCGCACGCGTTCAACCGTTTCTTCGCTCACTGCAGGCCGACCCGTTGATTTCCCCTTACAGAGGCATCCAGAAGCTTTAAACTGCGCATACCATCGCCGAATGGAGTTAGCACTTGGTGGATCTTTGTTGAACTTCGTCCTGAAGTGTCCTTGCACTGTTACGACTGACTGATGTGAGTGCATTTCAAGCACAACATACGCTTTCTCGGCTCCTGTCGCCATTTTGTCTCACTGCGCTCTCGAGCGCTCTGGCGGCAGAAACCTGAAGTGCGGCTTCAGCCGAACAAAACTTAATGAGTTTTTCTACGTATCTGTAGTGTGTCGTGACCATATGTCAATGAATGGAGCTACAGTGAATTTATGAAATCGCTTCAATCATTTGTAATAGCCCTGTACTTATTGGTCGGCTGTTGCGACCGAGCGGTTCTAGGCGCTTCAGTCCGGAATCACGCGGCTGCTACGGTCGCAGGTTCGAATTGTGCCTCGGGTAGTGTGATGTCCTTAGCTTAGTTAGGCTGAAGCAATTCTAAGTCTAGGGGACTGATGACCTCAGATGTTAAGTCCAATAGTGCTACGAGCCATTTGAACCATTTGATATAATTATCTTTCTGTTGTCGTTTCATCCGAAGTTGCAGATCCACAGCTTCATATGATGTCTCAGAATACGCTACAGTCAAAAATTATGTAATGTTTGTTTATTACTAATCACTAACCTAAATGGTTCAAATGGCTCTGAGCACTATGGAACTTAACTTCTGAGGTCATCAGTCCCCTAGAACTTAGAACCACTTAAACCTAACTAACCTAAGGACAACACACACATCCATGCGCGAGGCAGGATTCGAACCTGCGACTGTAGCGGTCGCGCTGTTCCAGACTGTACCACCTAGAACCGCTCGGCCACCTCGGCCGGCGAACGTAAATAAACACTTCTTTAGGATGCACTCTAATATGGCTGCCTTTAGTACTGCCACAGAATCATTACGCAGAAACAAAAATACTGAGTCATCTGAAGCGACGCGCAGCTGTACCTCTAAAACCAACCACCACTTGTCACTCCAGCCGCCTGCCAGAATGGTCAAGCGGCTCTAGGCGCTTCAGTCTCGAACTGCGCGACAGCTACGGTCGCAGGTTCGAACCCTGCCTCGCGCATGGATTGTGTGTCGTCTTTAGGTTAGTTAGGTTTAAGTAGTTCTAAGTTCTAGAGGACTGACGACCTCAGATGTTAAGTCCCATAGTGCTCAGAACCATTTGAACTGAGGCAGCTTCTGCTATAATGGTAACTTGCCTCGTAATTCTTATTGTGTCGACAATGCGGTGTCAGAATTACAAAATTACTTTTGACTCATATTGTCTTTCACACAATTACAATTTTTTACCGGTAGTGAGAGACAGGTTCAGTGCAAGCCACACTTCAGAGATCCTCACAATTATTAGTTCTGTTTGTATGAAAATCATGTTATGCTATGTTGATATAACTGGGTTTGCATGGGGATAGAAGGGCTAAAACAAATAAACACAAAAATTACTTATATTACCAAAATACAAATTGAACCGAATATTAATGATATGTACGAGGGGCAGTCAAATTGTTATGAGACACAGGGGAAAAAGGTAAATGAATTATTTATTACACTGCTGAAAAAAATCGTAACACCAAAAAAATAATTAATGTAGGGTAATGAAATTTCGGGAATAACTAACATATCTAATCAACTAACGTTGCAGGATCACAGGTTCATGTAAGCGCCAGATAAGCCATTGCAAATGTGAAATGCTGGTACATTAACAACAGATGTAACTACCAGACTGCTGGATGTAAGTATGCAAACGTGCATGCAGTGTGCTGTACTATAGTGCGTTTAAAATTAGTTGCGACTTTTGACGTTTGGCTCAGCGTAGGTGACATGACGCCGTTGCCCAGGTAACACCATTGGCGAGCCGGGTTACCCCTACCACGCCGACAGCAGTTCGGTTGGTAAAGCGCCGCTGTTGCCACGCCATGGTAACCAGTACCACGTGGTATCGCGCATTAGAGGCACCTACGTTTATTAGCTCATGCTGTAAAGTGACATTTTCTGGCGTCGAAGTGGTCTACAGTATTCGTTTTGTTGCTGCCTTAATAATAACAGTGCAGCGTATCTGAACACGAGATTCGCAATATAAGCGGGCGTCCAAGAACACATTCACCTGCTGTGAATATAATGTTCCGTTGCAATATCTTTCTCCGAATTCGGCAATAGTAATAGAAAATATGCAATACCACTCGGCTGTGATGGATAAGGCTCCAGGAATGCAGCGGAGGAAAGCGGTTATTTTTCTCTGGGTACAAAGAAATGTTCGACTGGATAAAGTTGAACCCAGCTTGTATAAGGCGAAGTTAATGGAATTTGTAGTTCTGTTCAAGCTAAAAACTCCACGCTATCAGGTCGTGGAAGTGGCTTACCCTAAAGAGCATAGTTTAAACAGGCTTCCTCCGCATCATGCTCATTTAAGTCCGACTCATAATATATGGCATAAGTGAAAAGTAATGTGGCAAAAAAGAACAAGAATTTGGGCAAATTCTTTGCCTTTACATATGTCTCCTTGTGTCTGTATATGGCGGATGAATATGTGTATGTGCGCGAGTGTATACCTGTCCTTTTTCCCCCCTAAGGTAAGTCTTCAGCTCCCAGGATTGGAATGAATCCTTACCCTCTCCCTTAAAACCCATATCCTTTCGTCTTTCCCTCTCCTTCCCTCTTTCCTGATGAAGCAACCGTTGGTTGCGATAGCTTGAATTTTGTGTGTGTGTTGGTGTTTGTTTGTGTGTCTAACAACATACCAACGCTTTCGTTTGGTAAGTTACATCATCTTTGTTTTAGATACATAAACATTTAGTAAAACACTTATCAGAACCAAAATATGTTAACATAGGGATTCCACAAGGTAGCATATTAAGACCAATACTATTCCTGATATACATCAATGACTTTACTGGCAGTGTTCCTCATGGTGAAAAAATTCTCTTAGCTGATGACAGTAATATTATAGTCACTAACAAAACAAGAGAACTCCTTGCAGAGAAAGCAAATGAAACTCTCAAGGAAGTTTATGATTGAACAATAAGCAATAAAGTGACACTGAACATAAAGAAAACTAATGCCATGAATTTCAGTTTGAAGAGAAAAAATGATTATGTTAAATTAAATGTAGATGGCACCTCTATAGACTGTGTAACAAATACAAAATTTCTAGGAATGAATATTGATTCTCAGTTGAAGTGGTGTGAACAAACAAAGGTATATGCAAACAGAATGTCATCAGCATGTTGTGTCCTTAGAATCCTATCATCAGTGTGTAACATGCAGTGTCTTTTAGTTACATATTATTCATATGTACACTCAGTTCTTAGCTGTGGTATTTTTTTTTTTTTTTTTGGGAACAAATGCACAAAATATGAACACAGTTTTTAAACTCCAGAAAAGAACCATAAGAATAATAACCAAAAATACTAGTTGAGCTCATTATAAAGATCTGTTCAAAACACTGGGGATTTTAACTGCTCCATGTGAATACCTATACGAGTCAGTTGTACACATCAAAAATAACATTGGTACCGTAAGAACTGCACAAACCGATCTATCCATGACCATGCAACAAGAGATAGACTTAACTTACATTTTCCAAGAAAACATAAACATAAAACTCAAAACAGTATCTTCTACCAAGGAATAAAAGCGTACAATAAATTACCAAAAGAGATTAAAGACATTGCAAAAACACACTTACTTAAAAAGGCAGCTAAAAAGTACCTGTTATGCAATACATTTTATACATTGAAGGATTATTTAGATAAAGCAAGGTAGGGGTTTGATAGAACAATGTTATACAAATAAATAATAATAATGATGATTTATAAAAGTCCAACATTCACATAACACCTTCATTTCGTTTCTTCCTTTCTTTCTTCCTTTCTAGAAATACCTACCCCCAAGCTATGCATAGCGTAGTACTAACACCTCTTCCTTTTTCTGAGCTCAACATCTCACTCATTATGGTGGGATTCTGACTTAGTTCTGCAGGATAGCAAATGCGAAGCTGCGGTACAGAAAATGGCCAAGAGATCACCAGTGTGTGCGTGTGTGTGTGTGTGTGTGTGTGTGTGTGTGTGTGTGTGTGTGTAGTGAATGAAGTGTTATGAAACAATGTGTGTATAGTGTGTGCAGTGACTGATACTGAGATATGAGTGAACAGTGTGGCATTACATTATTTAATAAGTTATTTGTAAGAAAAGTATTGTATACCAGGAGTAAATCTCGTGTCTCTAACTAGAAGTCTGTAAATGTATGTGTATACGAATTAGTTTATTTTAAATTGGTCTAAACTTGTAAATACTTTTATCGGCCGGCCGTTGGTGGCCGAGCGGTTCTAGGCGCTTCAGTCTGGAACCGAGCGACCACTACAGTCGCAGGTTCGAATCCTGCCTCGGGCATGGATGTGTGTGATGTCCTTAGGTCAGTTAGGTTTAAGTAGTTCTAAGTTCTAGGGGACTGATGACCTGAGATGTTAAGTCCCATAGTGCTCAGAGCCATTTTTTTTGTAAATACTTTGACATGTCTTGTATCCTTGAAAAAAGAGATCTACAGATGAATAAAGCTACTACCACTACTACTACTTGTTATATCGGCACGTCCTCCATGTTCAACGGAGAAAACTGAATGGCACCAAGTACATTCTACAGTCGTAGATGTTGCGTTTTGCTTCAAGAAAGGAAATTCTTTCGGAGAAAGCACATTTTCTTCTCCCCATATCAACAAGCACATGTTTTGAAAAAAAAGCGAACAAACAATAGACTTCACTGGCACAAGCACACCGTGCCCCCTACTGTTAAAAGCTGTTCTTCACTTTTTTATTGGTACTTCTCAGTAAAAACCGGAAGACCGAGCCACTTAACAGCTACGGCTAGTCTATGAGATCTAACAGTGTGTAACTATTTGATATTCATTTCAATAGATAAGCACGAAATTTGCACATTAACGTCCGTTAATGAGCTTTCACAAAATCTTGCTTCCGTGCATCATTTTTCTGTCATAAAAAAGTGATCAATATGAAGCTCGCGTCAGAGTGACCAGCGCTGAGCAAGTTAGTGGGAAGTCTTCTCTACATACCACTATCAGCGTGTGCTTTTGGTCTCTGCTCTCGTGATGGCTGAAGGGTCAAAAATTTAATACCTGAAACGTGGCAGCCAGCGAATGCATTCCCTTGAACATTCGAGAAAGAATAAAAATCCAGAGAGCACTAAATGAAAAAGATTGTTATTGACAAGGGCCTACGGAATATCGGGACCTTTGGCGTCCGGTTAAATATTTGTCGAGACAACGGGACACATAATGAAATGGGATAGTCCCATTAAGAACGGCAAGTCTGGTCACCCCACTTTTTTTAGATTTGATTAGATTTACTTTCATTCCATTTGATCTGTAGTGAAGAGGTCCTCCAGGATGTAGAACATGTCAGAAAAACAACAATACATGACAAATACTTACAACTCAAACAAATAAGCTAATGTACCATTCCACAGGTCCCAAGTGGAATGATAGTCATTTTTTAATGAACACTATATGACAGAATGTTTTACAAATACTAATGCACTGAATTTAAAATAAAAAAGTTTTTTATTTATTTGTAAGGTAATAAATGTGTAATACAACTACTATAATACTTATTTACAATGAACACATTACTGCACTGAAATGGTGCAGAAGTTAGATTGTACTTGCACACACACACACACACACACACACACACACACACTTACAATTAACACATTAATGCACTGAAATTGTGCAGAAGTTATATTGTACACACAAATCAGTTGGTTTTACTGAGAAATTCATCAGTGGAGTAGAAGGAGTTGGCCACCAATAAATCCTTCAGGCTTCTCTTAAACTGAATTTCATTGGTTGTTAAGCTTTTTATGGCTGCTGGCAAGTTATTGAAAATGTGTGTTCCTGAATAATGCACACCTTTTTGTACAAGGCTAAGTGACTTTAAATCCTTGTGAAGATTATTCTTATTTCCAGTATTGATTCAATGAATTGAGCTGTTGGTTTGAAAAAGTGATATATTTTTAATGTTGTTGTTGTGGTCTTCAGTCCTTAGACTGGTTTGATGCAGCTCTCAATTTTTAATGACAAAGTTCATTAAGGAATAAATATATTGGGAAGCAGTAGTTAGTATCCCTACTTCCCTAAACAGGCTTCTGCAGGATGTTCTTGAGTTTACACCACACATAACTTTCACTGCATGTTTTTGTGCCTGGAAAACTTTAGCTTGACTTGATGAATTACCCAAAAAAAAAAAAAAATAGTCCCATATGACATTATGGAATGAAAGTAAGCATAGTATGCCAGCTTTTTCATTTTTATATTCCCCATGTCTGACACAATTCGCATTGCAAATAGAGATTTGTTAAGACGCTTCAGCAGTTCTGAGGTGTGCTCTTCCCAGTTGAATTTATTATCAAGCTGTAATCCCCAGAATTTAACACTGTCCACTTCTTCTATCTGCTTGTCAGTGTGTGTTAGGCATATACTTGTGGGACACCCCTTACAAGTTCTGAACTGCATGTAGTGTGTTTTTTGAAAGTTTAGTGACAAAGAATTGGCTAGGAACCAATGATTAATGTCCACAAATATTTTATTAGCTGATCTTTCTAAGACTACACTTGATATGCTATTTATTGCAATGTTTGTATACTCGGCAAACAAAACGAACTTGGCATCTGGTAATGTTACTGATGAAAGGTCATTGATATACACAAGAAAAAGTAAAGGCCCCAAATTGGAACCTTGTCGGACCCCATATGTAATTAGTTCCCAGTTGGATGATGTCTGATAGCTTGATACATGTCTCTTTCCTAATAACACCCTTTGTTTCCTGCCAGAGATATAAGATTTGAACCATTCTGCAGCATTTCCTGTTACACTATAATATTCTAATTATTTAATAGGATATTGTGATTTACACAGTCAAATGCCTTTGACAGATCACAAAATATACCAGTTACCTGCAATTTTTTATCTAATGAACTAGGCACATTTTCACTGTAAGTGTAGATAGCCTTCTCAATATCAGAGCCCTTTAGAAATCCAAACTGTGACCTTGACAGTATGTTATTTGAGATAAGATGGTTATAAAGCCGATTGTACATTAGTTTTTCTAAAATTTTTGAGAATGCTGGCAACAGTGAAACTGGACAGAAATTTGATGCTATTTCTTTATCTTCCTTCTTAAACAGTGGCTTAACTTCAGCGTATTTCAACTATTCAGGAAATATTCCATATGACAGTCTGTAATATGTACTTTCTCTCACTGTTGGTTTTCACAGTTACATCCCTCATCATCAATTTGACTCGGAGTTGCGTTATCACTGATCTAATATGTAGTGCATGTTATATATGAAGCACATCTCATAAATAATGCACGCTAATTTTCTTTCCCCTTTTTTACTTATATGGCTTTTCCAAATTCTCTTTACAGTCCTTCATAACAGTCTGCCTGATTCTTTATAACTGAACCCCGATGCCTCGGAAGCTGGATACCACTATTGTTCACCTATAGAATGGTTCGGTTAATGGTTGTAGAAAGCTCTTCCAGAGAAATATAGCGACGTCTACGCATAGGTTTTTTCAGTTTCGAAAACAAGTCGAAGTCTGGTGGACACATGTCTGGGCTGTTGGGAGGATGGGGCAATGCTTCCCATCCGTATTACCGCAGTTTTTGGGCTACAATACTGTCGATATGCGGTCGAACATTGTCGTGGAGAATGAATGGCCCAGCCTCGATCAACTCAGGTTGGGTTTTGTGCCTTTTTCTGCACAGGTTTTGCATGAGGTTACCATAGTACACTGCTGTATCACTCGGTCCACAGGAACGCTATCAGTCACCACGATTCCTTTGTGATCATAAGAAAAAATCGTCATTTGCTTGAGTTTCAATTGAATACGTAGAAATTGTTTTGGACGTGGAGAATCTGAAGCTTTCCATTCATTAGAATGTGATTTCAACTCCGATTCAAAGCCTCTAATCCTCTTTTCACCAATAGCGACAATTCGACACAAGAATTCTTGGCATTCACGGCCGAATCGTTGTTCAAGCAAGGTTGCAATGCCCAGGCGTTTCTGCTTCTCTTCAGCAGTCAAACAGTGTGGGACCCATCTCGCAGAAATTTTTCTCTTCTTCAAATCATTTGTCAGAATATACAAAACTGATGTTGGGAGAATTCTCGGGGCTTCAGAGCGTTCCTCACAAGTTGCACTGCGATCTCCGTCAAGAGCATTCTGCCACAAGTTTCACACTTTGTTCATCTGTTGACGTTTTTGGTCTTCGGTTTATGGATTATCATCTGTGCACATACGACTGCCACGAAAACGATTAACCCAGCGTGGAACTGTACTATGATCCACTGTAAACTCACCACAAACTTCATGTCTGCAGCTCGTGGTCGCGTTCTCGCTTCCCGAGCTCGGGGTCTCGGGTTCGATTCCCAGCGGTGTCAGGGATTTTCCTCTGCCTCGAGATGACTGGGTATCTGTGTTGTCCTCATCATTTCATCATCATTCATGAAAGTGCAAGATTTTACTGAGCTAAGGTTGGGAATTTGTGCGGATGCAGATGGCCGCGCAGTTGAGCGCCCCACAAACCAAACATCATCATCACAAACTTCACTTAACGCACTACGGATTTCTGTCAGGTTTTTGTCGCGTAGAGTCGCATAGAGTTTCGATCTTGATGGACGACCTCTGGTCTGCAGCAGTCACAGTACCCAAGAAAATTGCAGGGTCCATTTCTACCTCTCGCCAGTTTTATATTAGAGCACACAGCAAAAATAAAAAATTAAAAAAAAGAACATGTGCTTCTTCCTCAAACTCCCAACAACATCTGACATAATTTTCATTGTTGTGGCATCAGACAGTCGACAGTAATGCTAATCTGTGCATTATTTATGAAATGTCCCTCGAAAGAACGTCAGTGGCAGCTGTGATAATGATTACTATTGTCTTTGCAGATGACATACGAATTGACTTCAGCAGCCGTGATGATAACGACTGCGTGATATCCCCATCAGATGTGACAGAAGCACCTACCATCCAACCCTGGCCAGTCGAAAAAATCCTGGGAGAAACACAATTCACGGCGCGCATCGGGCCCACTGGTGGGAAACGCGGTTACACCCCAATCACAGGTATGGTATATTCATCAGCTACATTTGTGCTCTCAGGTGTCTTCTGATAAATCTGCCCACTGGAGGGAAACGCGGTTACATGCAAATCACAGGTATGGTAGACTCATTTGCTTCATTGGTGCTCTAAGGTGTCTTCTGACAAACTTGCCGTTTCATATGAACGTATTCATGTACTAGGTCAGGCACAAAAATAAATTTTACGAATTCATTATTTCCAGGATGTTTCTCGATGATAGATACAGAGATAATAGAAAGAGGAAACTCCCCTTTGCTTTTCCACATTATTTCAATAAAGAACGAGAAAGCTGTCACAACTCCTGATAACATCTTGATAATCTGCTATACGTAGACTGTATGCCTGATAATTAAGTTGCAGTTATATTATATCTAAAAAACTTCTTCTTAACGGCTGTAACAATTAGGAGTCAGAGAGCTCAAACTTAGGTACTTCCCCATAAGATTTTCGGTAGCCATTTCTGTATGAATTATCAAAACAGTTTCTATACCTATAACAACAATGCAGGGCATGCTGCAGGGATCAATACTAGAAACAAAAGACAGCACTGCGTCTTTCACATACGAGCATCCTGGCGCGTGAGATGAAGAAGCATTAAGAGACAGGTGCCTGTGCGATGCAACGCAGCCCACAGTGCCTGAGTGTGGTTGCACTATTGGTTTAGGAACAAGTATGAGGAACAACATTTCTTAGCCTCGTTGCCAAAGCGAGAATGGAAATAACACCAAGCAGAACAGCATGTGGCATCATCCGTCGAGGTGGCTGAGGCTGAAGTAGCAGTGGAGGGGGTTGTGTTTGTAGATTCCTCTGATAGCAGCACTATAGTAGAGCTGGTAGGAGAGGAGTTACGGCAGCAGCTGCCAGGTGGCATTTGGTCCGCGCGCATGCGCGGAGTGAGTCGTGCGCACTCTGTACCGAACGATGGAAACTGCCACACAGGTGTGCAAACCCCTGGGGCCTGAGAGCCCCCTGGGGGGTATGGGACACTGGCAGAATGTTGTAAGCCTGGTCTGCGATGAGCAACCAGGTGGTTCAAAGTGTAGCGTCCAGCATATGACGTGTGTCAATCATAGCGCAGAGATGATGGCAGAGCTGCGATGGGGATCTGAAATGCAGTGACTCATGACTGCTGATGAGGCTGGTAGCTTCCTTTGTAGATCTAGATAGGCTCTCGAGTATGGTGGGTCAGGCAAATGCATATTTGTCCGAAGTGGGAGACGAGGCCACAATGTCGCATATCAGGTCCAGTTCATCATGGAGGTGACACAGTAAACAAAGGAATTTGAGTTGTCATCAGAGACGCCGTGTAGCTGCCGGACGTGGACAACCAAGGCAAACCATGTGTGTGGGTGGTCCTTGTGAATGGGTAGTAGCTTAGGCCAAAGGATGGGGGGTAGTCTTGGCATAACTGTTTGTCAGAAACTGTCACTCCCTATCCATAGCTCTGCAGCATAACTGGCTCAGGTGCAGTAGCAGTGTACCAGTTTACAACACTGTCAGTGGCATGCAGCACAGTAGGCACATTTGGGTCAACTGTGGTTGAGAAATCAACAAGTTGGTCGTTTGATGGAGTTACGCAAACAGGCATAGAAGGGACCAGCGTGGAAGAGTCAATCGTAGTCGACTGATGTTCAAAAAACAATGGAGTACAGTTTCCGGGGTCCTCCCCTACAGGCGCATTAAAATTGTTAAAATCGCCAAATGTTTGTGGAACACATGTGGCAGACACAGCCGGAATGGTGTGTGGTGTCGGAAACACTCATAAAGCAGATGCTCCTGTCTTGAGCATCCGGCTCGATTCGTACTGCCACTGACTTGGGTGGAAAGCTCACACTGGCACTAGGGAAATTTGTAAACATAGTCACTGGGGTTTGAGCACATTGTGTCGGCCATTGTTGAACACTCAGAACACGTGGAAAGTTCACATTCAACATAAAATTTGCATGCGAAGTTTTGTGCAGGAAAAACATTCTGTTGGTACGGAACACTGCCACACAACTGCTGATTCATGTACAATAACAAAAACTTATTGTTTGTACCTGATGACGGCACACATCGTTGTAGGAATGTAGAAGCACTGCCTGTTGAGTACAACTAGCCTGTGTGTTCGGAAACTGCATCAAACTATTGCAAACACAAGGTGGATAATTGAAAAACAGTGCGAAAGTGTCCATTGGAAAACCTAATTGGCATATGTGCAGTGTAGCAGGCAGCAAGCGATCCATTGTGTACTGCTCGATGGAACTAGAGTTCGTTATAGCATTCGAAAATAAATTCGGGGTCACCAGTATGGGTTTAGTGTTGTAGGATTGCCAGATCCAATGATGTACACTATATTCCATGTAATAAGCACTATTTTATTGGTCTGAAGCACACATACACAGATATACACATGTCTTGAGTCTCAGTACATGTGTTAACCATTTCGCGCGCGACCACAGACTGCTCCCAAAGAGCTTGGAAAACAATAGCCACTGTCAATGCTTATAAGCAAATTGGTTGATAGTCACCACAGCCTGTTCTAGGTATAATCAGACAATCTGGGGAAATTACCAAATGGTGTAGGCATCAGTTGCTATTATAGGCAATAATAAAATATTAAATTAAAAATGAAAAGAGGAAGACGTACAGGGATTGAACTATGGAGAGCAGGGCCACATTTGTGTTTCCGGGGAAGATGAGGGGTATAAATTTCAACTCATAAAATATTGCATGATAACTGAGCTTACTGATCAAAACTTCTGGTAATCATAATTGAGACGTCAAACGTAATCAAGAGACTTAAAGAGACCCATAGAACAGAGAGGTAACAGTCAGACAGCTGCTGTCAATACTTCATTACATTACTAATAAAATTTGTCCTATTTGTAACCGTGGCATAAAATGCGATTAAGAGTCCCAAAGAGCTGGGACATAACAGCCAAATAGCCACTGTCAATGCTTCATTATATTACCTAGAAGCAACATGAAAAAAATCTTATGACAGTAGGAAAAAGGAAGCTACTGAAGCATGTCAGGATTACCTAACTTAGGCAAATAGGCATATTCAGTGAGCAGAAAAATAACCTCACGAGTGCAAAAAAAACATCCATAGAACAGCTAGGCTGGTACACCTTTGGCAAATGACTGGGCACTAATAAGAATAAAGAAACAGCTAAAGTTTTATAGCAAAAATAAGAATCAATGATGTCAGAAACAAAGCTAACCAGAAAACTAACTGTAACGATGACAGCTTACCCATGAAGAAACTGCCCCATGAACACAAATATGTTCTGTTTACAATACTGTGAACACATGCTGTCATGTCAGCAACTAGACTGCCAAGCAAGTGTCAGGACCTAACGGAGCCACAGTGAAGAAAGGCTCGCTCTTCCAATAAATTCAGTTTCTTACCTTTGTTGTCCATTTTAAGAATTTCAAGGTTTTCTAAATCTGGGGGTTGATGTTCCCCTTTTCCCAACACATCATGTCTTCTGGCCATTGGCCCCCAGATTTAGAAAACCTTAAAATCCTTCACGTGGCCAACAAAGGCAAGAGACTGAATTTTTTTGGGAGAGTTCGAAATTTTTAAGCCTATCTTTTTCAGATTTCCAAATCTAATACATGAATAAATCTTCAAAGCATCAAACCTTTTTCAATATTATGATGTGTATCTTTAAATTATGGTTGCCACCTATATTACTTATTGATTATTGTATTTAAGCCTTAGCCATCAATTAGTTAAGTTTTAGGGCACCACCTCTTGAGCCTTTTCTCACTATGGGTCCATGGGACTCTGGTACTTGCTTGGTGGTCTAGTTGCCAGTATGACAGGACGTGGTCACAGTGTCATAAACAGACCACATTTGTGTTCATGAGGTGGTTTCTTTGTTGGTAAGTTATCATCGTTACAGTTTGTTTTCTGGTTAGTTTTGTTTCTGGTATCACTGCTTCATAATTTTACTATAAAATTTTAGCTGTTCCTTTATTCTTATTAGTGGCCAGTCATTTGCCAAAGGTGTATTAGCCTAGACATTATATGGATGTATTTTGCTCTTGCGAGGTTATTTTTCTGCTCACTGAATATGCCTATCTGCATAAGTTGGGTACCCCTAACACTCTTTAGTAGCTCTCTTTCCCCTATTGACATAACCTTTTTTTGTTGTTGCTTCTGGGTAATGTAATGAAGCAGTGACAGTGGCTATTTGGCTGTTACCTCCCAGTTCTTTGGGACTCTTAATCACATTTGATGTGTCAGTTACAAGTAACAAGAATTTTATTAGTGATGTAATGAAGCATTGACAGTGACTGTCTGGCTGTTACCTTCCAGTTCTATGGGTCTCTTAATTATGTTTAGCACCTCAATTATAATTAGCAGAAGTTTTTATTGGTAAGCTCAGTTATGGAGCAATATTTTATAAGTTGAAATTTATACCTCTCACCTCCCCCTGAAACACAAATGTGGCCCTGTGCTCCATACTTCAATCCTTGTATGTCTTCCTATTGTTATTTTTATTTTAATAATTTATTCGCGTCTTTAATTGCAACTGATGCTTAAACCAGTTTGTAATTTCCTCAGATTGTCTGATGAGGCCTAGAACATGTGAAACACATCACATGTGAAGATTACATACAGTTATCTTGAGTAACCAAGACTGTTGTTTTCTATTCTAAAGTGTATATGCCTCCGTATGAGACCTAATTTCTTATGTCCTATTTTCATCATCCTTAAGTGTAATGTGTGCTATCACAGTAGAATTCTTCTGCAGTCATCTTCAAATGCCGGTCCTCTAAATTTTCTAATTAGTGTTCCTTGGAAAGAACTTCAACTCCCTTCCAGGGATATCCATTTGAGTCATAACATCTAAGTATTGTTCAAACCTACCGGTAACAAACCTAGCAGGCTGCCTCTGTCTGAATTTGATGTCTTCCTTTAATCAGATCTGATATGGATCCCAAACAGTCATGCAGAACTCAAGAATGGATTCACCAGCGTCCTATATGCAGTCTCCTTTACGAGTAAACCATGTTTTCCTAAAATTCCCTCAATAAACCAAAATCTACCATTCGCCTTCCCGACCACAGTCCTCCTATACTCATTCCATTTCACATCACTCTGCAATGTTTATGCTCATATATTTAAATGATGTGACTGTGTCATACAGGACACTACTAATACTGTATCTGAACTTCAGGGGTTTGGTTTTCCTGTTCATTTCCATTAACTTACATTTCTCCACATTTAGAGCTTTCTGCCATTCATCACATCAACCAGAAATTTTGTCTAAGTCATCTCGTATCCTTCTACAGTCTCTCAACTTTGACACCTTACCATACACCATGGCATCATCAGCAAACAACAGAAGATCGCTGTCCACCAAATCGTTTATGTATACAGTGAACATCAGTGGTCCTATCACACTTCCCTGGTGCATTCCTGATGATCCCTTGTCTCTTGTGAACACTCACCATCAAGGACAACATACTGGGTTCTATAACTTAAAAAATATTTGAGCCACTCACATAACTGTGAACCTTTTCCATATGCTCATATGTTTGTTAACAGCTTGCAATGGGGCACTGTGTCAAGAACTTCCCAGAAATCTAGAAATAAGGAAACTGCCCTTCATTCCTGGTCCACAATATATCATGTGAGAAAAGGGCAAGCTGTTTTTTGCATGAGTGGTGCTCCTAATACCATGCTGATATGTGGACATAAGCTTCTTGGTCTCAAGAAAATTTACTACACTCAAAGTGAGAATATGTTCAAGGATAATGAACAAGACATTGGGATATTGTAGCTATTGTACATTGACTCCAGTCTCATTTTGATAGATTGTAAACCCGATTTAAAAATTAATGAAATTCATGAACACCATATTGCCAGGAACACAGATTATCAATGAAACTTCCTGGCTGATTAAAACTGTGTGCCGGACCCTAGACTCAAACTCAGGACCGTTGCCTTTTGTGGGCAAGTGCTCTACCAACTGGTGGAAATAAAGCTGTGAGGACGGGGCATGAGTCGTGCTTGGGTAGCTCAGTTGGTAGAGCACTTGCCCGGGAAAGGCAAAGGTCCCGAGTTCAAGTCTCGGTCTGGCACATAGTTTTAATCTGCCAGGAAATTTCATATCAGTGCTCACTCCGCTGTAGAGTGAAAATCTCATTCTGGACAGATTATCAAAGTTATTAGTCAGCAATAATTAAAAAACAAACAAAAGATGAAAAACAATAAACTACTGTCATAAAAGATGTCACCAAAGAAAAAACACATTTATTCCCATCACTCCCACAAGCTCTCAAGATGTCCATATGTGAACTCTAAAAACCTCCCAGCCTGACCGAAACTTGCTGCCCAAAGTTCACAAAGACAGCGTGGACAACACAGGTTCAGACTCAGGACTGCTGACATCACAGGAGTTGCTGTAATTGGAGGAGCAGATGGACATGGCGACACCTCCATAAGAGAGGGCATGTAGTCCTCCCTCTATTTCTGGTTCCAATAAGTACACTTTTTGAGGGTGGGTGGGATGTATATGGGGTGGTCAACCTCGGCAAGCGGAAGCCCTTCTGCCTCGTCCTCTCCAACATCAGGTGGCACTAAATCACCTGCTCAGTCACTGCTACCAGTCTCTTTCTTCTCTATCACATCCTGCTCCAGCAGGAAAAGCCTTTTTATGTGAGCAAGATTGCGAAGAAGTAGATGGGCCCATAACCTACCACACACTCATTCCAATCAGCCCCTTAGAGAGATCATACAGTTAACAGCAAATTAATTTCATGTGTACCATACTGCCAGGAACAAAGACTACCAAAACTATTTATTCAGTTATTATTACAAAAATAAAGAACAACAAACTACTTCCGTAAAATGTGCCAAAACAAGCAAAAAAAGAAGTTTACTATGTGTAGGTTGACAAATACCCCTCAAATGTTGTAAAATTTTCTTATTTCACTTGGTATGCAATTAGGTTTCATGCCAATGGTATTAGTGATATAATCTGTTGATCTACTGAAGCCCAGAAATCTTATACTGTGTTTCCACAAACATATAGGAGGATAAAAAAACTTTGTTTATAAAGATACTGCATTTGCAACAACTAAAAAGTTTAGTATTTGCAACAGTAATGTATCATTTGTTTGAAACTTCATGAGAAAGGGAGACTGAAGCATTTTATAACATACAACCACCACAGTTTTCATGCAAAATGAAGCACAGAAAGTGTAGTAGGACTCAATTAGGGCTATCTAAAGCTTTCGATATGGTCTGCCATGAAATCCTCCTTGATAATCTGGAAGCAGTAGGTATTAGAGGAAGAGTTAAAATGTGGTTTCAGTCATATCTCAAAAACAGATCTCAGATTATAGAGCTCACCACTGTAAATTCAAATCAAAAAACAAGGTTAGATACAGAAGCAAAAGAAGTTCCTTTAGGAGTACCCCAGGGCAGCATCTTAGGGTCACTACTCTTTCTCATATATGTCAATGATTTACGGTCACAATATGATACAGCCAAAATTGTACTATATGCAGATGACAAAAGTCTGATAGTGAGCGACTTTAAAAACTTGTTACAGTCAACTACTGACAAAATCCTAAAAAGTATTGAGACTTGGTTCAGTGCAAATAAACTTACCCTCAATGCAAAGAAAACAAATTACATACAGTATGGTAAAATGATTCAGGATGAAGACATTAATCTAGAACTGGATGACAGACTAATAGAGAGAATGCATTTTGCAAAAGTGTTAGGAATGCATATATATGAAGCTATGAATTGGAAACACCATGTAAAATTTCTTACACACAGACTTAACTCAGAATGACATACTTTGGACACTTTCATTCTGTTGCCTCATTTGGAATAGTGTTCTGGGCCAGCTCAAAATCTAATTTGAAAGACATTTTTATTTTACAAAAACAGGCTGTTCGAATAATTACCCACAGTCCGACACAAGCTCACTGCAGACCTCTTTTCAAACAGTTAGGAATACTTACTCTGCCATCAGTCTATATACTTAAATGTGTACTCTTAACCAAAGCTAATCTAAGCAATCTCCATACAAATGCAGACTGTCACAACTACAACACAAGGAACAAGAATGATCTCCACATAGAACAAGTAAGAAGAACACGAACTCAGAAGCATGTAAGCCACATGGGTATTAAGCTCTATAATGCACTGCCTCAGTACATTAAAGATTTAAAGGACAATACAAATTTTAAATTGGAACTTAGAAAATTTTTAATTGTTAAATGTTGTTACTCAATAAATGGATATCTTGAAGACCAATAAAATGACTCTACAAACTAACCTCCAAAATTTTCTATCTTCGTTTGTTTCAGCTTTTATTATACTTTACCATCTATAGTACTAGTTATATATTGTTACTGAGAAACAAATTACTATAAACCATGTATGTGGAAAGAAACTGTAAGTTTGCTGTCATTTATTATAGACAACTTCATTTTGTACATTCTATATTTTAATTTCGGTGTATGACAAATCCAATTGTAGACAATTTCATTTTGTATATTCTGTATTGTTAATTTCTATGTATTACAAGTCCAATATCATTTGTACGATGACACAGATGCTAAATAAATAAATTTCAACTATAGAAGCATTCATCTGAGAACTGCAACACTCTTCTCAATCAACACTATAGCTCATGATGATGTTTCAATAATTCCCTTATTGTTCCACTAGCTGTCAAATATTTCTTCAAACTATCAAATGCTAACAAAGCAACAATGGTGAGATACATTTATTTCACAGAAGGAAAATCCTCAGATAAACATACCTGTGTTACACTTTGTAAATAATTTTCATATTGCCAAAAGGGCATCAAGAAACCATAATTAAAAGTAACATCTTAATTCCCCCCCCCCCCCCACACACACACACCTATTTTCATACCCTTTTTATTTCACTCAATTCTACATGCTTCTCAGTTCATCTCTTAATTTTCACCCATAATCATCCGTATGTAACTCATTATTAGTACTTCATCATCAGACGCTCAAAATTACAATACACTGCTGAAACTTTCTGAAAGTTAAAAATGTGTGACAAACCAGCAATGAGCTACCTATGTAAAATTCATAGCCTGCTTTTGCAGCTTCAGTTTTGCCAGCACCTCTCTCCTACTTTCCCTTGCATTGTTACTTTTTAAATCTCACCTCTATCTCATGGCTGTCTGGATACTAGATCCTCTGCAACATTTCTGTATCTCTTATACACATCACGCATCTTTTCCTTCCTTATATTCCATCTCCTCCTCTGTACTGACAAAGAAAGACATCTGAGACCTTTTCAAAGCTCAAGATTTGACAGCTGATTTCTTTTACTGTATTATTCTTCTCTACTCCAGATGTTCCTGTTTTAACCCTTCTTTATGAAAATATTTTATATCTGTCGCTAACAAAAACTCCAGACTTAATGTTGATACTGAAACTACTCCAGGCTTAATATTCATGTTGAAACTGGGATAATACTGGGGATAAAATTACAGCATTAGTCAACAAACTTAAATGAATACTAAACCACTTTTGTAGTCTGTTGTCCCATCTCTCAGTAAAAAACAAGTAAATAGTAGTTACTGGTGATTTTACTGTGGATTTATTGAAAAGCTCTGTCAGTGAAAATTATTGCAATCAGCAACACTGTCATTCAGTTTAATGCCTAAGTGAACTTTGCGACTAAGATATGTAAATTCTCTGAGGTTGTTATTGATAATATCTTTGTAGACAAATCTAGGAGAAAAATCTCATCACAAAACCAATAGTCAATGGGCTATCTGATCATGACATGCAGCATCTTGTGTTAAATGCTGAAACTTGTCAGGAAAAAAAGATAGTAAATCTGAGTATAGGAGGGTAATAAATCAGTCAAAAATTGAGAATTTTTGGTGACTGCTCAAGGAGATGAACTGGATAGATATTACAATATGTACAACTCTAATGGGAAATACAAAGCATTCATTAATAAAGTCTTCCCCTCAAGATAACACATATTAAACTCAAGTCTAAAAATAACGTAAGGATTACACAAGGAATAAGATATCATGTGAAACAAACAGGAAACTGTATCTGCTATCTAGGAACAGCTCTGATGTCAGCATTGTAACGCATCACAAAGAATACTGCAAAATATTGAAGCAAGTAATTCAGAAATCAAAGCAGCTTTAGACCACTCTTTACAAATAATTTCAGTAAAATGGGAATGACACTCACATCTCCCAAAGAAATAGCATCCATCATAAAATCCTTAAAATCTAAGTATTCTAGTGGTTATAATAACACATCAATGAAGTTAATTAAAGATTGCTCATGTGTATTGAGTTCTATCTTAAATTATTTGTGTAATCAATTTCTTATCAGTGGACACTTCCAGACTGTCTAAAATATGCTATATAAAGAGATACCATCAAACTACCAACCAGTTTCACTTTTGTCAGCTTTTTCAAAAATATTTGAAAATGTTGTGTTGAAGCATCTCGTTATGTTGTGTTCAAGCATCTCTTTAAGTATCTGACTGCGAATAATATACTGAGTAAGTCACAGAGTTCTAATATAGAGATAGCTATTTACATATACAGTGAGAGTGTACTTAATTCATTAGATAACAAATTAGAGGCTACTGGCATTTTCTGTGACCTGGCAAAATCCTTTGACTGTGTGAACCACAGCATATAAGTAAATTAGAATATTATGGCGTTACCAGCAGTGCTGCGAAATGGTTTGAGTCTTATCTAACTAACAGGAAACAAAGGGTGTTGTCTTGAAATATCTGTGCAGTAAGCAGTCACTCTTCAACTGATTGGGAATTAATTACATGTGATGATCCTCAAGGTTCCATCCTGGTTTCATTGCTTTTTCTTCTGTACGTTAACGACCTCGCGTCTGTTACAAGCCAGATGCTAAGTTTGTGTCATTTGCAGATGATATGAACATTGCAATAAGTAGTAAGTCAAGTACAGACTTAGAAATGGCTACTAATCAAATTTTAATTAATGTTAATAAATGGTTTAAAGCTAATTCATTGTCATTAAACTTTCAAAAGACCCATCATATGCAGTTCAGAAACTGTAAGAGATTTCCTTCCAACATCTGTATAACATACGAAGACATGCAGATCGAAGAGGTTAACAGTATTAAATTTCTGGGATTACAACTTGTCAATAAATTCAGTTGGAAAGAGAATACCACAGAATTGCTGAAGCTCTTAAACAAGTCTGTAGTTGCAGTGAGAATGATGTCAGATGTAGGAAATATAAATATAAATAACATGCATAGTTTGCTTACTTTTATTCTGTTATGTTGTATGGAGTCTGCTTACTTATTATGTCACATGGGATCACATTCTGGGGTAATTCCTCAAACCAAACAAAAGTTTTTAGAGTGAAAAAGTGTGTTATAACAATTATTTGTGGTGTAAATTCAATATCATGTAGAAAACTGTTCAAGGGACTTTGTAATCTAACCACTGCTTCTCACTAAATTTATTCCTTAATGAAATATGTTGCAAGTAATGTATTTTTATTTCCAACCAATAGCTCAATACACAGTATTATTGCTAGGGAATAAGAGCAATCTATGTAAAGACCTGAAAACATTTACATTGTTCCAAAGAGGGTCCAATATTCAGGAACACATATTTTCAATAAATTGCCAGCAACCATTGAAAGCTTGGTCTCAGACAAAGCATAGTTTAAACAGAGTTTAAAATACTTTTTGATAGACAAGTCCTTCTACTCTATAGGTGTATATCTCAACAGGGACTGTTAGACCAACTTAAGTAAAAATGTCTGTCAGATTTCAGTTTTGACAGCACTTGATCACAACAGTCAAGATTAGGTACTATTTATGATAAATTTATTAAAAGTGCATAACTATGTTGCATTCTGACAGTGTATTCATTCTGTAAAGATTAGCAGTTCCAGTTTACTGTAATATATTCACCTATTTTAACAATCTCCTGACAAATGATCAGGTAGTCTGTTTTATATTCATATGTTTTATGATTTTTATGTTATACTTTCTGACATGTTCTACACCCAAGAGAATCATCTCATTTTTGGGTCTATCGAATAAAAACTAAATCTCATCTAAATCTAATGTAATATGATAGCCAAGCGAAGTTGTTCATACATCATGATCTGTGGATCTCATCATGTGATTATGTAATTAGTAGAAATTCACCTATGTAGATAAATGTAATTGCAGTTTTTTCCCTTGTGCTTGTGAGTTAACCTTCATCTTTTCTTAAATAGCAATTAGCTATTCAAACATAATTGTTACTTTTGGAGGGTAACAGATAAAGTGTGCTGTATCAATATATTTCCTACATTGCTTTCACAAATAAGCAAAACTGAAACCAAATATTCAGGCAGTTTATAGAATGAATGACTAGCAACATATATTTCTAACTTAGTTTTAAGTTTTGGGGTTGCCAGTACCCTGTCTAGTATCCACAGATATTCTTTTAAATATTTTGGTGCCAGAATTGAATAATTTCACATTGTACAGTAGTTAAGGATATAGAGTTCATATATGAATTAGGCATTTGTATCTTGTGCAACAGCTAGTAATATCATGCAGTTTTTGCTTTTCCTCTAAGACAACCAAATGATTTTTTTATATGAAGTTGATAAGCAGAACTGAGAAGTACTGGATACTGAGACCTATACTGTCTTTAATTTCAGGTCATCCTTCCTGGGGAATTGCATGGTACATAAATGACCGCCTCATACCAGAAATAACAGTTGAGAGAGGTCAGACATACACCTTTATGGTAGAAGGAGGTACGTACACAAGACAGTTTCCTAATGCTACCAACACTTTGAAATAATGCCGATTTAGAATTATATGTTTGTATTTTATTTCTAATCACACATACAAGTTTGCTGTATTGCAAATATAATCAAACTGAGTTTTCAAGTAACTATTAGCACATTTGATGTAAGCAAGACTCCATAAAAAACCACAATAAAAACTGTGACCCACTGGAAATGAATTGTCACTGCTGCTAAGTAATTTAAGAATAACTGACATTCCAGCCTTAAGAACAATCTCTAACTTCAAACAGCTGTTTTAATTCTATTCTATATTTCTGTAACAGTATATCAACAAAATAAAAAAAATTATCATATAACTTCAGTATCCAAAAGTACTTAATGTCACAAATTTTATTGGTGTGAGAAAAACAATTGTAGGATCAGTAAAAGGATGATGGATAATATCAGTACAAAAAGGGACAACTGGTTCTATATGTCTAATTTTCATTGCCAACAATTTCTGGACATATAATTTAATTTTTTTGTATCATTATAAAACGTGTTATATTTTTCAATGATAAAAGTCTCCCCTTCATTATTACTACAGCTCTTGACTGAATTAATACTTTTACTTAGGATAAAATGACAACTTTGCAGTATGCTATTGCTGCTGAGCAGATACATAGTGTGACTCAGTACCACACTACCTTTTACTGGAATGTTGATATTGTCAGAGCTTAGAAAAACTTCTAGCAATTTTCTGAGTATTTCCAAATAGTTTGAAGTTTTGTAAAAATATGTAGAGTTATTTAATTTTGTTGTCTGCATATGTCCAATTGTTACGATATTTGATGTGTTTGCAATGCTACTTGCATGCATTTTTCATTAAGCCCTTAGAGTCTCCATGATCAAAGTCTTGTAGAATATCTGTAAATTGATTTCTAAGCATTGTGCAAATGATGTTCACTATGCAGAGTTCCAAGTAATGTGGCTTTTTCCCACATTTATTGTCAGTACAAAAATTTTGATGACCAGATCAAGTTTCACATCACATTTTTTATGCAAGTGTGTACCTCCACCTCTCCACTTCACTATACACAGTAGCATGAACAACTTAATCACTACATGAAGATATACTCCTTCGTAGGCATAATATTAACAGAACATAATGGTTGTAGATTACGTGAAACAATGCACACTTTCAGGTCTTTGAGACAGTCACTGAGATGATTAAACATCAACTCCATAAAACATGAAATCAGTTCAAATTAAACAACATCCATCATGTCAAAAGAATTAAAATACTCACTGTTTGATAAAAGTGTCTCAAATAATCCTTGCATGCATGCTGGTCATATATACAGTCAAAAGATTTTCTTAGAAATGTAAAATATGAGCTTTGTGAAAAATAAATAGTTATACAGGTCTCAACATGGTAATAGTGAGCTGCAAATTTTCTACACAGGAGTCAGCAGTGTAGAGAGAGGCTGTGAACTCAAGAATAAATATTAACACAATCCAGGTTAGCTGCAGTTTCCAAAGATCTCACATAGGTTTTGCGCAAGTGCTAGCTGGTCTCAGACTGAAAATTCTGGATGATGTCTGACTATTTAAAGACCAATCCGTAAGCATATTGCAGTCATGGAAACTTACTGTTACTCGCTCCTGTGAATGGGAATGCGTTATGCAGGTTTTGGCGCCTCTCGCGCCCATCTAGAAAAGATAACCTGAAGATGCCTAAATAAGGTGAAACGCTTCGTTGAAAAATAAAAAATTAAAAAATTTAAAAAAAAAACTAAAACTGCAACCAAGACTGTTTTTAACCAATACTGTTAAACACTGATTTGCTGTTATGCCACATATGGACTGGAAGAATTTCTAATAATATATTTAAAGTCCATGCCATATGACTTCCCCCCCCCCCCCTTGAGATTAGGTGTCATCTTTGAATATTTACAGTAATGAGGTTTTTTTTTTTTTAATTATAAATTCTAGTAAAAATTTTATTCTTAAAAATTTTGTCAATGGGTACTTAATGTTGTTAAGTTGCAAAGTAAGTGCACTTGTCATGCGTTAGCATTGACTTATAACAGTTTACTTCCTGAGTGAATTAACAAAGCATTACTGTGAAACTTCTCAAAAAAAGAAATTTCAAAAATCCGAATTGTTTCAGTATTTGATATAAAATTTTCTTTAACAATATTTGTAATAGTAACATATAACAATCTCACAAATTTATCTATGATCTGGTGCAGTATAAAATTAATTTTGTTACCTTACTACAGCATGTAAACAATATTATGGATGATCCTTAACATACCTGACATCTCACTGTCATGTAAATTCATGCAAACAATGGTAAGGGACACAACTTAGCATTGTTTGCTTGCTTAAATAAATATTCACATTTACCTGAATTGTGACAACTTTTGTAGTGCATTTGCATTTAGGAACACATTCAGGTGGTTCATCTGAGTCATAGTTGTCCACATTATCTGCAAAATCATAAAAAAATACCCATTAAAAAAATTTCCTGGTATGAACACCCTATGCATTACTATTACTGGAAGCTTTGTTACTGATATTTACCACTGTGTACATGCAAACACCCTAACAAAGTTTGCCATTTCAAGAATCTGAAATTAGAGTTGGGGCTGCCCTCTCTTGGTTTATCATGGCACTATCAACTAATATGAATAAAGCATGTCACTTACCATGCTCTGCATACAATAATTTTGTTTCTCATCAACTGTCCATTACTGCTGTTTACAACCAAGGTCTTCAATTACTGATGTATGTCATCTGTGCATAAGTATCAAATCAATGAAAGTATAATGTCAAGGGTTAGAATTTAATAAGCACAGAGGCAAAAATCTGCACCTGTAAATGTAACTGGTCACAGATTTATATGTTAATTATCAAATTATTTAACCAGTTCCAGATAAATCAAAGTACTTAACTGTATGAATATAATAGAGGGAAACATTCCATGTGGGAAAAATATATCTAAAAACAAAGATGATGTGACTTACCAAACGAAAGTGCTGGCACGTCGATAGACACACAAACATACACACAAAATTCTAGCTTTTGCAATCAACGGTTGCTTCGTCAGGAAAGAGGGAAGGAGAGGGAAAGACGAAAGGATGTGGATTTTAAGGGAGAGGGTAAGGAGTCATTCCAATCCCGGGAGCGGAAAGACTTACCTTAGGGGGAAAAAAGGACGGGTATACACTCGCACACACACACATATACAGACACAAGTAGACATATACAGAGGCAAAGAGTTTGGGCAGAGAAACTGCCCAAACTCTTTGCCTCTGTATATGTCTACTTGTGTCTGTATATGTGTGTGTGTGCGAGTGTATACCCGTCCTTTTTTCCCCCTAAGGTAAGTCTTTCCGCTCCCGGGATTGGAATGACTCCTTACCCTCTCCCTTAAAACCCACATCCTTCTGTCTTTCCCTCTCCTTCCCTCTTACCTGATGAAGCAACCGTTGGTTGCGAAAGCTAGAATTTTGTGTGTATGTTTGTGTTTGTGTGTCTATCGGCGTGCCAGCGCTTTTGTTTGGTAAGTCACATCATCTTTGTTTTTAGATATAAAGTACTTAACTGGGAAGACAGGCTCTAAGTCTTTCTAATGGATGGTGTCAGTGTGATCAGGCGTGCCTATGAGCTCTCTAGAAATTTACTATTGCATGTTACAGTAACTGTAAAGATTAAAAGATAATCTGTGGGCTTAATTTAAAATTATTTGTTCACTGCTTTATAATACAGTGCACCAGCCAAAATGCAGCCCCACTATGAATGCTGTTCACAAACACAGGATGAGTTGGTTGACATTTGTAACCAGCTATAAAGCCTCCTGACTACTGTCAAATGATTGGCAGCTGCTACAAACTGGTGTATTGGAAGAGCTCTTGAGAGTATTGTACATGTGATATCTCAAGCATTATCCTCTCCTGTGGATCCTGTCTCCTCTGCAAAAACTACAGTATCTGTCATTACTTCTCCACTTGACTGCAAGTGGCATGTCAGTGGTAGATTTAGGTGTCCTGTACAGGGTGGACAGGGACTAGAGAGGACTCAGTGTGTTGTACCGATCCCCCTAACCAAAATGTTTGAGTTGCTGTCTTTCACTGAAACTGAAACTAAGCGAGTGGGATTCACTTCACCTGTTTTGGGGAAAACTGTTTAATCCAGTGCCAGGAAGTGGCAAACACAAAAGCGTAGGGGTCTGTTAATCGCTGTAAGGCAAATGATGGTACCCCACAGGGGAATGGCAGCAAGGGACATGAAAGGACACCAGACGCATGCCTGGGGGCATCATTCAACATGTTGAAGAGCAGCCATTGATGGAACAGGGTGCAACGAACTGCAGATTGTGGCAGTTGGAACAAATGACGCTGTTGTCTGGGCTCAGAGGTCATTCTTGGGTCATTCCAGAGACTGGTAGAGAAGGTTGAAAGACCAGCCTTGCAATGGAGTTTCAACAAAGCTCACAATTTGCACCATTGTCACAAGACTAATCATGGTTCTGAGTCAACTGGAAGGACTGACCCAGAGACTTCAAAAGTTTTGTGACAGGATAGGTTTCAACTTCCTGGACTTATGACTATAGCTGTATCAAACCCAGAAGACTCAGTGTAAGATTGAAAGAAATGCTTCCCATAGGGGGGAGTATTGAAATCCTAATGATAAACTGCCGAAGCATTCATGACAAAATTCTAGAGTTTGGTGCACTCTTGAAAAGCAGGGAATCTCACATAATACTAGGTACAGAAAGCTGGTTGAAACCTGAAACTGATAGCAGGTAGATTTTTGGGGAAAATTTAAGCATGTATCAAAAGGTTAGGCAAATGGAAACTGTCACAGTAGACAAGAAACTCGGATCCAACGAGGTGGTAATTGAAGCTACATGTGTGACTGTTTGGATGAGACTCAGTGTCAGGGATGGGCATAAAATGATAATTGGATCCTTCTATTATCCACCAGACTCATCTCCAGATGAAACCAAATACTTTTGAGAAAACCACAGTTCATTTGTATGTTAGTTCCCCAATCATACTGTAATCATTGGTGGAGACTTAAGTCCTCCAACAATTAATTGCAAAAAATATACTTTTGTTAGTGGTGGATGTGGTAAAGACATACTGTGAAACTTTACTACCTAGAACAGATAGTTAGAAAACCAACTCATGATGGAAATATATTGGATATAATGGCAATAAACAGACCTGATCTCTTTCAGGATGTCACATTGGAACTGGTATCAATCACCATGACACAGTTGTGGTAACAATGATTACCAAAGTACAAAGGACAACTAAAACAGGCATGCAGTGAACTACACAAAAAATCAAGATATGTACACAGTATAACAGTCCATGATAAGAAGGAACCTCCATGGTACACAGTCACGGTACAGAACCTTCTAAAGAAACAAGGATTACTGTATAATAGGTGTAAAACAAAGTGTGAATGAAACACATTTGGCTATTGAGAGAGCAATGCGTTGGGCCATCAGAGACAACTGTAAAGAATACTGTCAAGTGATCTTTCACAGAACCCAAAGAAATTCTGGTCATATGTACAGGCTGTTAGTGGCACTGAAGGTTGTGTCCAGTCCCTAGTGAATGAGACAGAAACTGAAATTGTGGATAGCAAAGCAAATGCTAAAATGCTTACTCCATCTTCAAATGTTCCTTTATAAAGGAAAACTAAGGAGAACTGTCCCAATTTAATCCTTCAAATGATGAATGAAATAATTATCAGGATCAGTGGTGTTGAGAAACAGCTGAACCATTAAAACTGAACAAAGCTCCAGTTCCTGATGGAATTCCTGACAGATTCTATACTGAATTTGCAGCTTAGTTAGCCCTCTTCTAACTATAATCTATCGTAAACAAAAAACCGTGCCCAGTTCTTGGAAAAAGACACAGTTCACACCTATCTACAAGAAGGGTATAGAAGTGATCCACAAAACTATCATCCAATATCCTTGACATTGATTTGTTGTATAATCTTAGAACATTTTTTCAGCCCAAACATAATGAGGTATCTTGAACAGAATGACCTTCTCAAGGTATGTGATGTGGTCATCCTTCAAGATATCAGCAGGGTGTGGAATGCTCAGGAATCAAGTCAATCATCAAAATGGAAAATGACCCACATGGCACTATGCTTGTGGTGATTGTGTACATACATAAAACATAGTTGGAGGGATTTGTAATTTCTGAACAACACTAAGCACTGAAAGAAATAGGATTAGTACACAAATCTGATAATTATTAGTTAGATTGGTCTGAATTCATTTTAATTCAGGTGAAGTAAGTACAAACTTGAGAGCATCAATGTCCAAAATTCCACATTAGGTTGGAATTGTGCATTTCATTCATAACTGAAGATCATTTTGACAGAAGTATGTCCCAAGGGCGAACTGTTGGATGAGTATATTGTACAGTCACTGAGTTTATTTCATTCAAACACGGTTTCGTCACATGAAGGAATTAGGTCAGTGCTTTGGTACAAGAAGTAGCAACAACACTGGAGTTTGTGCATACCAATTGTCAAACTGTATTCCGTTGTGCTCAGTGAGGATTTGCATTTATTTTATGCACCACAAAATACTCAAATTATGATGCACCACTGTTTCAGTCAGTACTTCACACATCACAGATCATAGCAAAACTGCACACAGGTTTATTGCTCGGTTTTTGTCACTTGATAATCACTTCTCATGTACTTCAGTGACTATAAATTTCCATAAGCACAATTATTGAATTAAATTCAGGTCAGTAATATATTTTCTATTAAACGACATCCAGAACTGATAACCAAGATTAAGTAGGTGGCTTCATAGAAGGTTTATACTTAGAGTTTATGGGAACGGGATACGATTATCAGTCAAACGCAATAACTATCCCCATTAAATTCCACATCCTTAAATCCTTTCTTCATCTGAGGTACTGTGAAGTTCTTGTTTGCACATATCCTCAATACTTATAAAGACATCAATCACAGTACATGAAATATTGGTGGGGGGGGGCGGGGGTCAGATTATTCAAATTAAATAGTTGAAATGTCCCTTAATATAAATCCATTTATTTTCTTCATTAATTATCCTGATCATCTTTATCAAGCTCGTCTACAGGTGGTATGGTGGACTGAACAGTCTATACATCTTTACAGGTTTATCACTCCAACAAAAAGTATATCATAAGGCTTTTTCCTTCACTGAACTTTTGATACATGGAGAAAAAGTTCCCAGCCTGTCAGGCAGTGCATAGAGCTGTTGCATTCGATTCAGTGGTGTATTGTTTCTGGCACTTTACCTGTGAGCAGCATAATATGTTATCGAATCACTACAAGAAGAAGGCCTCATCCTGCTAAACGACACAAACATCCCTACGTACTTCTGCCATAATGGCAAAAGTGCTATTGATATCGCCCTCATAAGAGGAAACATAAAAGGGGACATAAGCCCACTTTGGAATGCAAACCACACACCTATAAGAAAACACATCCCAATGAACATAGTCATACAAAGTGATTGGAAGGCAAGAGAGAACCAAGAGAAGAGACTGCTCTCAAGGAGACTGGATCCAAGGAAAGTGGAAGAATACCATGACCAGATAGAACAAATTGAGTCCTTAATCGACAACTCAAAAGTAGAGGAGGCAGCACTTGAACTGGAGAAACTCTTAAAGCAAGCAACTACCCCCAGGAAAGTGAGAACAGCTAAACCATGGTTCGATCAAGAGTGTTATCAGCAAAGAAAAGAAGTACTCCAAGCCTTACACTGACTAAAAACGGACACAGATAATCACTCACTACTACAAACATATGCTGAGAAAAAAAGATCCTACAAAACACTAACAAGGGAGAAGAGAACGGCACACAGGGAAGAAGAGGGAAGAAGACTAGCTGAAGAAGCCAGGAGAGACCCATTCATTGCAATCTGCCCCCGAAAGCAGGCACAGTCACACTATATAAGCATGGAAGAATGGACGAGACATTTCAAAGACATTCTCAACAAAGATTGTAGAGAAGGAGCACAGGTAGCAAGTCAAGAGCTCACACCACAAGAGATGGCAGCCTGGTCCCCACTCACTCTGAATGAGGTCCGAAACATCATTGAATCAACAAAAAGGAAGAAAGCAGCGGGACCGGGCAAGCTTTACAACGAATACCTTAAAGACACAGCCCATCTGCTAGCACGAACCTGGACAAAACTTTATAACAAATGCATTGAAACAGCAAAAACCCCAGGCCAGTGGAGAAAATCAATATTAAGGGTAATGTACAAAGGGAAGGGCGACCCAAAGGACACAAACAAATACAGAGGAATAGCCTTGGAAAATAACCCTTTTAAGGTATTCACAAAACTAATCACAGGAAGAATAAGACACACTTTGGAAGACCACCTCCCAGAATCTCAATTCGGGTTCAGGGAAAAAAGATCCACTATCACAGCAGTGGAGCTGCTTTTAAAAAACATATGGGAAACCATCGATAAGAAGGCAAAAATATTATGCTGTATTCATAGACTTCACAAAGGCCTTCGACCTCCTTGACCGATCATTAGTAAAAAGGATGCTCGACCAAACTCTGGGAAGAGACAGCGTCTGGACGAGGATTATAAACTCCATAAATGAATGGAATGAGATAAGGATCTCGGACAACCTCGACCTGTCTGAACCAATAAGGCAAACAAACGGAGTACTCCAAGGAGACCCACTAAGCCCGCTCCTGTTCATTCTGGCAGCAAAGGACATTATGGAAATCGCTCATGACGAAGATGTCGAAGCATATGCCTATGCGGACAACATCGTGATAGGCTCAAAAAACTTAAAGAAACTACAGGAGACTATAGAAGACGTGGAAAAATGGTGCAGAAAACACAAGTTTGTAATCAACACCGACAAAACGGAAATGATGGTATTCAGACCAGGTGGGCAAATCCCAAAAACGACAAGAATTGCACTACAAGGAAAGCAAATATCTATCACAAAAGATTACAAATATCTAGGGATAACACTCCAGCCGTCCGCAAAGTGCTTCACTAAACACACAACAGAGAAAGCGACACAGGCCATCAGAGCGATAAACGAAATAAGTTCCATCAGAACACTAAATCTAGACACAGCTATGGCACTCTTCAAATCAAAAATAATACCGATACTGGCTTATGGGATAGAAATCATATGGATACACCTAAATGAAAAGAACTTAGAAACATTGGAAAGAGTAAAAGCAACCTATATCAAAAGAGCATTAGGGGTAGCAAAAACCACAAGATCAAGATTAGTCTTCCTTCTCGCCCGAGAATCTTTCCTCATCAAGGATCTAAGGACAATGTTCTTACTTCCCAACACGTCAGCATCAGAGAACCTACTAAGATCACTACTCAAGAAAAGAGAGGAAGTACCAACGGAATTCTATGGATCGGGGGCCATGATCGACCGCACTTGGACAGCAGCAGATTTTGAGATGAGACACGTACTTACAAGACTCGCAGTACACGGATTCCACCATGAAATTTGTGCAAATACAACATACCATGAACCGTCAAACCTTTGCAAGTGTACACTATGTGGACAGTCTTGTGAGAGATACCATATAGAAATATGCAACAAGAGGACCAGATCAATTAGAGACTATGCAATAAATGGTTCAAATGATAATCTGTTATAATACCTACACTGAATGTAATATACTAAGAATTATGCAGACACTCAATACATCCTTGTAATTCACTCTCAAATGATTGTAATCTAATGTAAAACTATAATGGCTATTTTGCTGCAATAAATCGTTTAAATGCAGTCGCAAACAGATGTTACATCTGTCTTAATCTGTCAGCATACAAAATTATATGAGACACACTCTCAACTGAAAATTATCAGCTAGAATCCATGAGCAAAGAATAAATAAATAAGCAAATAAAAAATTTTGTCTGGAATTGAGAATAAATTTGATAAAAACAGAAGAGAATATATCAGTCTGAAATGAATACATAATAAATAATACAATCGATTGGCAACTATTTATCTACTGCTGATTGGTGGTTGGCACGAAGACAAATGAAGTGCTTGCAGATTCCTAGCTACTGTTCTTTTTCTAGTTTAAATATACAGTTTCACTCACTTTTCTCTCTCTCTCTCTCTCTCTCTCTCTCTCTCTCTCACTCTCTCTCTCTTTCCCTCCCTCCCTCCCTTCCTCTCTCTCTTTGTTTGTGTGTGTGTGTGTGTGTGTGTGTGAGAGAGAGAGAGAGAGAGAGAGAGAGAGAGAGAGAGAGAGAGAGAGAGAGAGGACCCTGTTGGGTCTCAAATTGCTTTTTAGATTTGTTTTTCTGATCTCCCATATAGCTCTCATTCTCTCTCTCTCAAGGGGCTTCTTTTTTCTTCAGTCTACTGGTTGTAGTATCCAACATTTTAAATTTTGACTGAACAGATTTCCATCTACTGCTTCCACTGCCTCTATATGGGCCTCTATATGGGCTTTTCTCAAGGTCCTTTTTAGTTTGTTGGATTCATGGCATATTCTTTAATTTTTGATGTGTATCATAATCTTGTGTGTAAGCCTCATTATTGAGAATTACTGAATATTTCCATAAAATTTTGACCTTTGTTTTTTAATATCTGCTGGCCGGGGTGATACATCCTCTGTTTCTGTACAGCATTTTGGGCCACATCTGTCTTCCTTCTCTGTTTCTGTACAGTATTTTAGTCTTTACCTGTCTTCTGTTTTTTCTGGGTCAAGTACTTTCCTCATAATCCTTTATTCTTGCTCCAATTTGTTTTCCAGATTGCCTTTTCTGGTGAAAATTAAGATTTCACTCACAACAGAGCCTCATGTTTGATCACAGTGTTGTATTGTCTAATCTTTGCATGTATGGAAATGCACTTTTTGTTGTAGATGCTGTGTGTTCTTCTGTATGCTCTTTTGGGTTTCTCTAATCAAACTCTCTGTGCTTTCCAGCCACTCTGAATCTATAATTACACTGAGATATTTGACATGTTTTTCCCTTTACATTTGCCTGTACCTAGTGTTTAATTTCTGAATGTTACATTTAGTGCAGATTAACTTAGTTTCTTCAAAAGAGATTTGTAGGTCAGCTTTTTCAGGGAATATACATGAGAAAGACAGCATGATGTGAGAGGAGGCAAGGGCGGGGGGAGAAGGGGGGTGGAGAAAAGGAGAACACGGTCTGGGTGGGGAGACTATGGTGGAAAACTAGAAAAAATGAGATGGATTGTGAAAAAATAGGATATGCTGGAAAGGCAGTTCACATCTGCATAATTTGGTCATACCCACATAGAACACTGCATGATAATTGTAGAATGGTTGGTATACGATGTAGCTGTTTTCAAACATGTACATATGTCTCATTGGGTACAAAATATTTGTTACTGTACTGTGATAGAAGGTGTTGGGTTGGTTTATGAGACAAGTCTTGCATCTAAGTAATATGTTGGGAAACGACTTTTGAAGTACAAAACTGGAAGCAGGGGTGGCATAGTAATGGACTAGGATACCAGGTAGGTCGAATGCTTCATGGATTATTACTTTGAGTGGTAATAGTCCAATATCTGGTAGAATGTCTCAGCTCAAGGCATGACAAGATGTAGTCAAAGCCTTGCTGAAGGTGCAAACTGCATTTCCCAAGGTGAGGGAGGACTGGTATTGGGGGTGGAGGAGTACCTACCAATTAGTGGCCATGTCATGACAGGAACTGTGCATATTGAATGGCCAATGTAAGCCTTCCCACATTGACACCAGCCATTCAATATGCACAGTTCATGATAGGTGATTTGATTTGATTTGATTTCATGTTCCACAGATCCAAATGTGTTGGGTTCATGAGGACGTGGAATGAGTCAGTTTTTTACAAATACAATATGATAATTTTATATCATATACAGTACATAATTATATAAAAATTTATACAGTAAATTATTTGAGCAACAATAAAGAAAAAAGAAAGTACATATTTTCTTACAATCATTAAAGCACTCTAGAAAACAGATACAGAGCACACACAGAGACAGAGCTCAAGTTAAATAACGTACTTAGTGGCATTATGTCAACTTGCATTATATAATATTAAAATTTTACAATTTATTTAATGAAAAATTCATCTAGACTGTAAAAAACTAGGTGTGTGGAACATTGCTGTCATAGGAGACTACAATAGCCAGAAAAATCAGTGGTAGCAGAATGTTGTTTAAATGAGAGACACAGTATGAAATTGACAAAACTGTGATAGTTGCCAACACTTCATGTTTTTGGAGCAGTCTTTATAAAGAGGCAATTGAAATTAGGTTGGTAGATGATTTGATTAATAGAGACAATGCATTTCCTCCTTGCAGGATATGGAACCCTGAGCTATCCCACATCAGAACAGAACATTCTTCAGTGCAGACATACTGAATGTTCGAAAATTGTCTCTGAGTAAGATATATCATTACCACTGGTGTTCTACTAAGGTCAGTGCCACCTGCCCAGTCTTGGAGGGTAGCAACTGTGATGGATTGCACAAGTGCCGTGTACGGTACAGATGCCTATTTAGGACATCAATTTGCACCCTTGGCATCAGTTCTCAGTGGGAGTCAGCAGCAGAAGCAGCATTCTCCTGAAGATGGTGAACAGTTGGATTGCCGAAATATTGAATCACGTTGATTTTAGTATCTGGCAGCAAACACGAGGAGACTTCCATTGTCCTATTTTAATTCTCACAGCAATGTTGACTTTAGTGTCATAGATATTAGTGTCATTGGCATTGAGAAATAGACTAAATTGCTAAAACTGAACACTGCTCTATCTTTCTCTGTCGGGGGAGATATGGGGTGTCTTGACTGTTGACTTTGCCATTTTCTCTCAGGCTATTGGACAGAATCATCCTGTTTCACAATAATGACTGCCCCCTTACTTCCAATCAGATGAAACCTATGCTTCAACAATGTGGTTGGGAAACACTATAACATTCTCCGTACAGCCCGGATCATTCACTGTGTGAATTTTACATCTCTGGTGACCTGAAGAAATATGTGCATGGGCATTGGTTTCAGCTGGATGAAAAAATGCAACTGTGGGTGCAGTTGTGGATATATCAGCTGCCGATCGCATTCTATGAAGCAGAAACTGATGGTCTTCTCTCCCAGTAGGAAAAATGTGTAAACATGTGTGATGTTACTTTTGAATGGAACCATCCCATTGTTATACTGTGGCAGGTGTCTGCTTTTCATTTGTCTGTCCTTCATACATCAATATCCTGAAAGCTAACTGACAGTGTGTGGCAGAGGTTACTTCTTGTAGAACTATCTGATCCCCGCTTCCCTTACAATGCATGGGAAGAATGATTGTTGGTAAACCTTTGTTTTAGCTCTGATTTCTCAAATTTTCTTGTTGTGGTCATTTCATGAGATGTATGTGGGAGGAAACAATATGTTTTGCGATTCTCTCCTTGAACATAGTCTCTCAGAATTTCAATAACAGGGCACCTCATGATGTACAATGACTCTCTTGCAGTGTCTGTCACAAGTGCACCTCTGTAAAGCTCTTGTGATGACTACACAAACCTGTGAAAAATGCATTGCTCTTCATTGGATCTTCTCTATCTCTTCCATTAGTCCTACCTGGCAAGGATATAAAGATATTTGGCAAAGAGATTTTGATGGTATGAATGCTGGTGGCAGACTGAAGATTTTTTGGGGTAGGGGTTGTCCATGAAGACAGATGTAATGGTATTTCCTGATCTTGATGATTATATTATAGTTTATAAAATGGTAGAGCAAAAGTTTAAATGAACAGATGACCTATAAGTCCCAACAAAGATTTGACTTAACTAAAAAATATAAAAGTTCTCAGTACTGTTTGATTAGGACACCCTATTCCTATATGGTGGATTCAACTGGTTCAAATGGCTCTGAGCACTATGGGACTTAACATCTGAGGTCATCAGTCTCCTAGAACTTAGAACTAATTAAACCTAACTAACCTAAGGACATCACAACACATCCATGCCCAAAGCAGGATTCGAACCTGTGACCGTAGCCGTCAAGCGGTTCCAGACTGAAGCACCTAGAAACGCTTGGCCACACTGGCCGGCTATATGGTGGATTACCTACTTATAGGTAAAGTTGCCAAGTTTGAGATTTTGTTAATTTGCACAAATTTTCAGAAAAATTAGGGCAAAAAAAGTATAATGACAGATCTTAGAATTAAACAGGCACAAGGGCTCAAGTGGCAAAAATAAATTTGAGCATGGCTGATCAGTACTTATGAATATCTTTTAAATTAATTAGTTTCCAGAAAACTGAAATGGGTAACTAGAAAGAATGGTCTCAAGTCAGTGGAGTCACCACTCTCACAACTACTGATTAGCGCACTTGGAATTCACCTGTAAGTGTTCCAGCAATGTCAGTTATTCATTTCCTGTAATTAATAAAGCTTAAGCAATGGATAATCTGGGATGCAATAATGACAATACTAAGAAAAGGAGAGACTGCTGCTTACCATATAGTGCAGATGCCAAGTCTCAGACAGGTACAACAGAAAGACTGCTGAGCAAGTAAGCTTTCAGCCAAAAGGCCTTCTTCTGAATTAGATAACATACACACACACATTCATGCAAATGCAACTCACACACATGTGACCACTGTCTCTGGCTTCTGAGGCCAGACTGCGAGCAACAGCACATAATTGGAGAAGTAGTCTGGGTTGTGCGGGTAAGGAGGAGTGGGAGGGAAATCAGGGTAGGGGTGGGGGACAGTAAAGTACTAATTGTGGAAGCATACCAAAAGAACGAGAAGTGTGCAGGGCAGCTAGGTGCAGTTCGGAGGTTAGACTCTCCTGTGGGGGGAGGGGGAGGGCCAGAAAATGAGATAAGTATAAAAAAGACTACGGTATGCTAGTGAAATAGAAGGCTGTGTAGTGCTGGAGAGGGAACAGGGAACGGGACATGTGGGTGATGGACAGTGACTAACAAAGAGGTTGAGACCAGAAGAATTATGGCAATGCAGGATATATTGCAGAGAGAGGATCCAGATGGCAAAGACTGTGAAGCAGTCATTGAAGTGAAGCATGTTATGCTGGGCAGCATGCTCAGCAACTGGATGATCTAGCTGTTTTTTGGCCACAGTTTTTCAGTGGAATTCATGCAGATAGACAGCTTGCTGGTTGTCATGTCCACATAGACAGCACCACATTGCTTGCAGTTTAGCTTGTAAATCACATGTCTGGTTTACCAGTTAATACTGCTTTTAATGGGATAGATGATGCTTATGACAGGACTGCAGTTGTGGTGGTGGGAGTATGTATGGGACAGGTCTTGCACCTAGGTCTAGTACAGGGATACGAACCATGAGACTGCTGGCCCCCTTCTTCATAAATATCTGCCCACCAACCTGCAAACCACATCATAATCTTTTTATTTATTTTTATCATTGATCTTGTGTTTTAAAGTCAATTTCAATCCATTTTTGCCTACTGATATTGGCCTACTATCTAAGGTTTCCTCTTGCTTCCCCATACATCATCCGTTCCATCCTTTTTGTATTTTTTCCTTCTGTTTTGGTGTATCTTTGCAAATTTTTTCGCATGTATTCCCTCTTCATTTATGCATTTTTATCCATTTTTACCGTCTTCCATGGATACTTGCTCCTTCCATCTGCACCAATACAGAAATTTTTACTTATTCTCAGCCAGAACTCAACCAAACATGTTGTTCCTGCACTGTTATTTGGCTCATGGAATCCCCTCAAATGGCCCTACCATCAAATTACCCATCTCTGGCTGCAACCCCTCCTTCCACAATGACTGCCATCTGTTGAGATTCTGCCAGTCCTTAGTCCTCACCAACATCATCCAGTAAAACCATGTAAATTAGGCCCAAACCTTCTTGCCGTACCTCCTCTCTATATGTAAAATTCTCTTTCTGTTAAATCCCAAGATCTACCACTCTCCACCATCTTTATAACAGCTGCCAAACCTTCCCCACATCCCCTCACAGCAGAGAAATCCTGACTCACTGATCTACTACATTTACTCCACTCTCAAAAGCTCCCTCCCACCACCATATAGAATCGAAAACCTAAACAGACCTGTAACGCAGTTGTGAACCTTTCACACAAAAGTCTTAGTGCCACAGAAATATCAGTCCATTTTGTCCCACTTCCAAATTCAGTCATACTGGACTTGTTGAGGACCTTCTCTCCTTTTCTCAGTCCCTACAGTGGAAACACTTTTCTGACATCAACCTACCATTCAGACTCAAACAAAGACCAATGTTGAAACCTGCCTGACTGAATTCCTGCTCCATCCAACAGTGATCCAACCCCTTTGCCACTAATCACCCCCTGTTAACTTTTGAGAATATCTTAGCCTTGAACCTTGCCTCAGTATCAGTCCCTAAATCCCTCAAGATGCAAGCTAACCTCACATTCACAGAAATAACTACAATTCACCACCTAAAAACTGATCCTGACCTTAAAATCCCATCCCCTGACAAAGGCTCAGCCACCATTGTTTTGAATCACAAGGATTACCTGATAGAAGGACTCTGCTAGCTGTCAAATTTTTCCACCTGCAGACCCTGTCACAGTGACCCCATTCCAGATATCCAGCAAGATCTCTAGTCTCTCTTTAAATCTCCAGGGCCATCCCTGAACCTCTTCTCACAGTCTGTGTCTCTCCTCACCCCTACCACTCACCGCACTCCTACCTTCTACATGTTTCCTAAGTCCATAAACCCAAACATCCAAGATGCCCCACTGTGGGTGGTTACTGTTCCCCCATTCAGAGAATACCTGCTCTCGAGACCAACATTTCAGCCTATTACCCACAACCTATCCTCCTATATACAAGATATCAATCATTTCCTTTCCCAAATCTCCAGAGTTTCTATTCATTTGTCACATAGTGCCCTACTCATTGCCACTCATGCCTTCTCCCTTTCTAAAATCCCTAATGCCTCTATTGAACACTACCTTTCCCAATGTTCAATGTGTTCCAAACCTACACCCTCTTTCCTGGTCACCATGACAGCTATATCCATACCCACAATTACTTCTCCTTTGAGGGCATCACGTACAAACAAATCAAGGGTGTGGCATCTTACTATGCTGCCCTCTTCATGGGCCATCTAGATGAATGCTTCCTAATCATCCAGAATGCCAAACCCCTCACCTTGTTCAGGTTCAATGATAACATTGTGATCTGGATCAACCAGGAGGATACCCAATCCACATTCTGCCAGAATCTCAACACCTTCTCCCCCATTCATGGCACCTGGTCCTCCTCAACCTAATGAGTTACCTTCCTCAATGTTGACATGCAGTTCAGTACCTCCATCCATATCAAACCTACCAATCACCAGCAATACCTTCACTTCAACAGCTCCCACCCTTTCCACAGCAAGAAGTCCCTTCCCTACAGCCTAGCCACCCATGGTCATTGCATATATAGTGATGAGCAGTACATCTAAAAATATACCAGGATCTCACTGAGGCCTTCACAGACCATAATTACCCTTCCACCTTGTACAGAAACAGATCTCTTGTGCACTGTTTCTCCAGTCACACAGCACCTCCCAAAGTACCACCTTGTGGCTGCAGAGGAGCATTCCGTTTATGACTCAGTACCATGCGGGACTGGAGCAACTGAATTACATTCTCCACCAGAGTTTTCACTACCTCTTGTCATGCCCCGAAATGAGAAATATCCTACTCATCCTTCCAAACCCACACTGGTATTCCGCTCTCCACAGAACCTACACAATAGCCTCATCCATCTCTACTCAACCCCTCCTTCCAACCTCTTGCATTATGACTCATATCCCTATAACAGATCTAGATGCAAGACCTGTCCCATACATATTCCCACCACCACCTACTCCAGTCCTGTCACAAGCCTCACCACCCCATCAAAGGTGCTGTGAAACCAAAAATTTGGTCTACAACCTAAGCTGCAACCACTGTGCTGCATTCTACATGGACATGACAGCCAACAAGCTGTCTGTTCGCATGTGGACCACCAGCAAACTGTGGCCAAAAAAACAGCTGGACTATCCAGCTGCTGAGTATGCTGCCCAGCAGAATGTTCTTCATTTCAGTGACTGTTTCACAGCATGTGCAGTCTGGATCCTTCCTACCAACACCAGCTTTTCTGGATTGCACAGGTGGGAATTTTCCATGAAATATATCCTATATTGCCTCAACCTTTGTTAGTCACTGTCCTTCACCCACCTGTCGTCCCCTTTCCTGTTCCCTCTCTAGCACTATAAAGCCTTCTGAATTCTTACTTCTCTCCTTCTCTGCTCCCTTGCTCTCCCCCTTTTTCCACTGTCTAACCTTCCAACAGCACCTAGCTGCCCAGCCCTCTCCCCATCTCATCCCTGTCTGCTCCCACAATCAGCCTTTACCACCCCCACTCCTATGCTGCTACCACTACCCCTCTCTGCCTCTGCCTCCTCCTTATGCCCCCACCCAGACTGCTTCTCCCATCATGAGCTGTTGCTCGCAGACTGGTCTCGGCAGCCAGAGTCAGTAGCCATATGCATGTGAGTTCCATTTGTATGAATGTGTGTGTGTCGTCTAATTCAGAAGAAGGTCTTTTGGCTGAAAGCTTACTTGCTTAGCAGTCTTTTCGTAGTGCATGTCTGCAACTCAACATCAGTGAGTAGCAATCTATCCTTTTCTTAAGTAATAAGTTTGCAGCAAAATAAATATATCACTAATGTCAGCAGTTGGTAAATTATGACACATGTTATAAAATTACAGGAAATACATTGTAAATAAGAAATTAATCATTTTTAATATACACATAGGATATGCCGTACTTGTATAAGTACAATTATCTGAAGGATAAGGGTAAAAATAATTACTAAAAATGAGTCAAACAACAGAAAGTAGAATAGCTTCAGTTTCTGATGTTTCCAAGTGGTGTGCATGGCAATAAAGCTGGATCAACCCAGAGAACAAAAATTGTAGCATAATGCACATATTTAAAGTTAAGTTAAAGTTGTTTCTTCCTGAAAGTTCCTTTCATACCATAGACAAGTTCTCAAACAGAAGTAAATAATCACCTATATATCTGTAAATCAACATCATATTGGCATACATAATGCTTAAAAAATGTATGTAACTGTTCTGCAAAAGATAGATCCTTATGACAATATTTTTGTGAATATGAACAACATAATATATGTCTTATACCAACAAACAACTGATTAATGCCTGAAATACAAGAATGTGCAAACATCTCATTTATGTACAACAATGTCATCTGCTGGTACTCAGTTCATATTGAAATTCAAATTTTCATGTACAGTGACTTAATATTTAGTGATATAAAATCAGAAATAATATATAATTGTTTTGCTACTTTCTTCTCCCAGGTAATGATCGCACAAATCCTGCACGTTACCATCCCTTCTACATAACTGACAGTCATGAGGGTGGTTTTGGCCAAAAGTCGGAAGAGGATCAGAAAGAGCAGAGAGTTTTTGCAGGTGTTGGCTATGATGCAGAGGGATATCCATATCCCACGGCAGGCAAGTATTTTCTTATTGGTTTTTAAAACTGCAATTTAAATACTAACCTGTGAGAACAGCTTCTGTGAAGAAAGATGCCATTTCATATGCATTAAATTTGTGATCTAATACATTATGTAGAGCATTCACAGAGTTTTAAAAACAGGTTACAATGAACTATAAGATGCAAAAAGGAGAAACGGAATTCTTCAGTGGTCTTATACTTCTGTCTGAAACAAAATATCTACTTTTATTTGTGTAACATTTTGAACACTATTAAATACAAAACGTAATCCAAAGTGCAATATCCACAAATGCTGAGGGAAAGGTAAGTTCTATGTACACTCTAAGACAAAAGAAACAAAGCACCATGAAGGAATTATCTGAAGGGGGTAGATGTGATGTACAAATTCATATAAACAAATGATTACAGTTTCAGAAATATTGGGTGATTTATTCACGAGGAAGAGCTTCACAAATTGACCAAGTCAGTAACATTTTGGTCAACCTCTGGACATCATGCAAGCAGTTATTGATTGACGGAGTTACTGGATGTCCTCCTGAAGGGTATTGTGTGAAATTCTGTCAAATTAGCACTTCAGATGATCTTTGCTGGTCACCAGGGCTCAGTTCAACATCACTGAAGACAGTTCTCTGCCCTAGGCAGTGATGGATACTAACCTATACGGTCCAACAACAAGGAATGTTGGTCTGGGGTGTCATTTCTTTCCATAGCAAGGACCTCCTTTGATTGCCATCCACAGCTTCCTTACAGCACAGCAGTATGTTAATATTTTACACTCCATTATGTTGCCTTTCATAGAAAGCCATCCTGGGCTTATATTTTAGCAAGGTAATGCCTGCCCGCATATAACAAGAGTTTCTATTGCTTGTCTTCGTGCTTGTCAAACCCTACCTTGGCCAGCAAGGTTGCCTGGTCTCTCCCCAATTGAGAGCATTTGGAGCACTAGTGGCAGGGTTCACCAACCATACTGGGATGTTGGCATTCTAACATGCCAGTTGGACAGAATTTGGCATTATATCCCTCAGGGGTATATACAACAACTCTATCAATCAGTGCCAAGCTGAATAACTGCTTGCATAAGGGCCAGAGGTGGATTATCATGTCATTGACTTGCTTAATTTGTGAAGCTCTTTCTGTTGGGTAAGTAACTGAATTTTTCTGAAACTGAAATTATAAGCATTTGTTTGTCTGTACATGTACATCACATCTGCCAATTTCAATTCCATCTGGATAGTTCATGTACATGCACATTACTTCTGCATATTTCCATCCCATCTGTATAATTCATGTACAAGCACATGTACATGACTTCTGCCAATTTCCATCCCATTCAGATAACTCCTCCTTGGCACATCATACTTTCTTCTTTTAGAGTGTGGACATCAAAGATAAAATGCTAATGTCATCCTTTCTAAAAATTATTTTCATGTACTCTTTGTCATTCTTTGGGAGATACTGAGTCTTACTGAGTTTTTAGCCGTTATGTAACCAGTAGGCATTTTGTAGACATTTTCTCATCATAACTTTGATGAAAATTCAGTTTTGACTATACTCCCTTACAAAAAATTCCTTCAGAATTTTATTATGGTATTCAACTGAAGAGTATTATAAAAATGGGAGCTCACTAAACATTGTTCAACTACTAGGCACCAGAGTAATTTTGATTTTATGTAACTTACTGAAACTGCAATTTGTTAATGACTCACAGTTTTGAATTAATCAATACATTTGATTCCAACAATGTTATTGCACTACATTCAGAAAATTACATTAAAAGCATAACTGCCTGCATCTAAATAATAAAACATGAGGTTTCATTGTTATTTGCAGTTTCCATGAGTATTCAGTTTTTCAGTAATGAATTATTTTTAAGAGATTTTGCAGTTCAGGCAATTTATTTATTTTATTGATTTATTTTGTGTTCTGGTGATCTATGTCATTAATATATCAAGGGATATGTGTCAGTTTTATAAATTTGTTATGGTTACAATCTATGGCATTATAGACTTAGTGCTAATCAATTTATTTATTTATTTTTCATATTAAGTGTCTACAACTTAGGTTCTAATGCAGAAAAATATATTTTACGCACAGTTAATCTATTACAGAAAAATACATATATTTACAATAACAAGTACCGGTAGACATAAACTTTTTTTTTTTCAAATGAGAGTGCATCATCAACAAAACATTTAATTCATGAAGGGATGAATTAAAAAATTTTACGGGCCACTGAACTGGATCCTGTTCTGTATCATACTCAGATTTTCATGCTCATGGTGGATATCTTATTTTCTACTACTTTTTGACTATGAAAAACACTAGTAGGTTTTAAAGGAGCTTTTTTCCCTTATGAAACACATCATGTAGAATATATATTGTGCAGGGAATATGAGGATTTCAAGTTCCTTAAAAATATTTCAGCAAGTGATTCCAAGGTGGCCTCTCCTCAGCATTCTTATGGCACTTTCTGTTGTAATCCCATAGTGCTCAGAGCCATTGTTGTAATCTTACCCTCCCATATATCACCATTAAATTTTTTAGTCTCTTCATAAAATAATTGCTTTGTTTCAAACACTTCAAGAGAAGTAAGATGGACAAATGATTTTTTTTACTTATCTTCATGTTCTCATTGTTGGCTGCAGTTCTCACATTTAGGGGTAGATTCTTGAGGCTGAATTTTTTATTTTGTGGGTTCCAGTTGATGTGATAATTGAGGAAGTAATTTCTGTTTCTATGACTTTTTTATTTTATCCCATTCTTCGATGTCACACAGTCTTTACAATCTCCACCTTAAAGCATAAATTCACATTGTTATTGTCAAAATTAAAAACGTCCAATAACATCAGAGGCATGCCCACTACTAGTAAAATCATTCAGTGGTACTAACACATTCCAAAGATTTACAAATAAAAGAGTTTACAAACTTTCTTGACAAAAGAAGAATCATCACCAAGTTATATCACTACTTTGTAAATGAATTCAGAAATAAATTTAATAAATATTTTCAGATTGCACAGTTAATAATATGAATTTTAAGTGTGCTAATATTTCTAAAAGAAGAGTAATTTGAACTGTACATACAGAGTACTAACAAATTAATTTCTTTTTATATATTTTAGCCTGAAATATAGTACATGATATACAAAATCATATGAAATTCATTTAGTTAAACAGCTGAGGTAATGTTTACCTGCACAAGAACCAAAAGTATATCTGGTGTCGACTATTTCCATAAAAAAAAAGGTAATGTTAAAGGAGGGTGTCCCATTACACTGTGCATATAGCACTTTTCTAGGTAGTGGCTGATTTTCTCAGTGTGTGATTCCATATATCATAGTGACATGAAAATAACAGTAATGAGTTGATTTAATTGTTTCTATGTTCCTTTAAGAACAAATGATATATTAAGCATAAGTTGCAGAAAACAGTCTTCTGCACACATCTATTATGTCATTTGACCAGTTTGCTTTGCTGTCAGTATGTAAGCCCAAGTATTTTGAAGTATCCACCCTGGCTATCCACTGGGTGCCTAGATTTTCTCCTATTTCTTGATTTTTAGAGGGTGTGTGAAACTGAATATAGTTTGTTTTACTGTAATCAAACAATGGAAAATGCAGTGTGGAATTTAAGAACATTATGAAAAGGAAAGTTGCTGCTCACCATATAGTGGAGATACTGAGTTGCAGATAGGCACAACAAAAAGACTGTCACAAATAAAGATTTCGGCCAGTAAGGCCTTCATCAAAAATAGACCACACACACATACACATGCAAATGCAAATCACACACACGTGTTTGCAGTGTTAGGCAAATGAAGCCACACTATAGGGTAACTAGCTAGTCATACAGTATTTGTTTGAATGTTTGTATGGGTAATTCTTGTACGGAGTTTTGGAAGCTGATTACATAATTTGTGCCCTGTGAGTTCATAACTGTTCAATGTTTTTGACAGTCTGTGGTACGGGGTATAAATATATCTGTTCCCTCTTGTAACAATGCAACTTTTTCTCTGTGTTTTGCTTCTAGTAACTTCTTTTTTGTGTAAATTAAAACACAGTATATGTATAAGTTTATTACATTCATGATCTTTTGTTCACAAAACAATTGTTTACAGTGTGCCTTATAAGAAGAACCAATAATTTCCCTAACAGCTTTTTTCTGCAGTATTAAGATGCCATTCACGCAACCAGAGTTTCCCCATAAAATAATACAATATGTTAGAATGCTTTGGAAGAAAGAAAAATAGTATGGTCTAACATACTTTTCGGGTACACAATCCGTAAGTCACCTTAACATATAAAATGTTCTTGACAGCTACCCCCTAATATATTGTATATGTTGACAAGATGATTTATCATTTGAATATAGTCCCAAAAACTTAACATAGCTAGAATCATGTGATGGAAGCTTGTCTTTTAGACTAAAAACCATGTGCTGTATTTTGTTGTAAATCAGTAAGAAGCCATTTGCTTTAAACCAGTTGGAAGCTTGGTCCATTGTCTTTGCAACTCAACTAAGGCTCACTGAGATCATTATTACAATGAAAAAATATTGTATCATTTGCATATCAAACTGTACTAGACTTTATAAATGATGGCAGATCACTGATCACTGTTAGGAACAAAAAGGGGACCAATATGCATCCTTGGGGAACACCTACCTTAACTTGTTCTATTCTCGACATTTCCTTGGCAGTACAGACAATTTGCCTGCAGTTCTGTTGATATGATTTTAATTGGTTAGGGCTGTTACTTTCAGTGCCATAGAATTGAATTTTTTCCAGAAGTGATGTGTGCTCTACACAGCCAAAAGCTTTACTTAGATCATAAAAAGTGGCTTAAAAAAGCCTTTGTCCTCAAACACCTGTTGTATGTATTCAACTACACAGTCTACAGCATCAACAGTTCACAATTTTTTCCTAAAACCATACTGTGATTCACTAAGTATTCCTAGATTTTCCAAGTAAACATACAATTGTTAGTTAATATATATTCAAGGACTTTACAAAAAGCTGGGACTATAGATATTGGACTGTAACTTGAAGGTAAGTCAGTAGCTCCTTTTTTATGTATTGGAATTAAATGGTTCAAATGGCCCTAAGCACTGTGGGACTTAACATCTGAGGTCATCAGTCCCCTAGACTTAGAACTACTTAAACCTAACTAACCTAAGGACATCACACACATCCATTCCCGAGGCAGGATTTGAACCTGCAACTGTAGCAGCAGTGCAGTTCTGGACAGAAGTGCCTAGAACCACTCAGCCACAGTGGCCAGCTTTTGAAACTAGCCTAGACACTATTATCTCATAAAGAAAATATCCCTCAGCTATCATAAGCTACACAAGTCTCTTGAGGCAAGCTGTGGAGCATGCTCAGCAAAAGGATATGGGACATTCCCAAAGCAGACTGTTCTTTTGTGCCAATACTTGACTTTTGTCTGTTTGGTGGTGGCATTCATATATAGAAAGTTGTGCAGTAAGCACATCCCAGCTAGTAAACAATGCATTAATTTTATATGCTACCTCACCTTCGATGTCGTATGATTTACCAGTGGTGGGTAGTGGATGTGAGCATGGTGAAGATTTTACAGTGAAAGCAGTTGAAGAGTAGAAAACTTAGGGTAGGGCTCAAACTTTGGGAATGTCATATGATTTGACAAATAGGTTGCAAGTATTGTGATGGAGATGAAAGATGACAGGGGTAAGTGTGGGGAGGATATGAAGAAGATATGATCATGTTTGAGGGCTGGTTTTGTTAAAGTCATAGCTCTGCTGGAACAATCTACTGAGATAGCCAAGGTCTGGGCCATGCTAAGGAATTAAGTTTTATTCTGTCTTTTGTAAGTGGGGGGGGGGGGGGGGGGGGGGGGGTGCTAAACGTGCTGTAATTGTGTTTCTACTGACTACAGAAATCTACGTCTCCTAAATCTAAGTACTGGTCTACATTTATGTCTCTTTTCATGTTTATATTGTTGACTCAAGTGACAACACCCCCTTCATTACCCATGCATATCTTAACAAAATAAGAAACAGTGGATACACAGTGTAGAACCTACTACATTGAAAGACATAAATTACTTGTCATAAATTAAGACTACACACTGTATTAACATGTAACCACCATTAAACTGCTATGTACTACTTCTGCTTACACATACATGAACACAATAATGTTAGCAGGGAAGTAATGCTTTGTTAACAGGTGCTGCTTTCTCAGTTGTACCCAGTAGCCTTGAAATACTATTCCCGTATTTTATATGTAACACTTTCTTTCTGTGTGAGCAGAAAGCATTTTTTACCCCCTCTTATGTCCTTCATAGTTACTAAATATGATAACTTATCATACTTCTTTACCCATCATATTACAAAGGAGCCATATCCACAACTGACGACATATTCTTGACATTATTTACAAAAGACACTTAATTATATCTTTTGTTATCTGTTCTACATTCATTTGACTACAGTCATTATTAAACTCACACAAAAATGTTTTGCCATCATTTGTTGCTAATAAAGTAAACTGAAAGTATGTATTCTATGTTAATAGCTGGACGTTACTGTGAATGGACACACAAAACCATTGATAAATCAGCGGAGACAGAAACATTTGAAGAATTCCTAAAAACATTGAGACTAGTGTGTGATGATGGTGCACCAGCTTACCTCAACTGGACTGTTGATGAGGAAACACCAGACTTGGTTTACTATCAGGTGAGCAAGATTACTATTATCCACTTATGTGTGTATTTGGCCAATTCTCCTTGCTTGTTCTCATTTACTGAGTTTCACTTTGCCTGCATCTTTCTTTATATATATCAGCAATTCTTCAATTCCCTTATATTTTCATATATTTGTAATAAATTCTGGAAATCCAGATATATCCAGATACGCACATATTGTGTATTGTGTGTGTGTGTGTGTGTGTGTGTGTTGTGTGTGTGTGTGTGTGTGTGTGTGTGTGTGTGTGTGTGTTTTAGAGAGATAGAGATAGAATATTATTGATAAGAAATCTTAATTGTGAAGTTTGATGTTTTATTGTCAAAACACAGTTGTCTGCATTACAAATTTCATTATTCTTCAAGAATACAGCTCTTATCTGTGTCACTGCCCATATCTGAGAATTTCTTATTGAATTTTTTATATAATTGTATTACTATTACTGTCATCAATATTCATTTTGCAACAGATATTCTGGAAGCCTTAGGGAGAGACATGATGGATTTGCGGGACATCATGTGTAATGCAAGTGCATGAAAAACAATTGTCAGTAAGCCATCATATGACCATGGATTTCTTTGATTTTCCTGTTATAGTTTATCAAGAGTTGTAGTTGAGAGGAAGTAATATTTTGTCTACATCTACAAGTACATCTACATCTACACTCTGTAAACCACTGTGAGGAGCATGGCAAAGGATGTGTCCCATTGTACCAGTTACTATGGTTTCTTCCTGTTCCATTCACGTATGGAGCATGGGAAGAATGACAGTTTGAATGCCTCTGTGCTTGCAGTAATAATTCTAATCTTACCATCACTATTCCTATGTGAGCAATACATAGGGGCTTGCAGTACATTCCTAGAGTAATCATTTAAAGCCAGTTCTTGAAACTTTGTTTATAGACTTTCTCAGGATAGTTTACGTCTGTCTTCACAAATCTTCCAGATCAGTTCCTTTAGTATCTCTGTTACACTCTCCCATCGTTTAAATAAACCTGTGACCATTTGTGCTGCCTTTTTCTTCTCTGTATACATTTAATATCCCCTGTTAGTCCTTGTTATCTCGTATTGGTCCCACTCTCTTGAACAATATTCTAGAACCACATGTCCAAATGATATGCAAACAATCTCCTTTGTAGACTAATTGTACTTCCCCTGTATTCTACCTGTAGACTGAAATCTGATTTACCCACTACTGAACCTATGAGAACACTCCATTTCAAATATCTGTACAAAGTGTTACGCCCAGATATTTGTATGAGTTGGCCAATTCCAACAGTGAACCATTGATATTGTAGTCATAGGATATTATATTTTTTCTTCTTGTGAAGTGTAAAATTTTAAATTTCTAAACATTTAGAGCAAGTTGCCAACCTCTGCACCACATTGAAATCTTATCAGGATCTGACTGAAAATTTATGCAGCTTCTTTCAGGTAGCAATTCATTGCAGATAACTGCATATCTGAATATTCTATTAACATTGCCTGCAAAGTCATTAATATACAACATGAACAGCAATGGTCCCATCACACTTCCCTGGAGCACACCCAAAGTTACTTCTACATCTGACAATGAGTCTCCATCCAAGATAACATGCTGTGTCCTCCCTACCAGAAAGTCCTCAATCCAATCACAGATTTCACTTGATACTCCATATGATCATACTTTTGACATTAAGCTTATTTGCAACATTGAGTCCCGTGCTTTCCAGAAATCAAGAAATACTGCACCTACCTTATTGCCTCGATGGAAAGATTTCAGTATGTCGTGTGAGTAAAGTGTGTGTTGGGTTGCACATGATCGATGTTTCCAAAACCATACTGGCTTACACTGAGATCATTCTATTTAAGATACCTCATTATGTTTGAGCTGAGAATATGTTCTAAGATTCTACAACAAATTGATGTCAAGGGTATTGGACAGTAGTTTTGTGGACCACTTCTAATACCCCTCTGGTAGATGGGTGTGATCTGTGCCTTTTTCCAAGAACTGGGCAAGGATTTTTTTTAGAGTATAGGCTCTCATAACTTTGACCGTAAGTCTTGTAGATGCTTGTTGATTCTCTTTTAGCCTTGGAGTCAGATCAAAATTTATTTATTTATGTTTCTTTTTGTATGTGGTCATCACATGATGATTTTTGCGAATGTATAATTGTTTACAAAGATATAATACATATCATATTTGTATACAAAAGTTTAATATGTAATGTATTTATCTATAAAATTTATTAAATAATATATATGGCTTAGAATTCTTTCAATGAATACTGACTTAAATCTTTTTATTAATTTTTTTAATAACACAATTTGGTCATTTCTAGACTGCTTAGAATCTAAGACTATGGTACAATCTTTTTCTACTTGTCTTCCCAGAACTTATTCATGCATTTGCTGATGGCCTGCCTCTGTTCTTTTGACATTACCTTCCTAGGTTGTGGTTGTTATTATTGGATAGGAAAACTCTGCAGTATCGATTAATAGCCTGATGTTTTCTCTGTTCTTTACAGTGTCTCCTATTATGTTAAGTTTTCTCAAAGACTCTTCTCATATTTTCCAGGTAGTTCACAGTATTTTTTAATTTGGAAATTAAATTTAAAATGTTCTTAATTAGCCTCTTGTCATTCATTCTGTAGATATGACCATAAAGCTTTAATTTCCACTTCCATATTGGGTCTGTGATTGTTTCTATGTTTCTGTGCAAATCTTCCTCTTCTTTATCCAGTTGTTGTCTTTGTTTTCTTGTGGCCCTAAAATTTTTGCTGAGGGTTATAATTTCTTTCTTTTCTACTTCTTCTCGTTTGTCTCTGTTATTTGGTGTTAGGCATTCAGATCCGTATAGAGCTTCTGATTTAATTACTGTTGCTTTGAGTTCAATTTTTGCCTGGAACAATATTGATCTTTTATTATATTGTTGTGGATGAGCTTGTATGTTATTTCAATTTTCTTTGGCCTTTCTTTGCTTGTGGTGTTACCTAATCCATTTGATAGTATCCATTCTGCCAAACATTTAAACTAAACAACTCTTTTGATGTTTTGGTATTGTGTTTGCATGATCTTTCTCTTTTTCTGTTCAATATATTCCACTTTCACATATGATATTTGTAATCTGGTTTTAACTTCAATTTTCTGAAGTCTTTCTGTTGTGGCACTGATAAGGTTGACACCAGCATTGATATACGTTTGTTTCTAGATTCCGAACATTGTATTTGGACGCTGAGTGTGGTCTTTGGGTTTTTCTGCCATGTCAGTTCTTTGTGAGCCTTTGATGTGTTTAGGTGAATAAATGAACTACTGTTAAAATGGTGTTGTTTGGTGTAACTAACCTGAACATTTACCTCACTATATTATCTTTGCATCTGCTTTGCTCTTAGAAATTATTGCAATATTGTCAGTAAAAGGCCAGTGGTAACACCAGTTCCTGTCAGATCATCAAAGCCAAGTGCAGCCAGATGGGGCTAACACTTGGATAGGTGACCATTTGGTCTGCCAAGTGCTGTTGGCAAGCAGGGTGCACTCAGACCTTGTGAGGCAAACTGAGGAGCTACTTGGCTGAGAGATAGCAGCACTGGTCTCAGAAACATACAGACGGGAGAGCAGTGTGCTGGCCACATATGCTGATCACATTCCCCTCCATATCCACAAACCTGTAGGCTGAGGATGACACGGCAGCTGGACAGTACCATTAGGCATTCACGGCCTGTTTGGCGGCGTTTAGTTTAGTTCTGTCAGTAAAAGTGAGACATTTCACCACAAATTTTCCTCTTCCTTGTCCGAGATGGATTCTTTTCATGTTTTCTGCTCAAAGTCATTTATCTCACTCTCTCATGATCTTGTCTAAATCCAGATTTACGAGAATTAGTGAGAACCCATCGCCCTGCCAAACTCTTGTGTTAATTCTGAAAGGTTCAGAAACTACTCCTAAAATTTAACTTTTGAGGTTGAATCTGTGGGTGTGTGGCCAATTAATTGTCTGGTGTTTTTGTCAATATCTGCTCTTCAAGTGTTAGGGACACTGTCTGTCTACAGACATTTATTTACAAGAAAAGATCTTAGTTTTGTTTTAAACAGATTCGCAGTATGTGCTCTTATGGATTATGGCAATTTGGTGTACCAAATTAAGCCATTGATATTTAGACCATGGTCTGTCACTTTTAATTAGGTTCTTTGTCTGTAACAACTGTGCTTCTTTCTTGTGTTGTGGTTATGTACATCATAATATTTTAGTGTGACACTCTGATGATTTACAAAAAATGTGGTTATGTTTGTCTTTAAACAACATCTTTGTGATACAGTTTTATGAAAAGGAAAGTTGGTACTCACCATATAGTGCAGAAAAATCCACCAGCTCATTTACATGGATTTTGAACAATAACATCTCTTGTAACACTCGTTTTGTGTACTCCGGCCGTTTCTTTTATATCTTATAATTTTTACCCATTAAGAACTATGAATGAGCTCTACATGCTATGAAGTCCTGAATACTTGTTTGATATTCCACAAGTTCACAGTTTATTCATTTGAGACAATGCAAAATTGTAACCAAAATCTTCCACAAGTCAAGGAACATAGCACCAGCCTAAATGCCTTTATCTACTGACTTCTGGGTGTCATGTGCACACAGAGCAAGCTGTATTCTTGTAGACTACAAGATAACTGTTTGTGGATGCTATGTTCATCACCTCACAAGATATTCTTATTCTACAAAGAGTCATCGTAAACAAGCACATAAGTTGTTCATAAGAGTACAACATATTGAAGTCATCAGTATCAGCCTCCTCAGAAATGGGAATAATGTGGACATTTTCCATATCATTTGAAATACCTTGTTGCACCACCAATCCACAATAAACTGCTGCTACAAGGGGAGCAATTTCTTTCCCTTGATCTACATAAAATTGTAGTTCACTAATCAAATTTCTTTCTTCCATTCAGCAATTTCAGTTGATTTTTTATTCTGTGATCATTTTTTTCAATATTTGTCATTTTGGCATTTGTGCAGTGATAGTAAAGAGGAGCTATATTTTTTCATAGCAAAATAATTTCAGAAGACAAAATTAATTTCTGTGGCTCCTCTCTGCCTTCTTCTGTTTTGGTGCCCATATTATGAGTGACTTAATAGAAAATTTTGATCCATTTGTTGTTATTACTAACATTATGCTGGACCAAAACCTCTGGAATTTTTGTTAAATTGACTGATTTTTTTCCCAAATTAACTGACTGCTTCTCATATTTTTCTTTCAGTTATGTTGTCATCATTCAGTTTTTTGTTTCTCAACAAGTTCTTGACTTCATTTTAATCTGTGAGAGATATCTCTTTGCTTTTGTAATGATTTTTAAGAATGGCTACTGAAGCATGGTAGGCCTTTTCCATCCCTCATAACCCATCGCAGTACATACATGACTAAAGCGTCCCTATTTTTGTACAATTCCTTTTTTCACATTTATCCATTGATACTCCACATCTTTGTCTCCAGAATGAATGTTTCACTCTGACTTCATATACAATCTTCAGTGTGTTTACTGTCATATTTTCCAAGCAAAAATATGTCTTTATATTTTTTCACTTTCCTTTTAATACCCATACTAATTAGAGCCATAACGGTCTTATAGTCACTATTTGCCTCACCCATGTTAACTGAATCATCAAGCCCATACAAAATGCAACATACAAAGTAATGAAGTTAGGAAACCATTCTCCTCACAGTGACTGAAAGGTAGGCCACAGGCAGCTGATAGATGAGGTGTGAGGGTGGAATGGGATTGATGATTTACATTTTTGGTAGTAATATTCCCAAATGGGTGTAGGATATAGGTAGTTTGTTCAGATGGTGTTGAGAGTTTTACTCTAGCTGTTGCTTGCAGTGACTGGAAGATGGGGCATTTGGGCATAGGCAGTTGATAGATGAGGAATGAGGGTGGGATGGGATTGATTTGCTTTCTGGTAGTAATAGTCCCAAGTGGGTGTAAGATATAAGTAGTTTATACAGATGATATGGAGAATTTTATTCTAGCTGTTTCAGAGCATGGCTCTCTGTATCAGATACGGGTTGCAAGAAGTTATTGTTGCAAAGTAAAAGCGTTCTGTAAATGGGACTGGAAGTATAAGAAGTTCCACTCCTGCAGGAAGAAATAAAGGAATATTATGGTTTAATGTCTTATTTATGACTTGGAGCACAAGTTCTGGTTAACACAAGGATGGAGGAGAAAATTGTATGTATCCTTATCATAGGCGCCATCCCAGAATTTGACTTTTACATTTTAAAGCAACCACTGAAAACATAAATCTGGATGGCTTCATCAGAGTTTTAACCAAAACTCTCTCAAATGTAAGTCCAATACAACAGCACTATCAGGCTTGATGGTCTAGTGGTAAAGCACATGCTGGGAAACCAAAAGATTTGCAGAATCAAATTCCAGATGGGCCACAGACTTTTCAGTCTGCCGTTTAATCTAACATTCACCCCTTAATGATGTTTAAATTCACCAGAAATAACACATCATTCAGATTTATGTTATAGGTCCCCTTTTCCCAGTTGCATAACAGGGTCAGGTTAGAGACATTAAGTCATTGAAGAAGCATCCAATTGAAAGACTTGCACAAGGTCACTGAGTCACACAAAATTATTATAGTATTATTATTGTTGTTGTTATTGTTGTGTTGTTACCACAGCGCTACCTAGCTCTGTCTCTGTGCTTGAATGGCACAGTTATATAGGACAGGGGTGATGATGATCAGAGAGTAATGGAATTATCGGAGCTGAAGTTATTTGTGTAAGGATTAATGACAGCCAGTTACTTTGAAAACAAAAATAATACAGCTGACTGGTTTATGGTTGCTGTAAAAATAAAATCTTCAACCCAATTTGTGTGTGTGTGTGTGTGTGTGTGTGTGTGTGTTTTGTTTACACTGAAATTACCTTAAGGTCTCAATAAAATATTCACAAATTTTCAGTGAGATCTTCTCTGCTAACACAGCGTACAAGCTATCTTCAAAATTCTTCTACATCTACATACATACTCCACAAGTCACCATGTGGTGCAGAGTGGAGAATACCTTGTTCCACTATTGGTCAGTCCCTTTCATTTTTTATTCACATATAGAGCAAGGGGAAAATGACTGTCTATATGCCTCCATACAAGCCCTAACTTCTCTTATCTTGTCTTCATCATTCTTACACAACATGTACAATGGCAGCAGTAGAATCATTCTGCAGTCAACTTCAAATGCTGGTTCTCTAAATTTCCTCAATAGTGCTTCACAAAAAGTACATCATCTTCCCTCTGGGGGAGTCACATTTTAGTTCACAAAGTGTCTCCATTTGCATGTCGAATGAACCTTATGATAACAAATCTAGCAGCACTCCTTTGAATTGCTTCAATGTCTTCCTTTAATTTGACCTTTTGTTGGTCCCAATCACTCATGCAGTACTCAAAAATGGACTGCTCAAGAGGGATTGCACCAATGTTCTATACATGGTCTTCTTTATAGATGAGCCACATTTTCTTAGAATTCCCCCGTATACTGATGTTGACCATTTGCTTTCCCAGCTACTCATCTTTCATGTACATTCCATTTCATATTGTTTCACAGTGTTTTGCCTAGATATTTAATTTACATGACTATCTGAAGCAGTACACCACAAACACCGTATTAAAACATTACAGTATTGTGTTTCCAACTCATCTGCATTAACTTACATTTTTCTACATTTAAGTTATCCTGTATCCTCCAACAGTCACTTAACAATGACAATTTCCCATACACTATAACAGTACCAGCAAACAGTCGTAGATTGCTGCTCACCCTATCTGTCAGACCATTTATGTATATTGAGAAAAAGATCATTCATATCACACTTACCTGGGGCATTCCTGGTGATATCCTTCTCACTGATGAACACTTGCCTTTGAGGACAATGTACTGGGTTCAATTAATTAACAACTCTTTGAGCCACTCACATATCTGGTAATCTATTCCTTATACTCAGACCTTCACTAACAATTTGCAGTGGGGCATTTTGTTGAACATTTTCTGTAAATGTAGGAACATGGAATCTGCCTGTTGACCTTCATCTGTGGTTCCCAGGATATCACACAAGAAAGGACAACCTGAGTACATTCTGTAACATTCCTATTTGCACAGAGATAACCTCTGTTATAACTAGGTATAGGAAGTTCTATATGGGATGAAAAGTTATCAATTATTTTATGAATACTCACATAAAGAAACCTCATGCTGTGAGGTTGAAGCATTGAGGTGATAATTGTTGAAGTTTCAAATCTGGAGAATTCTTATAGGGAAAAAAATAAGTCCAAAAATGATTGCACAAAATTTCACACAATACATTTTTCAGAGAAATCTCATTCATTCTACAGTTGTCAGTATCTGTCACATTTCCCAAATCTGAATACTGTGTCTGTTAAACAATGGGAAATCCAGGATGGACTGTAGAATTATAATGAAAAGGAAAGTTTCTAATCACAATACAGTGGAGATTTTAAGTCACAGACAGGCACAAAAAAAGACGTGAGAGTTTATTTGTTGTGCCTATCTACAACTCAGCATCTCCACTATATGGTGAGTAGCAACTTTCATTTTCATAATATTGTTACAGTGTTTAACTTTTCAAGTCTAATAGAATAATGAAATTTTCATCCGTTTGTTCCACTTTCAGCATAAAATGCCAAACTGAGTGCACTCTGCTTGTCCCTTTAGATGCCTACAAAGACTGAAATCAATGAAGTCTAACTGTCCAATATTTTCATAAGATAAGTGTTTGATGAGAAGTACCAAACTCTCTGCTTCCTAACTGCTTTGATTAGGACACACCTCGGTCTGACACTTTAGACACACCAAAGAAATCAGATGTGCCAGAACTCGTCTTCACAGCTGCAGGGTGATTATTGCCCAGAGTTCTCATCAGTGATTTGAAGTGTAGTGTCACACTGAACTATATAAGCACCTGCCACAGCTTTTCCCGAGCTTACTTAAGTCAAGGAAGCATACAAAATTGGGAACACAGAATTCTCACAATCCTTAAATATTTGTTGTATGATGAAAATCTGTTCACGAGCTCCTTTTCCTTTAAAAAAACCTACCTGTTCTATAGATACATCAGGCTGAAGATATAGCTTCAAATGCTGGTTCAAGATGTAGAGCAACATTTTGCTTGTGTGGAATATGAGTGCAATAGGCAGTAGATAGTGCAGTTCCTGAGAGACCCCTTCCTGTGCAATGGGATGGACAGAGAGACTTTCATCAGTCTTCTGGCCACTCCCCAGTTTCCTATATTCTTTTCCTGAATGAATGCAGCACATCAACACCTTCCTGCCTCACTACTTTAATCATCTCCCCAGATACACTGTCTAGACCAGAAGATTTATAATTCTCCAAATGTTGAATTGTGTTCCCTGTTTAACTGCATAACACTAGAAGAAGGTTGAGATGAATGCAGGTTGCAGTAGTTTATTTAGAGATGAAGATGTCTGTGCTGGACAGAGTGGTTTTTAAAGTTGCGTCAAACCAGTCTTTGGAATGAATGCCACAATAGCATTGGAGAATCCAGTGTAAGTCACTTAACTGCTTGATTAATTCCAGACCATTATCTTCTCAGAGTGCTGTTTCCACCTCATGACATCCTCCTTGCCTCTAGTAGGATTGGTATTCTTGGTGTCTATCAGCCAAATACAACAGTTAAATTAACCAGTGATGCTATAGAGTTTTTTGGAGATATCACATATCTCACTATGATTTTGATGTTGTTCCATCTCATTACAGACATCGTTAATGAACTGTGATTCATTTCTTCTGCAATTCCATTATGTTTCTCTGCCCAGGTTCTTATATATGTCTTTATCCTGAATAGAAAATCCAGGATGGAATGTGACAATACCAAAGAAGGAAAGTTGCTACTAACCATTTAGTGGAGATGCTGAGTCACGATAGGCACAATAAAAAGATTCACACAATTAAAGCTTTCAGCTATTAAGGCCTTTGTCAGCAGTAGACACACATACACACATGCACATGCACACACTCACATAAATGCAACTTGCACACACATCTGCAGTCTCAGAGAGCTGAGACCACATCATCTTAAACACTGTGGCATTACCATATCACCAACCAACAGAATGAAATCGTGTAGCTCCCGATTTTGAACAGTGGATGGTTCATTCAAATACAATTAGAAGTTTTGAAGCTACAGTACCATGAGTTTGGAATAAAATTTTAAAGATGTCTTATGTAATTAACAAAAGTGTATATTTCTTTAAATTCAGCTGTTTGTTTATTTCATCACAGTGTTACACCCACAATAACTTGGGCTGGAAGATACATGTCGTGGATCGAGGACGGTGGTCACAACGAAATGGTACAAATTCAGGCACTGTGGTAGTGCCATCTCTGGTCCTTCTGATAGCTGTTCTGCTGAACACCATTCTGCTCTTTCAGAGATGAAACATAGACAATAAGTTTGACAATAAGATATTTGCATTTGTATTTTTTTAGGGTGAGTTGTAACCAATTTTTAATTTTTCTACATCCATGAACATAAATTTGCATTTACGCACAGAATGAGATTGTGTCATGGTGATTGATATGAAGTTAAGAAATTGCACAAACCATCAGTAAAGTAACTGGACAATTGTTAGTTACTCTCTATCTTGGAGGAAGTTAATGACTTGTGATAGAAGTTGGGTTTTCCTCTAGATTAACTGTGCATGTGCTAAAAGAGGGTCCATTGCACTTTTAAAAAGAAATTCCAATCCTGTGTGAAATGAGTGAATGAGCCATGATACTTTTGCACTTAGTGAAGGTGATGCATGGAGACAATTACTTAATTTTAAAGATCCAAAGTAATTTAAGCTTTGAGATATATGCTTTCGGGTATCTCAGTATTCTAGAGCTATGTACAGTTCTGTTTCATTCTTTCATATGTTTTTGTATGTGTATTAACACATTTCTCCCACACATGTTTAAGCAATGTGCACAGATTCTGAAATCCAGGAGAATTGTTTCAGAAGTATACTACAGAAATCTAAGTTTCTGCTGAGTACTGTTTGCATCATATCAAAATGCATGATGTTGCAAATGAAAATTCAGTTATTGAACTTCCAATATTCCAGTGTTTGCCATTCAGATAGCAGTGCAGGCCACTTCAAGTAGCACATTATTTGTCTCCTTATAGTTTTTAAGCTTCTGTACAAATAAATATTTGTACACAAAAATTTATGTGAGTTTGTTCTAGAGGAAAGTAGCCCTTCGAAAAAACAAAACTGGATGTAGTAAACTTCTATTTATGCAAAAAAACCTGCCTATAATTTTGAGAAATCTGAATGACAACACTGTTGAATGAAATGATTGAGGTTAAACTTTATGATACTACTTGTTCCAACTGGTGCTTTATGATTAGACAGAAAAATTTTTGATGGTAAATATTTGTCAACTACATAACCTCATCTGTGCTTGACTGGACAGGACAATAATTTTACAGTAGATCCTAATAGAATAAGCAAATGAATATACACATTACTACAAATATTCCTTGCATATCAAAAATATTTACAGAAACATATAATTCATACTTAAGCTCAGAATATATTTTTGTAATTCATGATGTTCTCTATTTAAATCACTTATGAGAAAGACATTCATAATGCTATTAATGAGTAATATTTTTGTAACATGCAAGGTATGGACATTCTATTACAATGTACAAAAATAATTTTTATATATTAATTTTAGTTTATAGTTTATTGTGGTGAGGTTGGTAAAAACATATACTTAAATTTGAATTAAGGTTCATTTTCTATGCTTTATTATTTCTTCTGATTCATTTTAAATGGATAATGGTGTATAGAGAACCTGTTTTGTAGCTGTTTTGATTGATTCATGTTCTACAGATCTTGTTAGATAAACATCGTTGAAATGTGAGAGAGAATTTTAACCAATTTTCCAGTGTAAAGGAAAAAATGTTTCAAGCTATTGTCAGAATTTCAATAATTACGTAAGACAATACAAGCTGTTGTTAGATATTTTAAGAACTCAAATATTGTAGATGACTTCAAGTCATTTTATGCCAAGTTGTGGAAAATTGTTTCCTACTTTGATTTTTGTTTCAATAAATAACTGAAATTATTTTTTCAGTAGAAATATTGCAAGTTTCAACACCAAATTTTTGACCAGAAAATATTTTATTTTTTGCAAAGGTAGCTACATTTAGCAGCTAATAATATGACCTTTTTGCTAAGATACCTCAGAGGAGTAAAATAAGTCTTTTTTTTATTTATATTGCAGTCCCACTTTTAAAATACGAGTTTTGTCTTCATTTAAAGCTAGAAAGCCACTCGTTATAAAGATCTATGGTTGATACAATACCCAAAGGTATTCTCTTCCATAAAAAAATATCAAAAGGCTTAATGAATAACATCTGAAGACAATTAGAAGAGTTGTTTAAAGGAGAACAAAATTATTTTTCAACAATATGCACCGGTCTTTTAGCATGATATGTCCATCTGCACAATACCCTACTCTGATAATAATGTAGACATAGTCATTTTAACAAAGTCATATTATTTTTATGATTCATTTAATGATGGTTAACTTGTATTTTTACATCCTCACAAGAAAAATCACAACAAAATAACTGTCATCTTTCAGTAATACTTCTCTCTTACTCTTTCTCTTATTTCAACACCAAACTTACCTTTACTTTTTCAATTTTTATTCTATTTTAGATATTTTATTTTAGATTTTTTAAATGTTGAAGGAATAAACTTTTATTATTTTGATTTGAGCATTTTTTTGTTTTCATTATTTACATATCCAAGTATTTTATAGAATGTCCAGTTAATACTACTGCTTATGACACATATCACTTGAACATTGTCATTAACCATGTGTTCACCAGAAGCGTTTGGAACAACATAGACAGTAAAAATGCTATTATATACTTGTTGATACAGGAAACCGAATTACTAAAAGATTTATGAGAAATTCAGATGCAAATTGCAATCCCTCAAAAAAATGAATGTTTTATATCAGCACAATGAATATACATGAACATCAGTTTTCTGAAAATATATCAAATTCTATAGAGGACAGAAGCAAACATGAATACTGATAAATGAACAAACATTTGGTAACTGAAAGTGGAGATTGTATAAAAAGCCATGCAAGAGCAGTGAAAAGTAATTTTCACATCTTCCTTCTGGGAACTAAACTGTCTTGTATGAAGACTACAAAAATGACATCTAAGAAAAACACTTTTATACAAAAGTGGAATATAATCTCATCAAAATCAGATGCAAAGGATAGTGACAGATGGAAAAAGTTATGAATAAACCTCATTCCAATATTTAATCAATGAATTTGAACCCAACAACTAGTAAAGGTCAGGTATCTATAAACATCTATTGCAATTAGTTCCCATATGTCTCCAACATTTTCATTGGCTCAGGATTCTTGGTGAGTGACCTCTTCCTCTAGCTCAACTGTCTATAGATTCCTATTGCAACTCTTTCCCACATGTGCCCATATTGTTACATTTGACTGAAACTGTGCCCTGGAAATGTAACATTTCTCACTTTTCATTGAATACAATGTCATTCTGAATTGCATTTTACCTCTATATTTCCTAGAGATGCAGCTTCAAGTAAGCATAGCACCTTCCTTATCAACTGTCAGCAGCTGAATCTATTTCAGGGTGTCAGTGTTAAGATCTTGTATTTTGCATAAGTCAGGAAACTACATAGCAGTTAAATAGTTTGCTCATGTGTAATGTATATTACACTGTGCTTTTCCATAGTCCATGTATACTCATACCTACAGGGAGAAATTGTGCTGCAAATCACTGTCCTGTGAAACTAACACAGCCACCACTGATGTAATGACACTGAATACACTTTTCACACTGAACAGTTTCAAAAATTCTGAAATGTGAGGATATTTAAACTGTGTGGGATCAGATACAAAATTGCATAAAAACAGTAAATTACCTATTCATCCAGTCAATAAGAACAAACAGTGTTGGGTATTTTACAAATTAACAGGTAACAGTAAATCACATAACCAATAAAAACAATTTTTTCCAGTACTCGGTACAAGAGATAATGTACAGATTCTTATGTTCTATTTGAAATACTATTAGGGTAACTACAAAATATATCAGAATTATTACAAGAATAATAACAGTGCAATATTGTGTAAGAATGATGTAAACTGACTGTGAATGTGGTTTCATTTCATTCAAAATATTCATTACACAATAATTAAATATATACTTAACAACAGAAAATGAAAATTATTTACAATAAATACAACATAAAGTGAACAAGTACAGCCATTTTAAATTAGGCAAACAAAAATCTCTTTAATCTGCATTAACTGTCAGTCTGAGAACAATTAGTATGATAAATAGTGTACCACATCATGCTTGATGTCAGACAATCTCTTATTCTGTTTACGGCATTACATTCACTCAGTGTTCTGTAACATGTGCAGTGTTTTACACTGAAATGTAGGTGACCTACTGTTAACACAAAAATGAAGGGTAGTGACCTAACACAGGTTCCTTTTTACATGAAATTTTTTTGGAATTAATTGATTTTTAACAATAAATAGATTTCATTATCAAGGTCACAGAATTGAAGCAAATTTGTCACAACTTCTTAACATTCCTCACATCCTCAGCAAAATCATATTCAAGAAGAAAAGTTCATTGTATAAAATTTAAAAAAAATGCCAGAGTAAAAGTGAGATTTGTACTCACAAAAAGAATAAGAAGTAATATATTTTTGTGATCATTTTAGAGTTTATCAATTACATCTTCATTACAATTTTTCTTGCATGGAGGAAACTACATGAATCAAAAATATATAAAAGGTAGAAATGTTAATTTTACTAAGTAAAATTAACTTAGATTTATGGTAAAAAGCTGAAATGGTTGGCTCAATAAGTGAAACAGTATTGATAATAACTGTTATATCTGCTTACAAATTTTTGATGATTGTGTACTGTGTTGTGGATATTTTATGATATGGCAATAATAACAATAACATGAAAATGAAGGACATTATTTCCATAGAATCTGAAAGATTATTTGTATGGCATAATTTTGCATACAATATATTAATACACAATTACTGTCTCATATATATCTCTCATATAACAAACACAATTTCAGAGAATTTACAAATATGTTAGTCCATACAGAAATATTGCTATTAACATGACTTTCTGAAATTTGAAATATAATTCAACCCAAAATCTGGAGTTTGTTAGAAAATGTGTGTGTCTCAAGAGGTTGCTACATGTTTCAGTCTAATGGGTGCGTATAATGATTATGTAAACAAAATATTAGTATAAGAATCCACATCCAATTAAAGTACATCTTCATATACATCTCTTTATGAGTGCAATATGTCAATTACTATGAGCAGGCACAATTTAAAAAAAGAAATTAAAGCTGATAGTACATTTATTCAGTCCAAAAGTTAGTAAAAAATTACAAATTTGGTTGCTGGTTATTACAGCAGAATGCAGTATATGGATAGCCACATTTTGTTTGTCATTGTGTAATGTATTGTTGGACAAGGACACATTATATTAATAAGAATTAATTTTGGCATCAGTTTGTGATCCAGAAATGAAGATCAGAAAATTGTTATGAAGTGGTATTATTATTTTATAGACCGTGAAAGATATGTAGTCTTCTATTTGCTTCTTTTACATGCATTTACGATTAACTGTTAAGATTTTGAAGCTAATTATAAATGAGAATGAGTACAGTTTAGAGAGCAACCTTTTGAAATAAAACATGTTCAAAATGAGAGCAGCACTGGTATAGGGTGTTTTATGAGATAGTAGTTTTAACTAATTTCATAAATCACATTATATGTATTTTTAACTAATTTCATAAATCACATTACACTAATGAAATGTGGCAATCTCAGCATTTACAGTTTGTACTTTTTATTTCTTAGTTTGTGTACATAATTTTAAAAGAGCAACAGAATGTTTTCTAATCATTGTTGCTTCAATATAAATTTATTTTTAATTGAACAAGATATCAAAAGACTCCAACAATTTCATTGAAAAATGAATTACTTCAATATATTTTTCATTTTTATCTGTTATGTTGCCTGGTCATTCATCTTCATAATATGTATAGTATATTTATTACCTTGTGTCATTTGGTGCTGTGGAATTGACTCATGTATAGTATAAAGTCTGTCTGTAATATAATTTCAAAACTTGCACAATTATTTTTTCTTGGGATGTAATTGCAGCAGTACAAAACATCATTAATTTTCTCTCTATTTCTGAAAGACTAAAATGTTGACATATTTCTTTTGGATCTATGGAAGCATATAGTGCCTATTACCAGGAATAAATCATTCCCTACATTTGATTCAAATACATATTATTGCTGCAGTGTGATTCTCTCAAAAGTCTGAAATATACATTTTCCCACTTCTCAATACAGTCTTAATTTGTTTCAATCCCCATTTTGGCAATACTTTCTCCAATAAGTAAGATGTTTGTCTAATACTCATGGTGTCACAAGTACCTATTTGTTCAGTATCTACTTGTTCAGTACCTATTTGATTCCTCATAATGCCCCTACATAGTCTATACCGTGTTGGGAATTTGTATCCCATTTGATTCTCTCACGATCCATTCTATATTCTGCTTTCTGTCTTATTTTCTTTGACAGATGTTCTGTTTAGATGTAAGTATAGTTTGCTTCAGTTATTCCTATCAGTTCAGCCATTACTCAAAAGACAGAGTTTACTTTTAGCTGCAATTTTTTCAGTTACTGTTCTCGCAGTAAAAATGAGATATGTAACACAAACACACACACACACACACACACACACACACACACACACACACACACACACACTCTATTCAGTCAGATATTGACCAAGTGGTGCATTGGTTAGCTTACTCGACTTGCATTCAAAAGGACGACTGCTCAAACTCAAACACTGCCATCCAGATTTCCGTTTCCCATGATTTCCTGAAGTCTCTTGGATCAAATGCCATGATGGTTCCTTTGAAAGGGCACAGCCAATTTCGTTCCCCATCCTTGAAACATTCCAAAGTTTTCTTCCATCTCTAATGACCTCGACGTTGGTGGTATGTCAAACGCTAATCTTCTTGCCTCCTATTATTCACTCAGAATGATTCAGTTTTGGATGTTTTCATCCTTAAGTTAGTTTCAATTGTTGGATTCTTTCCTAATATTATAACATTTTGCTAGTCAACAATGTGGTGGGAAACTCTTCACATAATGTTTGACTGGCATTCTTTCCCAGTACCACATTACATGATGTTAGGTAGCTTTCTACACAAGTTTTGGTCACATACAGAGACAAGAATGCCAATTTAGTCAATGTGACCTCAGTATAGCTAAATGTTAGCTTTATATCACCTTCCTTTCTCTGAAAAGTAGTTTTTGATTGATATTTTACAAGTTTTACTTAGTTAAATTTCGCTTTCACGTAAGTTTCAAGGCTCTACAATTAACCATTAAAATTCTTATTCATGACTGTGAAATCAAATGCAAATGACAGGATTATCTATATAAAAATACCATATGTTCTTTTAGTATTGCATCATCACATTGTAAATGATTAATCTGGCAGAAATTTCAATATTGTTGTTTGGACTTTACAGCCAAGATATTTCTTTCTGATATTCATTTTGCATCCATAAGACCATGAAAACTATGGCCTGAGCTGTTAAATTTTGTTACATAATGGCAGATTTTAAGCCTAAAAGTTGAGTTTCATAGCTTACTTCTCATTTGCTTTAATTTTCTATGGTGGCCTCAGATCTTTACTAAACATTTGAATAATTATTCCAGAAGTTGAAACTTTGAGCATTAAGGCAATGTCTCAGTAAGCAACCTTGTAACTTCAACTTTCCAGTTTGAGAATAACTTCCCCCATTGTAATTTACAGAGAGTGTTATGAATTTTTAAACCACCTTTTTAATTCTATAAATAATAATAATAATAACCCAAAACAGCCATACCAATTTTCTAAATTCACACTCTTCTCCCATTTTTTCTGATTGTTGCAATACTTTCTTAAATATTGATTTTCTTTTATACAGACTGTAGAAATTATTCTCGTGTCACACAGTGATTTTCAATCATAGTGACACTAGCCCTACTGCACTCACCTTATGCATAGTTTCTTCACTGCATAGCCATTCGACAGTTGCTTTCCTTGAATTGTCTTGTTATGTATACATTCCAGCTTATAACCTTGGGAAATAAGATACTTGGTTGTGATTAGAAAATCTTTATGGTTAGTCTCTCTCTCTCTCTCTGTCTCTGTCATGCACCTGCTAATTTTTTAAATGATGCATCAAGTCTCATTAGTGAAAGTCCTTATCTGAGTGTAACTTGTTCAGAAAATGTTTCTTTCACGTTACTGAAAAGCAACATTTCACTATTCCTTCCCTGTTCCACCATGTTTCGACACTAAATAGATGACACTATACAAAGATTATGAAGCTATTTTGATCCTGGAAATAACAGTTGAAAGTGGCCATCATAACACAGTCTCATTTTTACATCCAGAAAGACAAGATTTACCTCTGGATGCTTGTTGCCAAACAAGTGAAGGTGAATGTTAATTATAACAATTTTTTACTATTAACACTATTCTCTTTAATGCCACGTCATAGGCCTACACATCAAAATGTTTCTCCTTACTTTGTCTGAACTGTGTTCTGTAATAGTCTTGTGTACTGAGCTGCTATATTCCTGACATACTATAGGTTAATACCACATCTTCCATTAAATCAGCTTCTCCTTTTTTAGACTATTAAATATTTAAATGCAATTACAGTTGATAAGCAACAATGATAGAAATCATTCATATACTTAGTTTATTTATTTGTGATCTCTGATGCTGAAATAAAAAGAATACACAGACCACATTTTCAATGCTACACCAATGATAAATAATATGGAAACTGAGATAAGCAACTATAAGGCTGCTACCTGCGACAATAATTTTATGGTAGATTAAATCTATTAGCAAATTTTCTACCATGTCTTTGTTGAAACTGTTTCAATAAGTGACTATGACAATAATTTTATGGATAGTATGTAAGTGTTCACTCAAAGAAATATAATTGCCATTGTTCGTTTCCAGAAAATCTGACAATAAACTAAGCCTTTTCTATGAAACTCAAGAATGTGTATATATATATATATATTATATATGTATAGATACAGAAAACACACACACACACACACACACACACACACACACAAGAGATATGTACATATTTAAAAGAAATATACAATTAAAATACTACATAGATAGAATACCAATTTTGAAATTATCCATGGTGTACTGATCTCATTTAAATATAAGTGGACAATGTGAAAATAAAAAAAATAGTGTGTTAGGAACACCTCTTAGCATTTTTATGAGCAGAAACACCTCTTAGCATTTTTATGAGCAAGCATATATATGTTATATATTACCTACTGCAAAAAACCTCTAAAATAGTTAACAAGGATGTATCAAGGGAATGATTGGAGCAATTATACATTTATAAATATTCAACAGACTATTCTATTTTATTTTTGCCTTTTGAGTGAATATTTGGATGATGTACATGATGGAAAACTATTTTAAACCATTCATAATGGCCCAGTATAAATTCAGACTCTCTATATGAGTCCTGATACAATGATACTCTTTTAGTTATACTAGTTTTGGTTCTTTCTAAAGAACAGATTGATATCAGTAAGATAAGTGGATGATAATTAAAAATTACACCTAGCTAATGTGAATCACTATACACACTAAACCATTAATGTCTCTTAATTAACACTACTATTTCCTCTTTACCAATTTCTTTTATTTATGACATGGAAGTGTATAAGTCATTATCAAACAAGACAATAACTAAATATGCATCTCTCAACCAAAAGTCTTCAGTTTGGAATTGGCTGTTGATAGACATGAAAAATTTTTAATAAGGATTTTAAATAAATTAAATGGAATTTATTAAACAGAAATTTATTTACTTTTATGTGCAATGTGGTTTTATTTGTAGCATATTTTGAGCTCAATATATTGTTTTATGATGGAAATAAAATATTTTGTACTGGGTGATATTTATTATTTTATTTTAAAATGTGCAAGAAGGACACCAGATGATGCCTTTCTTCAATTACTGTTCAAGCAACCATGCTTAATTACAAAATGAAATCAAGTTTGCCTCTGGGAAGACATTCAGTTCAAATAATAATAAACAACTAAGGATGTACATGCAAACTTTTAATACAATAACTGTTTTTCTTCAGAAATTTTTCCTTGTTCAATTAAAATGAAATATATTTATATTAACACTGGATGTTTTATTTCTGTAACTGTCCCAGATTTTATTGAAAACCTAATGGTATGTAAAATAGACTGTAGGATACAACATGTTTTAAGCATTTGTTATTGTCAGACAAGAAATAAATGTCCTACATGAATATTAAGTTAAAAAAAAAAAAACAAAGGTAAAAAACTACTCACCAAGGTGAAAATGGATGCAATGTCAATAAATCTCATGCTTTCAAAGTGATGGATCTTACTTTCATTCACAATCCCTATTTTTGAGATCCTATCATGATCCATAATCCACAAGGATGTGGAATAAACAAAATATATGGTATAGACAGAAATCTATCATGAAATACCTGTGCACAGAACATTTCTAACAGTAAAGATATGTGAAATATATTTCTACAAAGCATTTATTTTTTCATCAAAATAAATCAAAGAACATATAAATAGATATGTTCAACACCACAGGCCAGATAAATACATCAGTGTGGTATCAAACAAAAATTAATCGTTGGATGCACTGGAAGGGATTTAAATACAATAGAAATTAGAAATGACATGAAAGGCAATTAATAAATCAGAGTATGTGCATAATATGCAAAGGTCACATCAACATTGCTTAACTGTCTGAACAGATGCCATTGGTAATTTAAGAGGTACTTAGGTACATAGAGACTGGTGTGATTTACAGGAAATAAAAGAAGAATGAATAGTGAAAAAGTAGCAAAATATGAAATAATATGAAAAAATTGAGCTCAGTTACAGAAAAGTGAATGAAATGACAATCTATGATAAAATATAAAAATATATGAATAAAGATTTACAGAAAATGGACCAGCATGGCAAGAGGAGTGAGGGGTGGCAGCTAGCCGAGAACAGACTGAAAGATACTTAGATATTTATGACACTGGAATGAAATAAAGCAAAGAAGCATGAGTTGGTGGAAGACTGTCAGTGACAAGCAAGAAGATGCACTTTAGTTATAGAGTAATGAAGTACTAATTATAGGAAAAAGTAAGTAACAGTACCTTTCATATTATGTTAGACTAAATTTCCTACTCCTGGGTAATATGTTTTAACAATGTCGGTGGCATGAATCTGAGCTGTGATAGTAAACTGTCAAATGATTTCAATCAAACGTATATAATGGACGATTTCAGTTGTGGCCTTGCTTTTGCTCAATAAGTATTTACACAGTGAGATACAGTAGACAGCAATAGGAAGGTACATAAGAGAAGTTAGACAGAGAGCTAAGCACAAGGAGTTGTCCCATATGAGAGATACATGGGATGAATGGAACTCAGCAATACAGTGGAATGTGTCAGACCCTTAGGAACAAGAGTAAAGTTCTCAACTCAAGACTAATGCCTCTCATTACTGCACAGTAACTTTACACTTCCCTCCTGGTCTTCCATCATTTCTGGATATTTTCCCTCCCTCTTTACATCTCTGCTGTTACCCTTCTCTCCCTTTCATTCCTTACTTACCAATTTCACTTTTACTATTTTTCCCCCATTTTATATTTAATGTATTTTCTCATCTTATTCCCTTTCATTTCCATGGTTTTTGAAACCACTCTCCTGACATACTTTTCTCATGTATCAAATAAAAATCTCCATCTTGAAAGCTTAAGATTTATTCACTTTGTTATACATTATATGAATCCATCACATTCTTAAGCCAGTATATCATTACGTACAACAGCATTAACAGTATTCAGAATTCAGGCAGGTAATGAAGGTAAATACAAATAGAAGATAATGGCTCAACATCAACAGAAACTTCATGTTACCTGTTATTATGAGAAAACACCGTTTAGAATTATTTAAATCTTTTACAGTATTAGACTTTCTCCACTAAACAAACAACAGAAAATCTCACAACAGCATTGCCCCATTACAATTTAGTTGCTAGTTAATTTACTTAATGTTAAAAAAACAAAAAAAACAGAAATTAAGCTTGTTTCATTTACTTTCCAGCCAACATAAGCAAATGTACTTCTTACTTTATATTGTAACTCCACAGTCCCCAGAACATTGTGGATGAGTATGTGATCAGTCAGTACCACCCATTTACTCAGCTCCTTCCACATTTCTTAGAAAAAATACCACAATCAAGCTGATTATTGTCACAACAATGTGCTTATTTAACACTCTTTCCTAATTTATCAGTCTGCTTGCCATTGTGATATGGTTTAAACTTATGGATACAACTTAGTTCAGTATTAAACTGCAAAATGTGGGAATTTTTGAGCACACAGTTTAACACTATATTCAAGTTTGCTTTGTTTTGAAAAATGTTTTCACAGCTTTGAAGAATCTCACAAGAAAAACCTCCCTGTTGTGTAAGATGTTTTATAAAAAGGTTAAGGACTGTCAAGAATATAACTATAGGAAAAAACAGCATTATGCATTCCTCAAATGATTTAACACTGACAGCTGCAACTCACAGAACAGACTCAGTGGTTTATGTGTCAATTAGCTTCAAATCAGTGTTTTATTTAAACTAAAGATTTCTGAAATTGTGAAAAATGCCTTTGCTGAAGACAAAGTAAACTAATAAGTGTTCAATCTTTGCTATTTATGACACAGCATACTATCTGTAACAAGCATTAAACTTTATATCTAAAAAGAAAGATGATGAGACTTACCAAACAAAAGCGCTGGCAGGTCGATAGACACACATACAAACACAAACATACACACAAAATTCTAGCTTTCGCAACCAACAGTTGCCTCATAAGGAAAGAGGGAAGGAGAGGGAAAGACAAAAGGATTTGGGTTTTAAGGGAGAGGGTAAGTAGTCATTACCTTAGGGGGAAAAAAGGACAGGTATACACTTGCACACACACACATATCCATCCGCATATACACAGACACAAGCAGACATTTGTCAATGTCTGCTTGTGTCTGTGTATATGCGGATGGATATGTGTGTGTGTGCGAGTGTATACCTGTCCTTTTTTCCCCCTAAGGTAAGTCTTTCCACTCCCGGGATTGGAATGACTCCTTACCCTCTCCCTTAAAACCCAAATCCTTTTGTCTTTCCCTCTCCTTCCCTCTTTCCTGACGAGGCAACCATTGGTTGTGAAAGCTAGAATTTTGTGTGTATGTTTGTGTTTGTATGTGTGTCTATCGACCTGCCAGCGCTTTTGTTTGGTAAGTCTCATCATCTTTCTTTTTAGATATATTTTTCCCACGTGGAATGTTTCCCTCTATTATAAACATTAAACTTTGTTTTATATGATTAATGTATTATAAGCTGAAGTTAACTCTTTAAAGTGAAGCACCTCCTGAGCTATCCCCTAGTCACTGGAATACTTGCGTAAGTAAACGAGGCAGTAGTATTGAATTAACATGATAACTAGTGGCATAAAGTCAATGTTGTTAGCACTGAAAGTTACTTATGTGTCCATCTTTTATATACGCTTCATATTAAATTTCTTTTCTCATTCATATATGCACTTAAACCAACTGTTACTTATATCACATTCTTAGATTACAGCTTTTTAAATTTGGGCTGTACAAAAAAAAGAATACAGATGTAACCTTATAATGACTGCAGTATGCCTAATTCACTTGATAGTTTAGAAACTATTAGTCTGTTAGAACTTAATACTTGAAATACTTTTTTATGTTGTGAGATGCATTTATGGAAAAAAATTAAGTATCATTTTTAAACAACTGGTTTCCCTTAAGCAATACTTTGATCACCCATTCTGTTTCATATTTTTTCTATTTTTCTGTTCATTTATTCAAAAGCTACTGGCTAAATGCACACATTTTATGCTTAAAAGTGGTTGGTGTGACTTTATCACACTCATGGTCTTGCGGTAGCATTCTCGCTTCCCACGCACGGGGTCCCAGTTTCGATTCCTGGTGGGGCCATGGATTTTCCCTGCCTCGAGATGTGTCATCTTCATCATCATCATCATCATCATCATTCATCCCCATTACAGCTGAAGAAAGGCAATGGCAAACCACCTCTGCTACGACCTTGCCTAGTCAGCGGTGCGAGTCTCCCGCATCGTCCCCTACGCTCCTCGGAGTATAGGACTTCATCATCATCTCTGCATCAATTATACTCTGGAAAGATTCAAGCAAAGATACATTACCCTCTTCATTTAAGAACCTTCTCTAGTGAATAAATTACTATTTCGTTGCTTTACACTACAATAACTTAATTATACTATGACATCAAATTGCAGTATTGAAATCTATCTAAAACTCTTTTATAGACTCAAGCTCCTGAAATGAAATTACTCTACAACAGGATCTTGCACATTAAAAATCCACACTGTATGGTGGCCAATAGACTGTCTAAACTGATTTCAGTATATTTCATACATAGAAAGTGATTTTAGTGCACTCCATACACATAATATGCTACCACTATAGTCAAACACACAAATTTAGAATTCAGGCTATTCCATCACAGCCAACACACAAGCATCATTACAATCTTGACCACACAGCTGTGAGATCTAGCCACACTCTTGCATTAATTCATCATGTAAAGCTGGCTTAAAGTGAACCTTCATATACTTAGTAGGTTGTATAACATGCACATATATAAAAACGTATCCACACACGCTTTAAACATCTATTTCTTAAATTACAGTCTGATGTTATCTGTCTGTGTTGAAATAGAGCTATAATAATTTAAAATTTATAAATGAGCTGTTGTGTTACTATATTATTGTTTGTTAGTAAAATCAGTGGACTATGGAATGCATTCTGATTAGTAAACATTGAGACTTGGTTGAAATACTCATCATCCAACACACTCACAGAGGTGAATACGTATGGGTAAACTGAAACATACTTCTTTTGGTAGGATTCATCAGAAGGTGCAGTTTTCTCAATTGCTCTTTTCAGTTATGACTACTGAGAAAAATCTGTTTGATACAAGCTTCTGCATGAATAATTTGCTCCATTTTTTTAAGTACTCTCATAAGTTGTTTTTGACAAAAGTTCACATATAAATTATACAAAGATATACTATAATATTTTATTTGTATTTACAAAATAAAAATATATTTTATTGCATAAACTACTGAACATGTTACATAGCTAAATTTAGTACACACTGACATTAAAGACTGTTTTAAAAACATTATGCTTATGCATTACACTTTTGCATTATAGTTTATACCTACACTTCATTTTGGTTAAATGAAAGTACTTGAGTGCCTTTCATATACATATATAATGTATAAATTATATGAGTATGTGTATGATAATTGTCAAATACTTTATTAATTGTAATACAAAACTGTATATTTATTCAAATACTGTGTATTGTGTACATTCTAAGAGTTTAAGACGTGTAATGTTGCAGTAGGAACTTCTCAAGATATCTACTTGTGATAAAATTATGACAATGATGGAAAGCACAGCTTCTTGTTTGCATTGTTCTGTTATTTCTAAGTTACTGATTGAATTACGTTATTGTCACTATGACTGACGAACACTTTACATTTCATTTGTTGCTGGTTACCACTACTGGAAGAATTACTGATAATGTGTGTAGGTAGATGCCACTGTAACAAGAAATTCTTCTTAACCAAAATATCTTTCTTATATTTTTATTAACTTCATAAATTGTAAACATTTCTTGTCTAGTGTGATCACTAATTTTATTTGTAACTGCATTAATATATGATGTATGTAATTAATAAATGGGTGATATGAAACTGCTGATAAACTGACTTTATATATTACTGAAAGCAGATTCTCCAAAAACATGATAGAAGTATTAAGAAAAAAGTATTATATATGCTTTAAGTGAAAATATGTTATAGGCCTGGTCTGCTTATATAAGATAACTTGTACAGCCTATTTGCTTGCAAAGTTTATAGGTGACCAAGATCCTGGTTATATCAATCAGACAGATTAATGAAATAATGAATTGATGTGGTTTCAGATAGTTTGCCAAAAATAAGCCAAATGCTAATTTAGAATCTTGTTTGTGCCTCTGTAGCACAAACAAACACTGAAAACAAACAAAACAAAATTTTCATCATTCACAGGCAGATGCCATATAAGAATTTCTCTCTGTTCGTAAGTTAAAATAGCATTATGGTAACAACACTGGTTTCCAATCACAGAAAGGTAACAGTCTCAAACTGTAGATGGTAAGCACTCATGACCCACTGACCCTGAGAAATTGGGACAACGTAAAAGAAAGAGACGTATACTCCATAGCTTTCTTCAAATGCATACCCGACTTTTTGCTATTTAATACTTGGAGGACATTCAAAAGTTAACCAGCAATAAATATATATTTTGTAAATAACCGTTTTATAACACCCATTTCATACCAAGAAGCCCTACTATAGAGCCTCGCCACCCATGGCAGTCACATCAGTAGTGACGAGTGGTCCATCTCGAGATACGCCAAGGATCTCACTGAGGCCTTCACAGACCATAATTACTCTCCCAACCTTGTACAAAAACATATCTCCTGGATTATCTCTCCAGTCGCATATCACCTCCCAAAGTCCCACCCTCCAGCTACAGAGGAGCATTCCCCTCATGACTCAGTCCCACCCATGACTGGAGCAACTGAATCACATTCTCCAACACTGTTTTGACTACCTCTTGCTGTGCCCTGAAATTTGGAATGTCCTACCCATTATCCTTCCTACCACTGCCACTTCTGCTGTCCAACTAACCTACACAGTATCCTCATCCATTCATACACAACTCCTGCTTCCAACCCCTTGCCTCATGGCTCATATCCTTGTAATAAACACAGATGCAAGACTTGTCCTATACATCCTCCCACCATCAATCCACTCCAGGCCAGTCACAGCACCACCTATCCCACCAAAGGCAGGGCTACCTGTGACACCAGTCATGTGATCTAGGAGCTAACACCCAAACCTCCAGATGTCAGACACTCAGATCGGTACCAAATGTTATCTGTCGATAGAGTATCAACCAAAACACCAATTTAGTTCATGCTGTGTGCTGTCATCCAATAGAACATGTGTAAATGGCAAGTAAAAGTAGCACCGCAACTACAGGACTAGCATAAGCATATCTGTGAGCCACTAAACCAAAGATATTTAGTAGGTGAGTTGGTAGAGTGTGACATCATTGTACCAAAGGTCCTGAGTTCAAACCTAGATGACAAAAATAATTTTTTTATTATTATTATTACAACGTGTGAAACTGTTATGCAGAAGAACATTTTCCTGACATGAAAAAGGACTTTTCGGAGTTTGTAGCAATATTCATTTGGCAGTCTGCTTTCACTTCATTGGTTGAAAGTAGCAAACCTATAGAGTACATTTATATAGATAGGTATGGTGTTATACATACAAATGTACACTATAGGCTTACTACTTTCAACTAATGAAGCAAAAGCAGATTGAAACTGTGTACTGGACCGAGACCCGAACTCGGGACCTTTGCCTTTCGCGGGCAAGTGCTCTACCAACTGAGCTACCCAAGCATGACTCATGCCCCGTCCTCACAGCTTTACTTCCACCAGTACCTCGTCTCCTACCTTCCAAACTTTACAGAAGCTCTCCTGTGAACCTTGAAGGATTAGCACTCTTGAAAGAAAGGATATTGCGAATACATGGCTTAGCCACAGCCTGAGGAATGTTTCCAGAATGTGATTTTCATTCTGCAGTGGAGTGTGCGCTGATATGAAACTTCCTGGCAGATTAAAACTGTGTACCGGACCGAGACTCGGACGCGTGACCTTTGCCTTTCGTGGGCAAGGGCTCTACTGACTGAGCTACCCAAGCACGACTCACGCCCCGTCCTCACAGCTTTAGTTCTGCCAGTACCTCATCTCCTACCTTCCAAACTTTACAGAAGCTCTCCTGCGAACCTTGCAGGACTAGCACTCCTGAAAGATAGGATATTGCGGAGACATGGCTTAGCCACAGCCTGGGGGATGTTTCCAGAATGAGATTTTCACTCTGCAGCGGAGTGTGCACTGATATGAAACTTCCTGGCAGATTAAAACTGTGTACCGGACCGAGACTCGGACGCGTGACCTTTGCCTTTCGTGGGCGAGGGCTCTACCGACTGAGCTACCCAAGCACGACTCACGCCCCGTCCTCACAGCTTTACTTCCGCCGGTACCTCGTCTCCTACCTTCCAAACTTTACAGAAGCTCTCCTGTGAACCTTGCAGGACTAGCTTGGGTAGCTCAGTTGGTAGAGCACTTGCTCACGAAAGGCAAAGGTCCCGAGTTCGAGTCTCGGTCTGGTCCACAGTTTTAATCTGCCAGGAAGTTTCATATCAGCACACACTCCACTGCAGAGTGAAAATCTCATTCTCAAAAGCAGATTGCCAAAGGAACACTGCTACAAATACCGAAACTTCCTTTGATAAGGAAATAGGTTTTTGGAAGATCTTTGGGTGGGTGTTGGGAGAGGTAGTGTTCAAGGGCAGAGAGACCATGGGTATGTGGAAAGTTTGTGTAAAGGGATGTAGCATCTATGGTGACAAGAAAGGTTTCAGGTGGGAGGGGAGTGGGAATGGATTTGAGGCATTCTAGGAAGTGATTTGTGTCTTTGATGTAGGATGGGAGTCTGTGGGTGATAGGTTGGAGGTGTTGGTCTACCAGAGCTGAGATACGTTCTGTTGGGGCTTTAAAGCCTGCTACAATGGGACATCGAGGATGGTTCTCTTTGTGGATTTTGGGTAATAGGTAGAGGGTTGGGGTACATGGCTCAGGTGGAGTGAGTAGGTCTATGGAAGCTGTTGTGAAGCCTTGTGAGGGACCTTGGATTTTTAGGATTTTCTGCAGCTCAGTCTGGATGGAGGGAATGGGATCCTGAGTAACAGCTTTGTAGGTTGGAGTGTCGGAGAGTCGACGCAGTCCTTCTGCCACATACTCCACATGGTCAAGTACCACGGTTGTGGAACCTTTATCTGCCTGAAGGATGACAATAGAGCAGTCTGTTTTCAGCTCTTTAATGGCACGGGATTCATCTGGGGCGATGTTGGGGGTTGTTGGGATGTTCTTCAAGAAGGACTGGGAGGCAACACTGGAAGTGAGGAATTCCTGAAATGTCTGCAAGGGATGGTTTACAGGGAGGGGAGGAGAATCCCTTTGAGGAGGCGGTCAGAACTGTTCTAGACAGGGTTCAACACTGGGTTTAGTATTTGGGGGCTGTGTTTGGATGGTGAAGTGATATTTCCAATTGAGGTTCCGGGTGAATGAGAGGAGATCTTTAACCAGGGCAGTGTGGTTGAATTTAGGTGTGGGGCTAAAGATTAAACCTTGTTCCTTATCATACTTACCAACTTCATCCTCACCCATAATTACTTCACTTTTGAAGGCCAGACCTACAAACAAATCAGGGGAACGGCCATGGGAACCAGGATGGCTCCTCCTATGCCAACCTCTTCATGAGCCACATGGAGAGGGCTTTCCTGAAGACCCAACAGCTGCTTCCCCTGGCCTGGTATAGGTTTATAGATGACATCTTTGCGGTCTGGACTCATGGTGAAGAAACACTCCTTAATTTCCTCAATAACCTCAACTCCTTTTCTAATCTGAATTGTACCTGGTCCTTCTCCAAAACCCAAGCCACCTTCCTGGATGTTGACCTTCATTTTGTTGAAACTCACATCCACACCTCTGTCCACATCAAACCCACAAACAAACAACAGTACCTTCCCTTTGACAGCTGCCATCCATTCCACATCAAACGCTTCCTTCCCTACAGCCTAGGTATTCATGGCAAACGTATCTGCTCAAGTGACGAATCCCTCAACAATTACACCAATAACCTGACCAGTGCTTTCCTCTCCAACAATGATCCTGCAGACCTTGTCCACAAACAGATCTCCCGAGCAATACATTCCTCCCCGTCCAACAACAATGTTCCTACCCCCAGACCACACAGAAGCATCCCCCTTGTCACCCAATATTACCCTGGCCTCGTATAAATCAACAAATTACTTTGCCAGGGATATGACGTTCTCAATTCAAGCCCTGAAATGAGATCATCCCTTGACAATATTCTCCCCACACCACCCAGAGTTTCCTTTCATCACCCCCTAACCTCCGTAACATCCTCGTCAAACCCTACAATATTCCTAGCCCACCTTCTCTACCCAGCAGTTCCTACCCCTCTAACCGACCCCGCTGTAAAACCTGCCTCATGCATCCCCCCACAACCACTTACTCCAGCCCCGCTACTGGTAAAACATACACAATTCAAGGCAGGGCCACATGTGAAACAACACATGTTATTTATCAGCTGACATGCCTGCACTGCACAGCCTTTTATGTCGGTATGACGACAACTAAACTGGCTGAGCGCATGAACGGGCACAGACGAACTGTCCACCTAGGAGATGTCCAATACCCAGAAGCAGAGCATGCTGTACGTGCCATTTGGCTTCTCCCACCCAACACCAGTCCCTCGGAACTGCAGAGATGGGAACTTGCACACCAACACATCCTTTCATCCCGCCATCCCCCTGGACTGAACCTATGTTAACCAACCTCACTCCCATTTACTCTTCAGTCTTCTCCTTTTTCCCTCTCCTCTTTAGCCATGTATGCATCTTTTCTTCCTACATAGTGTTTATCTTTATACTATATACCTCTTTACTTCTGTATGCATCCTCTTTGGTTTGAAGCTGGCACAGTACTTACAGTAGAATATCTTTGGCTTCCCTCTGATGAACATGCCTCCATCCTTACTACCCTCCCTGTTTACCTTTCCCTGTTGCTTCATAACCTGGGTTGTGAGTAACTGAATCTACTTTCCCTTCTTCCCATTTTTCCCCTCTCTCCTCCCTGATGAAGGAACAAAGTTCTGAAAGCTAGGAATGTAAATTTTCTGCTCTGTTTTGTGTATCTATCGGCTGTACTGAGCTGAGGTAAGTACTGGCCAGACCCTCTATCTCTTTGTTAGTATTTGTTTCACTTCTTTATATGAGATTTTCCATTAATCATTCCATGAAAAGTGACATTGTTAGAACCTCCTTGCTAACAGAGACAGAACTCGACTAGTACTAATGTAATGCAAAAACTTATCTAAAAGTGCTTACCATGTGTCTTCTTCTGTGCTCTGGTAATGTTAATAGAAGTTTATTATCAGCATTCATATTTCTTGTGCTACATTTGGTCTGGTTATTTGAACATGAAAATGTGTTTATTTTGGAATGTTAACATTTAGCCGCACCAACAGGAAGCCGTCACAATATCTGAGACACATACACAGCAAAGTCAATGTAGGAACCATACCTGACATTCTGCTTTGCACACTTTGGAATAGCCCTCTTCTCCTCAGATTAGAGCTGTAATAGCACCTCAGACGGAAATGCCATTAGACACTGTCACAGATCTGGCAGACAAAATACAAGACCCAATAATGCTGCCATAAGTCTTGCAGTAGTGGAGCTGCGCAACAGTTCTTCGACATCGGCACTTACATGCACAGATTACGATTGTCTCTCAGATAAGGTTGACACTCCCTAGCTAAACAGACAAATGATCTGCTGTCTCACTGCAACTCTAGCAATGACGGAGGATGTTATTGCAGGAGATTGCAAAGTCATTCCATGATGAATCTGCGAGCCCTGAGTGGCAAATAGCAGCTACATACTGTGTGCTGGTGTCACCAGAAATTGGTAATCAGGCACATAAGTGTACCACACCTTGCAATAGTGCCAGTCAGACAGAGATGCATCTGAATGCTGGTTGAACTCTCAGCATCTCTTTATCAGCAGTCGGAAGACTGAACGAAAATTTCTTGTGGACACTGACTCAAACTTCTGCATTTATCCATGGACTTTACTGTACAATTGTCAGCCATCAACTCTTTTCTGTCTTTCTGCTGCAAACAATTCATCTATAGTGTCTTACAGCACACAACATATTGAACTGGACTTGAAGTTGCTCCATGCTTTTGCCTAGAATTTCACTGTTGCCAATACCATGAAGCTTATAATCGGAGCCAACTTCCTAGTAAATTATCTTCTACTACTGGATATGGTGAATGTAAGACTCATTGACAGCATCGCTGGACTTTCAACAGCTAGATTCTGATGCAGTGCACCAACACATTGATCCAAGCTCATAGATGTGGCAAAAAGTAAACACACCAAGATTCTTGAAAAGTTTCCAACCATAACATGACCTCAAGGAGCCCCAAGAGAGATGCATCACAATACTTAACTAATTTAATTCCTCCCAAACAGGCCATCAAGGCCCAACAGTACCGATCAGCCGCTGTGTCATCCTCAGCCCATAGGCGTCGATGGATGCAAATATGGAGGGGCAGGTGGCCAACACACCACTCTTGGCCGTATGTCAGTTTCTGAAACCGGAGCTGTTACTTCTCAATCAAGTAACTCCTCAGTTTGCATCACAAGGGCTGAGTGCACCCCACTTGCCAACAGTGCTCGGCAGACCGGATGGTCACCCATCCAAGTGCTAGCCCAGCCCGACAGTGCTTAACTTCGTTGATCTGAAGGGAACCAGTGTTATCACTGCGGCAATACCATGAATTATATCAAAATGGCTGATGGTCTACCAGTTTCATGTCATCCTAGGAGCTTAGCTCCTGATTGTCTCACAGACTGTGGTCAGCACCTCTCTGTTTAGTACCCAAGTAGTGTGGTGTGTGGCACCCATGCAGTGATTATCATGCACTTAATCCAAGGCCAATCCTGGACAGATACCCAAAACCTCTGTTAGGAGATTACAACTATTCTCTATGTGGTGTGACTGTGTTTAGTGTGCTGGGTTGCTTAAAAGCCTTTAAAAAAATTTCTGTGGCAAATGAAGATATTCTGGAAACAGCCATGATCACATCATTAAATCTTGTCTGAGAGTCTCTTCATGATATTTCGTTTACGCAATGCTCCACAGTCTTGGTACAGATTCATTGACACAGTGATGCAAGGTTTGTCATTCTGGATTACTTACCTAGATGACATCCTCATATTTTCAGCCACTACAGAACAGCACCAGCAACATTTGGTGGAAGTTTTCAGATGCCTACAATTCCATGTCATGGAAGTATCAGATCACCATGCAGTACAGCTTAAATTGGAGCTCCATGAGGCCCCCACTGTCACCACAAAGCAACAGTTTGTAACTAAAAGAATAATGTATAATGACAACATAAATAGACTAAACTGCATGTTAGCACAAATAAAATGGTTTGAAAATAATAGCTTTTCATATGATAGCTTTGCTGCTGACTTCTATTACTGCTTTGATACCACATGCCCAGTTGTAATCACAAAAATGAAACAAACAAAAAATATAAACAAAAATATTTGGGTAAATAGTAATGTCACTGAAGCGAGGGAAAAATTAAAACTACTTCACAGTGCAATGCTGAATAATAGAGAGATTCCTGAGCTAAAGGAAGCCTTCAAAATATATCAAGCACACTATAAGGACTTACTCACACAGACCAGGAGCAACTATGTTGCAAATAAGCTTCAAAACTCACACAGCGTGATTGCTAGCATCTGGGCAGTCATAAACAGTTTTAGAACCTGCAATGACAAATCCAGTATGGACTTTACTATTAACCACAATGGCATACTCATAAAAGACCAACTGGAAATTGCAAATATTTTTAATGAATATTTTTCTTCCGTAGGGGAAGCCATAAACAACAAACATAAAAACATGCACTACAGTTTTAAAGGTAATACATATGACCATAGTATACATCTAGCTCCCACAAACTGTGCAGAAATAATGGGCATCATTAGCTCTCTAAAACCCTCTAATTCAGCTGGGCATGATGGCCTAAATACTAATGTTTTAAAAGCCTGTAGCCAAAATGTCTGTGTACCTCTGTCTGCAGCAGTCAACAATATAACAGAATCAGGCACCTTTCCAGACAGACTAAAAACAGCACAGGTAACACCCATTTTTAAGAAAGGTGACAACAACAAAATAGAAAACTACAGACCAGTCTCAATCCTTCCTGTCTTTTCCAAAATAGTTGAGAAAGTTATGTACAACAGGATTATAAACTTTCTTAACAAACACAACCTGATGTTCGAAAATCAAAATGGATTCCTAAAAGGTAAATCAACTAGCACTGCAGCTGCTCAACTAATTGAAGAGGTGTTAGGGGATATCGAAAGCAAGGAACATGTGACAGGTGTATACCTAGACCTGGAAAAAGCCTTTGATTGTGTGAACGTTGACATCCTATTAGACAAGCTATGGAACATGGGCATTAGAGGCGCTGCTTATGACCTAATAAAGTGTTATATGAGCAATAGAAAACAATTTGTTCTACTTAAAATGGAAAGTGGTGTCTACAAATCAGAGATCACTTGCATAAAATATGGAGTGCTCCAGGGCTCGGTGTTGGGCCCCCTTCTGTTCTTGATCTATGTAAATGATATTAAATACTGTACTATAAATTCCAAAATTGTTCTGTATGCTGATGACACGTCCATTGTATGTAAAAAGGAATCATGTAATGAACTAGAGGCCGAGTGTAATAATGTGACAAAAGAAATTGTTCAGTTTTTTAATGAAAGCCACTTAAATGTAAGCACCAGTAAAACATGTTTGATGGAGTTTAACAAAAGTAGTTTGAATAATGAAATTAAATTATACGTGGGCAATGAATTGGTAAAGAAAGAGTCTAGTGTAAAATTCCTTGGCGTAACAATCCAAAGCAACCTGAAATGGAACACACATATTGACTCCCTAGCAACTAAGCTGTCAAAAAATATATTTGCAATCAATACTATTAGCAAGTTCTGTAGAGACACCGTAGTCCTAAAGACTGCATACCATGCTCTTTTCTCCTCTCACTTGAACTACGGTATTGAAATTTGGGGGGCAACAACAAAAGCTAATCTAGATAAGCTACTCATTCTTCAAAAAAGGGGTGTAAGAATAATCTGTGGAGCAAAATATAGGGAATCTTGTCGCAACTTGTTTCCTAAAACAGAGGTGTTAACTGTTATAAACACATACATTCTAAAAGCCATATCGCTTGTGAAAAGACTGCACCCAAACACTTATTCAGATTTCCACCAGTACAATACTAGAAATAAAGAAAGATTTTACATTGGCAGCCACAGAACAGCACTATACGAAAAGGGGCCTCAGTACGCAGGTATAAAATTAGCTAATGCACTGCCTAGTGCAGTCATGGCTCTTCCTACAATTAAACTGAAACATCAGCTTGAGAAATTTTTAGATTAGAAAAGTACCATACTTATATGAAGAATAACAAATGCTTTGTGAAATTATGTGAATAGAAATCAGTAAACATCTTATTGTAATTTTGTTGTAAATTAATGACGTATTCAGAAGAATGTGTCTTGTGTATTGTACAAATAACTTTAATCATTACTGTTTCTTTGTATATGTGCAGTGTACCATTCGATGTTGAAAAAAGCTACTATTATTATATACATACATTTTGTCAGAAAAGTTCCAGGGCAGGCTTTTTTTATTTCTGAGTTTGCAATACTAAAAAGGAACAGATGTAGTTTTTAAGTTACCTGGTATGTGTGGATCCTTGAAATGATCATGGCCATGTTTCTATGCAAACTCGCTAGGTAACAGGGCTGTGCTCAGCAACACACTGTTTGGATTCGTGGCACATTAGTTACAGTGACACAATGGATGCTGATGGTGAGTAAAGAGTGAACATCGAGTGAACATCGAGTTCTGCATTAAGTCTGGGAAGACCCCTAGTGAAATGTTACCGATGATTAAGCAGGCATATGCAGGCAAGGCACTTTCATGAAGTTGTGTTTTCAAGTGGCACAAAAGGTTTTGTGGTGATAGAGATTCATAGCAAGATGATCCCAGCACTGGTCACCCAGCTACAGCACATACCAATGCAAATGTGGAGTGTGTAGGGCAGTTATTGCACGAAGACCATCATGTAACTGTAAGTGTGCTATCTGAAGAACTTAACTTGAATCATCCTGTGTGTCATACAATTTTAAATGAAGATTTAGGGAAACAAACTTAATGCAAATCTCATATCTCACTCACAAACAGATGAACAGGAAGAAGAAAAATGAAGAATTTTTGCTAAACTATTGGATAGAGCCAGACTTGATCCCACATTTCTGTCAAAGATTATTGCTGGAGTTAAAATGTGCAACCAGTATGACCCTCACACAAGGCATCAAACTGCTGAATGGCGGAGTCATGGATCAATAGCCGCACAAAAAGTCAGATGGCAAACTTCAAGAAGAAAGAAATGTTGATCACTTTCTTTGATAGTAAAGGATTACTTCACCATTAGTACCATTAGTATGTACCTTCACGTCAAACGGTGAACCAAACTCTTTACATCAAAGTCTTGAAACATTTGCGACAAGCAATTCAACATCACCGTCCTGATTTGTGGCATTCTCAGGACTGCCTGACAATGCAAGACCCCATACTGCTTTCTCTGCTACCAAGTACATGGCCAGACATTCTGTTATTGCCATCCCACATCTGCCATGTTCACCTGACCTCTTGCCCTGCAATTTTTCCTTGTTTCCAGAAGTGAAAAGGCAACTGAAAGGAAATCTCATCAAGATATGGCAGACATCGAATGGGCTGTGACAAATGAGCTCAGAAGCATCACAGTCAAAAATTCCCTGCTTGCTTCCAAGGCCTCCAGAAATGGTGGCAACTGTGTATAGATATCCGAGGGCACTACGACAAAGGGAGTATGTCCAAAAGAATAGACACTATTCATGATACTGTACAGAGAAATTCCAATGTCGGCTGCAATTGGGACTCGAATACAGCTTACACAGCCAAAGTGGTTAAGGCAACTGCTCACGAAAAGCAGGGACATCAGAGTTTGAATCCACATCTGGGCAGAATTTCTTTTCTGATATCAGAATTTCTCTTTCATTATGTTCATGTAACTGTTGGATCATGAATGGTGTTTGTTCTCTTGGACATACCACACACGTAAAAAAATTAGTTAGGGCCTGTTTTTTCATGGAAATAATAAAATGTTCTGACTACACTTTGTATTCTGAATGTACCTATTTTTAGCAATGATAGAAACCAGTCACTATAGGAAAGATCCTTACCTAAAGACTGGAAAGTTGAATAGGTCGCACTAATACGGAAAAAAGGAAATATATGCAATCTGCAAAATTACAGACCCATCTTACTAATGTCAATTTGCAGTAGAATTTTGTATCATATATTGCATGGAAACATTATGAGATACTTTGAAGAAAATGGTCTGTTCAGACAAGCAGCACTTATTCAGAAAAAATGAACCTTGTGAAACACAAGTGGTTTTATGATTGCTTGAGTTAATGAGTGATATCAACATTGATCACATGTTCATTCCATATTTTTAAATTTCCAGAAGACTTTTGATATCATTCCTTTCAAACAGTTTCTAATCAAATCTAATCAAATTGTATGCCTATTGTAATATACTCCTTAAGTCAGGTGAAACATTTTGTCAAGATAAATTGTTAAATGACTCACTGAAAGGACATATCAAAAAAGTTGCAGAGGGAGTGACAATGACTGATAAAATTGTTTACAAAGGAGATATGCTTTAAACAAGAATCCCTCCACAGTTGATTCTGCACTTATTATTGTCACCCTATGAACCTCATAAATGATATTCAGGTGCAGATATCAATGTTGGATGGCAATAAGTCGGGTGATGTATGACACTGTGAAATTCCAGTACAGTGTGATGAAATATACCACAGTGCTTAGCAAGAAAAATTGGACTTTCGTTTGGAACAATTCAGACTGCAGATTCTAAAATGAATATAGTAATGATTCAGTAATAGCACACGGATAGGACACAGTCATCCCATCACCAAACTTATGCTTGACATCAGTTATTGTTATCTAAAATGTAAAATCCATGCATATAAGAAATAGTAGTAGTAGTAGTAGTTTATTCATCCAGCAACAATGTAAATTGTATGGCTTTCGTCAAAAAACATAGTATAACAAAAATAAGATATGGGTGTACAGTTTTCTACATAATACAATGGTTCATTGAACCCATCACAATATTTTTGGGAAATACAACTTTGATTACTGTAATAATATAAAATTATGAGAAGGATCTTTTATATGAAATACATTAAAAGTAAATAATTGATTTAACACTTTTGTTTGGGGCCTTTTACATGAAATACATTACAAGTAAATATTTGATTTAACACTTTTGTTCAGAAAATTAACATTGAGGCTGTGGCAAGCATTATTCACATATAGTAAATGAATGAAGTTACTTGCTACAACGTTACTGCAGATATTAATTTATGCTATAATAGCAGTTGGTCATTAAGAATTTAAATATTACCTCCTTGAATGTAGACAATGTTTTTATTTCTTTTAGCTGAGTTGGAAGTTTGTTGCACAAAACAGTACCCTGAATGTTGGTTTGTTTTTGTGTTAAAGCATTGTTTACTCTTTTTATGTGGATGTCATTGCACATTCTTGTATTGTAGGAATGAATATCTGAGTTGGTTTTATAATTATCAATGCACATTTTTATATTAACACTTTTTTTTATATAAAGGCATGGTAAGGGTAGAATATTTAGGTGTTGAAATAACTGTTTGGAAGGTATTAGCCTTTTACTGTCTGTAATTATTCTAACAGGTCATTTTTGTAAGGTGAAGATGGTTTTCATGTTTGCCTTATTGTGACCCTAGAGGGTTAGGTCATAGATGATAACAGAATCGATGTAAGCAAAGTAGACAGTTCTGCTACACTCTCTCCTACACACAGTAATAATTATGCATAATGGAAAGCAAGCAGAGCTTAACATGTTAGTGAGGTAGAGAATGTGGGCTTTCCAGTCTAAATTTTCATCAATTTGCACACCTAAGAATTTTGTGGCAGCTACCCTTTAAATTTGTTTATTTTGAATTTTGGGGTTCACGTCATGATGAGACTTTGTTTTCCTGTAATGTATATAATTAATTTTTGAAATATTTAAGGTTAGCCTGTTCAGTTCAAACCAGTTTTGTATGTATTCCAAAACTCTGGTTGCAGATGTTGGCAATACCCTATTTATGTCTGTTTCAACAATATTTGTGTCTTCAGCAAACAAAGTTATGTGCGTACCACTGATGGGGATCTTGATATCATTAATATATATAAAAAATAAGAGAGGTCCTACAACACTACCCTGAGGTACTCCGACTGGTGCAGACTGCATGTCTGATCTGTACACAATGCTTTGATTTTTATTGTTTGATGATGTAATTTCTACTACCTGTTTTATATTGTGGAGATATGACTGAAACCATTCTAATGCAACTCCTCGTATACCTGTAGCTTCTAGTTTGTCTAGCAAGATATCATGATCAACAGTATCGAATGCCTTCGGTAAGTCCAAGTTTATTCCTACTGTATTGTTATTTCTGTCAAGACCTACTACAATGTTTTCGATGAATTGGGCATTTGCTGTTTCTGTTCTCATGCTTTTGTGAAAACCATGTTGGTTTACAGACAAGAGATTGGATTTTTCGAGGTAATTTGTAATTATATTTTTGAAAATACAGATAACAAAGCTATTGGTCTATAGTTTCTTACTTCATATATATTGCCCTTTTTATACAATGGTTTTATTTTTGAAATTTTTAATCTTTGTGGGAACACCCCTTCTGTTAATGATATGATTACAATATGTGAGAGTGGTTCTGCTATGACACCAGCACATTTAATTATGACTGAACGTGGTACCTCGTCAATTCCAGAGGACATTTTATTCTTCATTGATTTTATTATATTGAGAACTAATTTATTTGTGGGACACAGCAATATCAAATTACCACTTTGCTCTCTTTGAACTGTGGTACTACTATTACTAGCAAAATTTTTACTCAGATTGACTGGAGTGTTTATGAAATAGTCATTTATGTAATTTGCTAGAGTACCATTTCTGAGTAACACACCATGATCATCTTTTAATACAATGTCATCTTGCTTTTTAATGCTTTTGTTTGTTTCCTTTTTTACTATATTCCATATTGCTTTTGGCTTGTTTGTTGTCCCTATGATTACTTTGTCATTTGGATTGCCTTGGCTGTTTTAATTACTTCCTTACAAATTTTCTTATATGTCTTAACATATTCTGCAAAGTATTCAGTTTGGTTGTCTTTTCTCAATTGACTGAGAAGTTTTAGCTTTTGACTGGATACTCTGATAGCAGGTGTTATCCACTGGCTGCTGTTTCTTGGCATGGCATTAATTCTTGTCAGTTTTTTTTTTGGAAAACACATCTCAAATATGGACATGAGAGTATTATAAAATGCATTGAATGATTCATCAGTTGATGATTTTGAGTATACATCTTCCCAAGTTTCTTTTGCTAACGATTGAATAAAAATATTAACCTTTTCTGGGTGAAGTGCCTTTTATATTCCCACTCATATTTAAACACCTCAGGTACAGAAACCCTGGGTGCAGTGTGTGGCAGCAGTGGGGTGGGCAGACTGCTGTGGCCTGTTCTGGGATTGTAATAACTCTAAGTTGAACAAATATATTTCAAGGAAGATGCAATACATGAAAGTCACAGATCAAGTAAACAGAGTAAGACGTGTGTACACTTTAACAGTCAAATCATAACTGAGTCCAAGTCTAGCGGCCGCTGGCTGGCTGGCCGCTTAGGTAGCGTTGCTGCTGCATGGCTGGCAGACAGCGCCACATGTAGAGGACGCGCATAACTGCGGTGAGTCACAACACTTTTCTCCCCTTTGAATTTTTTGCACAGATCTTGATGGAGGTGGCCTGTAGATTGCTAACATCCATAGGTGTTGTTTGAGTGGCCGTAAAGTCTTGAAGAGGAGGCTTCCTGTACGGACGGAAGTGTCCCCAATGATAACGGGTCGAGATGACAGGAGACGTGGGGGTCGAATCTGCCAGGGCCACGTGCACCAATCTGCCCATTGCGGCAAGTCCGGTTGTTATAACAGGAGACATGGGTGATGTGTCTTCATCCGTAGGAGAAGGAGGCGAGTAGAGTTGCTCCGACAGATGATGGTCATCTGGTTCCCGCATGGGCACGTCTCCTGGTGGCGTCAGTTCTTGTGCTGGCACCGATATGATGGTGAGAGGACTGCGTTGTGAGTAATGAGAGATTCCAGCATCCTGAGTGTCAGACAGAGCCGAAGGTCGTGTAGCGGCATCCGAAACAGGCGTTGCCGGCACACGAGGCCGAAGCTGGTCCGAATGACGCACTGCAACACCTGTGTCTGTCTGGATTTCATACAGGCATTGGCCACGGTGTCGTAAGATGCGGCCAGGACTCCATTTTTGCTGCCTGCCATATCCCCGTACCCATACAAGGTCACTGGCGGTGAACCGGCCAAGCGAAGGCACCTGTGGCCATGAAGTGGAAGGCCGCAGAAGATGAAGTAGCGTGCAGGGCTGTCAGCCATGTAAGAGCTCAGCCGGGCTGTGGTCACCCATGGGGGGCTAAACGGTAAGAAGCCAGAAATTGGAGAAGCGCATCATCAGCAGAAGAAGTCAGGAGTTTCCACATCTGAGCCTTAAATGTGCAGACCAGTTATTCAGCCTCACCGTTTGACTGTGGATGGAACGGAGGGGCCGTGACATGCATGACGCCGTGACGGGCACAAAAATCCGCAAAATCGGAAGAGACAAATTGTGGACCATTATCAGTAACAAGAGTAGAGGGAAGGCCTTCCAAAGAGAAAATGCGAGCTAGAGCATTGGTGGTTGCCACAGTGGTAAGCGACGTGCAACGAACAATGAAAGGAAAGTTAGAGTAGGCGTCAATAATGAGAAGCCAATAAGTACCTAAAAACGCTCCCACAAAGTCAGCATGAATATGCTCCCAGGGCTTCTCAGGTGAAAGCAACGGTGACAAAGATGACTTCGGGGCGGTGGCCTGTGATGCACAAGGGCCGCAGGCAGCGACCATGTGTGCAATTTCAGAGTCGATGCCGGGCCAGTACACATGACAGCGCACCAGAGATTTTGTGCGAGAGACACCCCAGTGCCCTTGGTGAAGGAGGCGCAAGACCAAAACATGCAGTGAAGCATTTTTGCTGGAAAGGAGGATAACACCATCCCTAGCCATGAGGCGGTAACGCAAAGCGTAGTAGTTCCACAACGGATCAGAAGTCTTAGCAGATGGACAATCTGGCCAACCCTTCTGAATACAACATAAAACCCGGGAGAGGGTAGGGTCAGAAGCCCTAGCAGTCGCCAGCCAGTCCCCGGTGATGGGGAACCCATCTACAACCTGCTGCTTGGCAACATCCTGGTGGAAACACAGAAGTTCATCCCTATCGAATGCCAGATCAGGACCCAGGGGAAGGCAAGACAGTGCATCAGCATTGGCATGTTGAGCCATCGGCCAGAAATGAATCTCATAATTGAAACGAGACAAGTAAAGAGCCTAACACTGGAGGCGGTGTGTCGCCTTGTTGGGAAGTGACAATGATGGATGGAACAAAGAAACAAGTGGTTTGTGATACATAACAAGATGAAATTTGGATCCATAGAGAAAAACACCAAACTTACGAAGAGCATAAATAATGGCCAAAGCTTCTTTTTCAATTTGAGAATACTTTTGTTAGGCATCCGTGAACATTTTGGAGGCATAAGCAATGGGTTGTTCAGAACCGTCAGAAAAACGGTGCGCAAGGATTGCACCAACCCCGTATTGAGAGGTGTCCGTGGCAAGAACAAGATGTTGGCCAGGTTGATAAGTAGCCAGGCATGGGGCCTGTTTCAGCATAGTCTTCAATTTCTGGAAAGCCGCATTGCATGATGCGGAGCAGTGTAAAGGCACGTTTTTATGCAACAGGCGATGCAACGGCTGAGCCACCGAAGCAGCAGGAGGTAAAAACTTGTGATAGTATGCTATTTTCCCCAAGAAGGCCTGCAGTTCCTTAAGAGACGTGGGGCGAGGAAGGGCATCAATCACAGTGACAGTTTGCTGAAGCGGCTGAATACCATCCCGAGAGAGTTGAAACCCCAAGTACGTGATAGATGCCTGAAAAAATTTTGATTTCTGAAAATTACACTTAACACCGGCAGTCTGTAAGACATGAAAAAGTGTGCGGAGATTTTGAAGATGTTCATCAGTGGTAGAGCCAGTGACAACAATGTCATCCTGGTAATTTATACACCTAGGGACAGTGAGCAATAATTGTTCCAAGAATCGCTGAAAGAGAGCAGGGGCACTGGCAACCCCGAATGGCAATCGTTGGTATTGACAGAGGCCGAAAGGCTTGTTAAAGACCAGAAACTGCCGGGAAGCAGCGTCGAGAGGAAGTTGATGATAAGCTTCTGACAGGTCAAGTTTAGAAAAAAACTGGCCTCCAGCAAGTTTAGTGAACAATTCTTCAGGTCGAGGCATAAGGTAAGTGTTGATAAGGCATTGAGCATTTACAGTGGCTTTGAAATCGCTACAGAGATGAATATCACCATTTGGCTTAGCAACGACAACAACAAGAGAGGACCATTCACTGGAAGTGACAGGAAGCAAGACCCCTGAAGCAGTGAGACGATCCAGCTCCCATTTGACCTGATCATGAAGGGCCACAGGAATGGGCCGAGCCCAAAAAAACTTAGGCCGAGCAGTGGGTTTGAGCATGATATGAGCTTCAAAGTGCTTTGCACGGCCTAACCCAGGAGAAAAAAGGGACGAAAATGTCATCGACAAGGAATCCAATTGAGCATAAGGAACAGCATCAGAGATGACATTGACAGAGTCATCTATGGAGAACCCAAAAACGTGAAAGGCTTCGAAACCAAAAAGATTCTCCGCCTTACTACGGTCGACCACAAATATGGGAACAGTGCGAACGAAAGATTTGTAAGATACCTCAGCATCAAATTGGCCCAAGAGAGAAATCGTCTGTTTATTATAAGTCCGTAATTGCCTAGTGACAGGGGATAGGATTGGAGAACCCAATTGAAGATACGTCTGAGAATTGATGATAGTGGCAGCAGAACCTGCATGTGAACATCTCGACCAAGTATTTGGACAGTGAGGAATAACTTCCCTGAAAGGGAAGAAGTACAATTGACAGATAACACAGAATCAGCGTGATGTTCATGAACATCATGTATGCGGTCGGATTTGCAAAAGGATGACACATGACCCTTTTTTTGCATTTGTGACACACGGCCCAAAGTTGTGGACAATCTTCTCGTGAATGTTTCGTAAAACACCGCAAACATGAAAGAAGCCCCACGGTAACATGTCTAACAGCAGCATTAAAGATGACACCGCTGAAACAGTTGCACAATGTGAACATTAGTTTCACCAGCTTGTATAGCTATCTTTACCGGGTCACCACATACATCATATTCCCTGTCCCTATTAAGACTATTCCCAGCTACATCCACAATTTCTACCTGATCCTCTTTTGTAAAATAACTCCCCTATGCTAACAGTCACCTGAACCAGTCCTCCACTAGGCTTCACAATGCTGGTAACCTGGTACTCACTCCCCAACATTTCCTGCAACTGCTGGCCCACATCTCTGCCATGCAAACTACCTAGCAGCAGAACCTTCTTCTCTCTATTCGAATTTGCAGCTTATTTAGGCTCCCTAACTGCTGAGGACTGCCGCATGTTTCCTACACCTACAGCTGCAAGAGGCTCCTATCCTCTAAATTCTGACTTTTGGTCAAATCTATTGGTTATACACAAAGTAAAACTGTCTGAATAACTCCTCCTCCTCCTCCTAGCTGCCTTCTTACCAATTGCCAGTTCCCATTCCACTACACCCTTCACCTTCCTCAACCTATCTAATTCCCCTTTGTGTTTTCTAACTGCACCTGAAGAGCACAGATCTTACACTCCTGCTCCTCAATCAACTTATTTCTGCTATGAATTCTGCATTTCCACGAGAGGATCTCACTAGAATGCCCACTGGCTCAATAATGTAAAAAGCTTCAATGGACCCTCGGCAATAAAATGTGTGATTTACTCTACACGAGTATTCAAATTTAGAGACAGTCAATTCCATTAAGGGCATAGGAGTTACAGTTAAGAAGAATTTAAATTAGAGTCATTATATAGAAAATGTTGTAGGGAAACTGAAGTGAAGATTGAGTGTTACTGGAAGAGCAGTTAGAAGGTTCAACAAATCCACTAAAAAAATTGTTTACACTATGCTTAAAGTACAAGAAATTTTCCAGATAGGATTCATGGAAGTGACCAAAAAAGTTAAAAGAAGAGTGGTTATCTTTGCATAGCCACAGAACAGTGGAGACAGTGTCTTGGATACAAAAAGAGAAATCATTAAAATGTATACATTTTTATTGTAACAAAACCTTTTTTTTATGAACTAGCAATCAACAACTTTCCTCTCCAAACATCACATTATTTTGTTGGTTCTCACTAATCTAGGTAGAATTTATGATGGAGGTAAAATAAATCAGAGCTTGCATCAACACATTTAGCTGTTCCTTTTTCTTTCCCCCATTCAGGAGTGGACTGGTAGAGATATACATTGCTGCACCAGAAAGGGTATAAATTATGAAATTTTACTTACTATGAAATTACAGTACCATAGCAAGAAGCCATAATTAAATCTGTAGATTATCTGGAGGTGTACAGGATACGAAATTTAGTACAGGAATTGCTACATCTGGCAGTAACAATGTCTGTAGCCCAGTTGAACATGAAATCAAATGGGCACATCATTGTATGCTGTTTCAACTATGGGCCAGAGTTCATCAGTCACAGTAGCTGGTGAGTAGTAGCAACCAATAACTACATGTTTTCAATAGGTGAGAGATCTGGAGGACACCTAACCATGGGAACAGTCAAACACCCTCTGTATTAAGGTATGTAATGATATGGGCACATACAATATTGGGCTATCTTGTTGAAAACCAACATCAGAAAGCTCAAAGATGGCGCACAGCTACCAGCCTTAACATGTCAGAAATGTAATATCTGCTGTCTAAATAACTGAGTATGCGAACCAGATGTGACTGTATTTCAAGATAGAATCTCCATGTAAGAATACATCCCTCGTGATGCTGTATGCAGAAAGAGGGCTTGGCTAAATAGATGACAATGTTCCCACTTATCTAGAAAGGAATTATGACCAAGATAGAATACATCAGAGCTCGCAGCAAAACATTTAGCCGTTCCTGTTTTCCACGCATACCACTATATAAGGGCATGCATTCCTATGTCCAGTGTTATTATTGGGGGCACCACTGTCAGTATGCCTCCCTCTGCTGGCCTGTCAAGAGATGCTGCAAGAATGGTTACCATGCTGACAGTCTATGGTGCTCAAGACACTGTCACATTGTCCACATAGACATTTGTCTTGCTATAAACAAGCACATTTTCTAACTGACAATATGTGATAAGCATAGCCAAACAAACAATATGTCTGTTCTGTTGGGTGCTTGTCCAGAGGGGCCACTGAGATCCAGCAAGGCAGTGAGTATGACCCTCCCATCCATACCCGCATGACAGTCATGGGATCCCAACCACATGAGCAGCAATAAAGTGCAGCCTTTATACAGTGACTACACTGCCATAATAATAGTCTAGTATTTCACAATGTGTATAAATATTCTAACTGACTGTTCCATAGTTTTGGGTTGGCTCAAGCCAGACTACTTTGGGGAACACATTGGCTATATCGAAAGATAGTAACTGCATCCACAGTAGCCATTAAGAGATGTCTCACGCCATGCCACGCTGGAGTAAGCACAAGTGTAGGTGCCAGTATTACATGAGGACAGTGTTGCTTCTCCCCTCAAACTGCTAATCTTCCTGCATCTGTCAATGAGTTTGGCTTTGGTAGGCAGAACTTGCTTCCTCCACTCCCTGCATCCTGGTGAGAACTCTGTCAGAACACAGTAAACAATAGTACATCAACCTGAGAACCTTTTTCCAGATCAGGAAGATGTATGTGCTTATCTTTATACATATTGCATCTATGCTACTATGTATAACCCCCTGTCCCCTGTCAGTTGCTTATATATGTTGTTGCGGTCTTCAGTCCTGAGACTGGTTTGATAGAGCTCTCCATGCTACTCTATCCTGTGCAAGCTTCTTCATCTCTGAGTAACTACTGCAACCTACATCCTTCAGAATCTGCTTAGTGTAATCATCTCTTGGTCTCCCTCTACGATTTTTACCCTCCACTCTGCCCTCCAATACTAAACTGGTAATCCCTTGATGCCTCAGAACATGTCCTACCAACCGATCCCTTCTTCTAGTCAAGTTGTGCTACAAACTCCTCTTCCCCCCAATTCTGTTCAATACCTCCTCATTAGTTATGTGATCTACCCACCTAATCAGCATTCTTCTGTAGCACCACATTTTGAAAGTTTCTATTCTCTTCTTGTCCAAACTATTTATCGTCCATGTTTCACTTCCACACATGGATACACTCCATACAAATACTTTCAGAAATGACTTCCTGACACTTAAATCTATACTCAATGTTAACAAATTTGTCTTCTTCAGAAACGCTTTCCTTGCCATTGCCAGTCTACACTCTATATCCTCTCTACTTCGACCATCATCAGTTATTTTGCTCCTCCAATAGCAAAACTCCTTTACTACTTTAAGCATCACCCGAGTTAACTCGACTACATTCCATTATCCTCGTTTTGCTTTTGTTGATGTTCATATTATATCCTCCTTTCAAGACACTGTCCATTCCATTCAACTCCTCTTCCAAGTCCTTTGCTGTCTCTGAAAGAATTTCAATGTCATCAGTTTTTATTTCTTCTCCATGAATTTTAATACCTATTCTGAATTTTTCTTTTGTTTCCTTCACTGCTTGCTCAATATACAGATCGAATAACATCGGGGAGAGGCTAAAACCCCGTCTCACTCGCTTCCTAACCACTGCTTCCCTTTCATGCCCCTCAACTTTTATAAGTGCCATCTGGTTTCTGTACAAATTGTAAATAGTCTTTCGCTCCCGGTATTTTACCCCTACCAACTTTGGAATTTGAAACAGAGTATTCCAGTCAACACTGTCAAAAGCTTTCTCTAAGTCTACAAATGCTAGGAATGTAGGTTTGACTTCCTTAATCTTTCTTCTAAGATAAGTTGTAGGGTCAGTATTGCCTCACGTGTTCCAGTATTTCTATGGAATCCAAACTGATCTTCCCCGAGGTTGGCTTCTACCAGTTTTTCCATTCGTCTGTAAAGAATACGCGTTAGTATTTTGCAACTGTGACTTATTAAACTGATCATTCGGTAATTTTCACATCTGTCAACACCTGCTTTCTTTGGGATTGGAATTATTATATTTTTCTTGAAGTCTGAGGGTATTTCACCTGTCTCATACATCGTACTCACCAGGTGGTAGAGTTTTGCCAGTACTGGCTCTCCCAAGGCTGTCAGTAGTTATAATGGAATGTTGTCTACTCCCGGAGCCTTGTTTCGACTCAGATCTCAGATCTTCCAGTGCTCTGTCAAACTCTTCACGCAGTATCATATCTCCCATTTCATCTTCATCTACAACCTCTTCCATTTCTATTACATTGTCCTCAAGTACATTGCCCTTGTATAGACCCTCTATATACTCCTTCCACCTTTCTGCTTTCCCTTCTTTGCTTAGAACTGGGTTTCCATCTGAGCTCTTGATATTCATACAAGTGGTTCTCTTTTCTCCAAAGGTCTCTTTAACTCTCCTGTAGGCAGTATCTATCTTACCCCTAGTGAGATAAGCCTCCACATCCTTACATTTGTCGTCTATCCATCCCTGCTTAGCCATTTTGCACTTCCTGTTGATCTCATTTTTGAGATGTTTGTATTCCTATTTGCAGGCTTCATTTACTGCATTTTTATATTTTCTCCTTTCATCCATTAAATTCAATATTTCTTCTGTTACCCAAGGATTTCTACTAGCCCCCGATTTTTTACCTACTTGATCCTCTGCTGCCTTCACTATTTCATCCCTCAAAGCTACCCATTCTTCTTCTAATGTATTTCTTTCCCCCATTCCTGTTGGTTGTTCCCTTATGCTCTCCCTGAAACTCTGTACAACCTCTGGTTTAATCAGTTTATCCAGCTCCCATCTCCTCAAATTCCCACCTTAGTTTATATACAATACTTCCTAAAAATGTTGTCCTGCTTAATTTTTTAATTGCTTCTCTATTTATTTTAATTTCCATATTATATACTTCAGACTTTTTAGATTGAAACGCTAGATGCATTGTTTTAGACTGATTTATAATGAGATTGTTTTGTAACAGATATTTATTTGCATTTTCAATATCCAGGATTGCTTTCTTCTAAGATTTTCCTTCACCTAAGCTGCACAGATAATTGGCATCTCATTAGCACACATTATAAATTTCTGATTTATATAGTCTGACTAGAACAGGCCCGAGAACAGAAACTTGTGGCACATCATGTTTCACAGTTTGTAATTCAGGTCTGTATTTGATTATATTGCCATCACTAGTGTGTCTTATTTCTGTGCACTGTTTCCTATTCATCATTTTTTTTTTTTTTAATCATAGCATTTCCCTCAAATCCCATACTGACACACCTTCTCCATTAGGTTGAAATGATTTACACAGTCAAATACCTTAGGCAATTCCATAAAAAAATCCTTTGAGTCCCCTGTTGAATAAATTTGCTAATGCCATTATCAGTTACTTCCTTCTACGAAGCCATTTTGTGACAGATGTAGTATTTTAAATTTTTTCAGGTACTTACAACTCTTATCTTTATTATTGTTATTTCATAATTTTTTTTGCAAAAGTGGAACTGTGGTTCAAATAAAACATTAGATCAAACTCTAAAAAAAACGTGTTCCTATCAAAATACTTTGAGGTGGATGCTCAGGTGAGATACACCAAACAACACCTTATAATCAGGAGTTCATTTCTTCACCTCTTCACACAAGTAAGGCTTACAAAGAACTGGATGGCAGAACTACACAAAGATAATGTTTTGCTAGGTTCAAAGATGATGCGGGAGCCGAACCATGGTCAACTTGACAGTGTCATCGGGGAGCTGTGTTGGTAGATGACGTGAAGAAAGGTCCGGCCACCGAACCTGGAAGTCGTTCAAGTGCGCCGGACGTTGTACTGGGCGTGCTGGTCGTGCGGCAACAGGTAGGCTGGCAGTTTGCGGGAGGAACGGAGCGACGACGACGATGTCTCCGCGGTGGGCGTGGCGAACACACGAAGCATGTCCAGGTCGATGTCGGGTTAGAGGGGAACACATTTCACCAGGTGGCAGGGAATGGCGGAGGTTGTGTCATGATCACCGGATGAAGGGAAACATACGACGAACAGTGTGTCATCACATAGTATTATCGAGATGTCATGGATTATGTCCAGGGGGGACAGGCATAAACACCTTGGGTGAGGGCACATTCAAGATGGGGGAGCGTGAGAAACCTCAACAGGGCAAGGCAGGCGACTGTGGAGAGGTCGAAGGGACCGGAGATGGGCCCGGCAGTGAGAGCATGATCGTAGGTAAGCTCGACAAGGGGAGCATATGATTACTCAACGGAGAGTGTGAGACCGGAGTAGAGGGTGAGGTCAGTAAAGAGCTCCACGATTGGCACTGGAAGTCACTCGACTGAGTGAGTAAGTCCGACGTGGAGGGAGTGGTTGGAGTGTCGTGAGCCACGACAGCGAGTGGTGTGGTCATGGCCTGAAGGGAGGGGGGTGGGGGGGGAGGAAGCGGGCTCGACATGAGCAGGCTCTAGTCTGTTGAAAGAGACTGTAACAGCTGAATCTTTTATCTGGATGTCGTAGGTGTTGGCTGAGTGCCGGAGAACACGGTACGGGCCAGTATATGGGGGTTGGAGGGGAGCACGAACAGTGTCATCTCGGAGCATGACGTACTAGCAATTGTTCAGAGATTTTGGGACGTGAACCTTAGGGTGGGAATGGCTGGCGGGCGGAGGGATGCGGAGGTTGATGAAGTGGCATCTGACACGGTCCACGAAGGAAGGTAAGTCAGACTGTGGGAGAGAAGCAGAATGGCTCACAAGTTCGCCAGTGAGAACAATGTATTGGCTGTATACGAACTCTGCTATTGTGCCTTTGAGGTCTTCCTTATAGATTGCACGAATGCCAAGTAGCACAAGGGGAAGGGCCTCCATCCAAGGAGAGTCGTTGCATCGAAGAGCCGCCTCGAAAGTGCAGTGCCAGCGCTCAACTAGCCCGTTACTTTGTGGGTGATATGCTGTGGTACGGATGTGCCAGATGCAGCAAATGTTACAAGTCTTGTTGAACAGAGCCAACTCAAATTGTCTGCCCTGGTCAGTCGTGATGATAGCTGGACATCCGAAATGCAATACCCATGACTCGACGAAAGCTTGAGCTACAGTTTCTGCCGTGATATTGGGGAGAGGGACAGCCTCAACCCAGCGAGATGTTCGGTCGATAGACGAGAGAACATAATGAAAGCCGTTAGAGGGGGGGAGAGGGCCGACAATGTCAACATGAATATGCTGGAAACGCCCAGGAGGGATCGAAAAGGCCCGAGGGGGGGTGAAGCATGCTTGTGTACTTTACAGCATTGGCACGTGACGCAGGAGTGTGCCCATTGCTGGCAGTCCTTGTTGACATTTCTCCACACAAAGCGCTCTGCTCCGCTACGCACGAACCCCGGGGTGAGCTAAATTATGCAATGCGTTGAAGACAGCTCGACAGACGTGGTTGGGATGATGGGGTGTAACGTGCCCGTACTGTCGTCGCACCAGATCTCACCAGAAATGCCAGGGAAGGTGGTGCGGACGAAGTGTAGTGAATAGGTAGAGTCTGAAATCAGGTTTAGTGTTTCTCGTCGACAGGTTGGAGGTTAGGCAGTTCAGAGAGGTCTAACAGCGAATGGACGGCGTTGACTCGTGAAAGGAAATCAGAAACTATATTTTCAGCACCCTTTATATGTCTGACATGGGTGGTGAACTGAGATATGAAGTCCAAGTAGTATCTCGAGCGGCGAGGAGGCGGGTCAGCTGGTGGGTTTGTAATGGCTGCAACCAGGGGTTTGTGGTCCATTAAAACATAGAAAGGGCGTCCCTCAACGTCTGTCTTAAAATGCTTGATTGCTTTGTAGACCGCAAGCAACTACCTGTCAAACGCGGAATATTCCTGTTGTGCATTGGTGAGCTAGTGCGAGAAGAACTGCAGAGGCAAAGTTTGGCCGTCGACTGTCTGGCTAAGGACAGCACCAATGGCAGTATCGCTCGCGTCTGTGGTGATGAAAAGCTGCTCAATGGGATGAGGATGTGTGACGGAGGAGGCGCAATGGGATGAGGATGCGCGATGGTGCAGGCCTCGGCAAGAAGATTTTTGAGGGCAGTGAAAGAGTCAATCATAGCAGGGGTCCACAGAACGGGCCGACATCCGGAAGTCTTGGTGCCTGCCAAGGCATCCATCAGTGGAGCCTGAATCTCCACAGCCCGAGGTAGATGACGGTGATAATAATTAACTGTCCCGAGAAAGTGCCACAGCTCTTTGAAGGACGAAGGTCTGGGTAGGTTTAGTATTGTTTGTACTTTGTCAGGGGGCAGTGATATGCCATCAAAAGAGACCCAAAAACCAAGAAAAGTGACAGCGGGTTGATGTGGCTGCAATTTGTCCTGGTTGGTCTCAATGCCAGCTGCCGCGAGAGTGTCCATAACAGTTTGCACATGTCGAATGTTGTCCTCGATGGAGGAGCTGAACACAAGAATGTCATCAAGATATGCATAGCAGAATTTTAGGCCAAATAGCACTTTGTTGATGAAGCGTTGCCAGGTCTGTGTTGCGTTTTTTAGCCCGAAAGGCATGAATCAAAACTGAAATAACCCGATTGGGGTGGTGATTGCTGTCTTCTCAATGCCTTCAGGAGCCATGGGGATCTGGTGGTAGGCCTTGCTTTGTCCTTGCTGCAGTGTCTGTAATTCCTTTGCAATCAATGACAGAGAACGTGGCCACACCTGCGAGGGAACTGGTAAAGTCGGCAATGTTGGAATGGGGTAGGTGTCCATAATCTTCGTGCATTTAGTCGATGGTAGTCTCCGCACATGCGCCAGGACCCGTCTTTCTTGGGTGTCATATGAATGGGCATAGACCAGCTGCTGGCAGAGGGTTCGATGATGCTGGAGCTTAGAAGTTCAGAAATCTGCTTTTTAAGGTCTAAGAGGCGCTCGGGACAAAGTCGACGTGGTTTATTGGAGATTGGGGGGCCTAGCGTGAGGTGAAGCTTGTGAACCGTGTCATTGGTGACGACGGAAATGTTGCCAGCGGCATGGGAGGCGGTTTGTTTACAGTGTGAGGCGGGCGAGGCAGGCGAGGTGAGGTCGTGGTGTTCGGAGCCACTCGACGGATCTGACGGGAGCCGAGGCGGTGAAGTGTCCCAGTTGTCAATGTGATAAGATGGCCGCCGGCCCGAAGCAGTGGCACCGTGGTCGCGTGAGCTTGGTAGAGCTCGTGAAGCATTAGTGAATCCATTGTCCGAGAGCGCAGCCTGTGGCAACACGGTCGCGGACGAAGCGCTAGGCGTGAGTGCACTGTTTGTGTTGTCAGTGGCGGTCCCACAGCAGTGTGCAAGAGCCGAAGTTGCATAGTTTGAGATGCTGTCTGCGATGGGAGGGGTAGGAGCTGTCAGGGCGGGAACACGTGACGCTCGTCGCACATGGGCACTCGCGTCCGGCCGAGTGTCAACTGCTGGCATGTTAGGGGGTGTTGTCCTGTGGAACTGTCAGTACACGTTATGGTAGAATTGATAGCACAGTTGCGAGTATTAGCGGGAGGTAAGCACATGGAGGCTCGATTGCTGGGACTACAAGCAGATTTGGCACACTTACTGACCTTGCTTTGTCCTTGCTGCAGTGTCTGTAATTCCTCTGCTGTGACGGATAGCTGAAGCTGAGTTTTGTAGAGCCGGAGGGAGAGCTCGAAGTTTTCCTTGCATAGGCGAGCGACGTTTTTAAGCTCGACAAGGCACTTGTGCGTTGTTTCTTGTAACGTCGTCGACAGAGCCGAGCATGTACGGATCAGATGAGCCCAGAGCAACGTGTCACGGGGGGGTTTGCGCGACGGAGCACAGGGGAAGTGAGTTCTGGATGGGTGATGGAACATGGTGTTACGCACTATGTCTTCTAAAAGTTTGTGGTGTCGCAAGAAGTCAATGCCTAGTATAGGCTCCTCAGTATTGCACACTAAAAAAAGTCCACTCGAGTTTGCAGTTTGCGGAGAGTGAGACAATGTGGAAGGTTGAACCCGAGCATTGTAGTTTAGTAGAATTCACAGCTTGCAGTGAAGTACGATGAGGGTGGGTGTTCGACGACACTAAGGACGTAGGCAGCAGCGAAACATCGGCGCCTGTGTCCACTAGGACAATGTATCCCGACGAAACGTCTTTAATATAAAGTCATCCGTAATTATCTGATTGTTCCTGGACAGAATGGAGCACTGGGAGGTGCCTGTCGTGTTGTGTGCAGGAGGCGGCACACGGACCTACCTGTGATTTGCATTTGGGAAGCAGCAGGGTGGTCTGCAGTTCCGCGCCGCCTCCCCAAACCGTGTGTGGAAGTAACAATATGGGTAGTGCGGCTGCATTTCCTGCGGAAAGTTCGTTGCCAGAGGTGGTGGCCAAGGTTCAGTGGCTGCAGCCGGTTTGGTTGCAGGAGGGGGCATGACCGAGGGCGGAGCCAGTGACATCCCAGCTGTTTGTATACTGCGTCCTGGAGCGAGTGAAACAGTCGGTATAGTGCGGCCCCGGCCGCGTCCGGCCACGGGAAGATGAGCCTGAACCTGAGACTTGCCAGATAGGCAGTGGCTGGTGAAATAGAGCAGTGATGCCTCATGTAGTTTGTCAGCAATTGTCATTCGTTGCTCGACAGGTTTGGGAGACCTCTGAGCCAGAGCAAAGCGGATGTGGGGTCGTAGTTTATCTGTCAAGATGGTGAGGAGAGCTGTGTCAGAGAGCAGATCGTCGTTGACCAGGGCCTGTAGCCGTCTCCAAAGTTGTGAAGGGTTGTCATTGCCTAGTTGCTCGACGTGGAGCACTTACTGTATTTCTGTCTCAGTTGAGCACGCAAGCCGACATAGAACTGTCTTTTTGGCTGGAGTGTACCGGGTAGTTGAGTCCGGGGTGTCAACCGGGTCAGCAATCAAGTCCTCCTGGTCGTGCAGGTGGGTGATAAAGCACAGAAATCTGGTTGATTCATCGAGTTTGAAATGGTCGAACACCTCGTCCACAATTTTGAACCAGGTTGTTGCCCTGTTGGGATTGAACGGCGGCAGCGTCGGTAAGCGTTGTAAAACGTTTGGAAGAACAGGGTGAGTTGAATTCGTCGGGGCACTGCCTGAAACGAGCTGTTGTTGCTGCAGTATTCCAGGAGGGTGTGTCTCCAGGGTACGTGGCGACGATGGCTGGTCGGGTGGCAGCATGAAGGTGACGCATTGTGGTTGAGCGCGATCCGTCACAACACGGAAGGCCGACACGGGTGAGACACCATAATGTGTCAATTGCGGTTGTGGAAGTTCGACTGGAGCCGGTGTGGGGGCGACAGGTGAGAAAAAGTTCAAAGTTTGAAAACGTGTGTCAGCCCATGGAAAACTTGACATGCGATCAGAGTCGGAGCCACTTGTGTTGCAGGGAGGCTGTGGAGGTCCAGGCTGTCCAAAAGCACAGTGAGGAAAATGATGTCGAATGTTGGGCGAAATGTGTGAATGTTCACTGTTCATAGTCACTTCACTCAAAACGGTGTGCAGAAAAGGTGAATGTCATGGCATAAGACACTGAGGCGTAGCAGTAGGACGGAGAAGGAGGTCAGGCACAGATAACAAGCCATTGTTCCTGTTGCAGGCCGAGGTATTGAAGCAGGAAGGCATGTGCTGATGCTGAACCGAGGCAGGCGTGGGCGTGGTCAGATGCTGAGGAGGTTGACCTGTGAACAAAGCAGTTCCGGCCATGAGGCAGGAATCCGCGTGGTACTGCACGGATTGCGGTGTGGCAAACTGTTGTCCTGGCAGTGGTAGGTTATCCAATGGAGCATTTTCAGAAATCGGCATTGCACGGAGATCCGTAAGAGGTAACTGCACCATCGATGAGGGAGGGCACATGTGGCGGGAACAAAGGCGTCTGATAGCCGGAGTCATGCACACTCCTAACCCCACTTATTGTTGCAGGCATGAAAACGTCCGGCGAAATCAGCATAGTCGACGAGTGAGAGGCATCGTGTTGCAGTCCTGGAGGGTGTACATCGCCCACAACACAATGTATGTCGGTCACAAAATCCGGCGTTATGCGTCAGGCCGAAGCCATTGTTCCAATGTTGTGTTGATGTAACACATGCAAAAATAACTGACACAGAGGCCGCGGACACAGTAAAACGGCAAAAATGGAATATGTTACAACTTGGGGTCACCAGTGAGGTGTACGCTTGGGTGAGATACACCAAACAACACCTTATAATCAAGAGTTCATTTATTCACCTCTTCACACAAGTAAGGCTTACAGAGAACTAAATGGCGGAACTACACAAAGATAATGTTTTGCTAGGTTCAAAGATGATGGTCAGATTGTTACTGGTGTCGATCTCATCAGCGCCACAAATTAAGGATAGACCATGTACTTGAAATTTTTGGAAATGACTAAGAGAAATGGGTTAGAACACAGAAGCTAGTCTCACCAGACGACATTTATGTTCAGGGCATTGTGCATGGTAGACTAGAGATCTTCTGCTGTACGCTGACTGTAAGCTGTACTCGATGTCTCTGGCAGCATTCTCCTTAAGATGGTGGACAGGTGGATCGCTGAAATATCGAGTCATACTGATTTTAGGATCCAGCAGCAAACACGAGGAAACTACCTACAAATACCACTCTTAACAAACAAAGTAATTGCCATTGTATAACAGAAAAATTCACTTTAGAAAGCTAAAACAAAAATCTGAGACAGATCTGACGATGAATAAGCAGTGAGACATTTAGTACTGCTGATAGATATATAAAGGAACATACTCTATGTTGTTTTGGATCTCTCAGTTCCTAACACACCGAGCAGAGAGGGATAAGTTGGAGAAGGTTAGAAAGGAAGGGCAGGTCATTCAGATCCTAGGATAATAACATCCCAAATGGTGAGTGATGCAAGTCATTAAAGCAATTTCTTATCAGAGGGTCATGTCGCCCATTACTTAGAAATACCATCCACCAGTTCAGTGAACATTTCAGAAATTTCAATTTTTTTGCTACTGTTTGGAACAAATGCTTCAATATTTTCAGCATCACTACTGAACTCAACACACAGGAAATTTTATAAATCACTTTTAAAACCTGTATACTCAGATGACACAGTTCTAGTGGAGAATGCTATTGTCCTGTAGCAGAATATACAGAAGATCATTCATAGTATGAAGATAGAATTAGACATGAGATATTGCAAAGTATATAAATGTACTGTCAGAAATATCCTGCCTCAATACCTGTAAAATGATATATATATATATATATATATATATATATATATATATATATATATATATATATCAAACAAAGGAATATGTATCATTGCAAATCATTTTGGCTCTTGTACATCAGACATAATTATTTGTATTATTTTTGTTACAAAACAAATAAATGATATTTCATTCCCTGCCTTAATTATTTATTTCCATACAGAAAAAAAGTGTAGAATGGGACTAATACATTAATAAGCTACTACCTTTGCTCTTCACATTATCATTCCTACGACCACATTTACAATAATGCTAGCATATTTGGAATATTTTCTATCCACACCCTTTTGCAGGATAATTTCCTACAAAAGCTAACAGTAATAATGACCAAACAGTCCACATTTACATCTCAGTTATAGCTACGATTAGCAAGGCAAGGCAACTAAGTGAAACACCATGCACTCACGGTCAACACAACTTTAAAAATAGGATTTATTTTTAAATATCTTGCATCCTCTACTGCAGATCAGAGGGTATACTGAATGTGTTAGGATATACTGTAATAATTTGAAATCTATGTTGCCAGACTTTTACATATGTTACACCCTATTTTGTGCGAACAAAACATTATAAAACAATTAACACAGATGTCAAATATGAGTTTGCTCAGTCCATTTCTAGTAACTGTATTTCCTCTTGCAGTATACTATTAAACTTTTTATATTACACTGTATGGTCATTTAGATGTACTACATCCTTATTTTATCTGCAGGAACTGAACACATACATACATGCATACATAGAGTACAATATTTATTATTATGCCACTCTGATCAATGTTTCATCTATTTCTAGGATAACCACATTATTGTGATCTTTAAAAAAATTGTTGGTTACAAATTTATGAAGCAGCTGATGGGCCGGTCAGTACTCATCTTCGAGACCCAAAACTCCGAGTACAAGTGAGAAACACCTATATGTATAATCAAACAGCAACATAACTCCTAGCTTCCAGACCCATGACTTCCTTCTTCACAGAACAGAAGTGGAACATACATGGGCAGGCTGGAGAGTGTAGTTCTTTCTGAATCCAGGTTAAGAGTTAACCCTCCTAATCTGAGGAAGAATGAAGACAAACCCTGCCCTGTCCCTTCCTTTCACCTCTCCCACTACCACAAACTATTTCCTCTTTCTGCTGTGATGAAGGAATGTTTGTTTCTGATAGCCAGGGGAACTTCCACAATTAACGTTTATTCTTATGCGTATCTTTCAGTTACATTGAGAGCTGCACCTGTTGAAAACAACTACTGGCCAGCTCAGAGGCCTGTCCATGATTTGAACCAACTTCTGGATGACACTGTTCTACATCAACATCAATACTCTGCACACTACTTTGAAGTGCATTGCAAAGGGTACTTCTTACTGTACCAATTACTAGGACTTACTCTCATTCCATTCACATATGGAGTGCAGGAAGAATGTACACTCAAATACCTCTGTGATATTGGAATTAATCTTATCTTGTCAGCACAGTCCCTATGGGAATGATATGCAGGGGGTTATAGTACATTCCTATAGCCATTATTTAAAGCCAATTCTTGAAACTCTGTAAGTATGATTTTTCAGAGTAGTTTCTGCCGTCTGATTCACCTGTGTCCAAGCCTATGTGACCATTCTATGTCACATCCTTACAAAGTGTTAAACCTAAATATTTGTATGAGTTGACCGATTTCAGCAGTTAAACACTGATACTGTAGTCACAGGATACCACGTGTTTTTGGGAGCTTCAAGCAAAAAAAAGTGTGAACTGGGTTTCAAGTGACTGCTAGTTTTGGAATCCATGCTGATTGGCAAGGAAGTCTTTCTTTTCATGATACCTCATTAAATTTGAGTCCATCCAGCTATAGAACAATTTCTATAATACCTATACTAGTACAAGTGATTGAAATTATAATGAGGAACCAACTGCTATGTTATTTCTAAGACAACAACCTCTTCCTGAATAACCAACATGGATTTAGAAGAGGGATGCATTGCTGGCTGTAATAACAAAAATAATGGAAGCATTTGAAGAAAAGAACTGCATGGTTTTAATTCTTTGCAATTTAAACAGGGCATTTGATTGCATTTTTTGTAAGGTACTGTTGGAAAAATTAAAATCTTATGGTATAAAGGATGTCATTTTTGAGACTCTGTCACCTTACCTAAAGAAAGATGTGGCAGAGTGTTTCTAACCAGGGAGCAACGTCTCATGAAATAGGACTCAAACACAGTGTACCGCAGGGCTCCATACTTGGCCCACTGCTCTTTTTTATATTTGTCACTGACTTAAGTTGCCCTGCTCTTTGCAGATGACGCAACACTAATGATTAAGGTAGAAATTCAGTTGAGGCACTAAAGGATGCTAATATTTTGTTTGAAGTAGCCAAAAAGTGGTTCAGAGCAAACAAAATGAAATGAAATGAAGATAAAACCCAGAAAACATTTGCTGCCTTGGAGACTGTGGATCCATAGCAAATGATGGTAGTGTCAAATGCCTGGAAATCACAACTGACAATAAACTGAGATGGACCAAACACACTGCGCATGTGTGCTCTAAGCCCTCAAGAATAATTTATCTCCTCAGGAAGCTCAAATGTGTGATAACAGATCAGTACTTAGTCACAATATATTACGCACTGTGCCACAACTGTATCACATAAGGTCATTCCATGTCAATGGGACCGATATTAAAAAGTTCCCCACTTGACCATCTCCAAATTTAATGAAATGTGGTGTGAAGGTTCTATATGGTCTTTGAATTTTTAGGTGTTTTAAAGAGGGGCTGCTCCTCTTCACATATCATACAGAAGTGTAAATGTGCCCAGTTTGCTAGGAATTCTTAAAAGTTCTAGCAAACATTTGGTCATTTGCTTTAATAAACACAGACACACATGGCAAAAATTAGGAATTCAGCCACACCATCATATAGATACAAGCCTCTAAAGTGATTAAAAAATTCATCGCTCAGTTCTGAGCGTGAAGGTTTGACCAACCATTGCTACTTTTCATATGAACTAATCACACCAAAAATTCAAAGGGTTATTCCTGCTTTTGATGTCTATATATGGATCAAATTTAATATAAACGTTGGATGCCTAAATGAAAAAATAGATGCAAATTTAGCCAAAATTTTCTATATGTAAATTTTAGGTATTTTTGTGGGGTAATATCTCAACTGTGTCTTGTTCAAACATTTTTTCTTGCCAGAGCTGGAAAGTGTGTGCTTTAAGCTTTCAAAGCTATATTGTTTAATTCCTGGATCTTGCATTTTGATGAGTAAGAACTTATCAATAAATACAAAAAGTTGTACAATTTGAAGTTGTAAATCAAAATATGTATAACTTGTAGTCTCTTAGTAGTATAGGATATGACTGTGGTTTATTGAATGTAACTATGCCAACAATAAGTATTCTTGCATTATTTTGCAGTATAGAATACAAATATAATAAAACCTCATAAAATGCTCTTAACAAATCTAAGAGATCACAATAAAATGCTATGTTGCTTTAGAACATTTTAACCTTACAAAGTATGGTGGTGCATACATGAATTGTCATTCAGTTTCCATCAGTACTACAAAGAAGCAATAATTTTGAAGGCTCCAATGACGCCACTTTCAACTGTTACTTTCATTATTGGCAACTTTCACAGTGGCAGTCTTCTGTGCGGTGTTATCTTTGGTGCTGATACTGTAAAATCATAGTGTTGAGTGCTGAGTGTTTGAATCATCAATAACCATTTTGTAGCTTAAGGTAATCCCTATAAAAGTATATTTTGACAGCACAAAAAACAGTAATATTTTAGGTGAATGATGACCATGTATAATAGCATCTTATGTTATGCATCAAAGCAGGATATTCATGAGCTTTCAAAATTGCTTCTAATAGGTTAATAAACTTTGTATAAAATGAACCAAGAGGGCCTTGCACCCTGCTACTTTGGTGGATCAGATGGAGCTGATTGCCATAAGTCATCACCATTCTATTTCAGAAGAAGTCAACTACAACCAGTTACCAATTGACAAGAGGCTTCTGCTACATAGGTCTGAGCTTGATTTAACTGAAGATGTTCAAATTAGTTCATACTATATTGCCTTGTTGATGACAAAATTTTAAATTCCTGCAGAAGACATACTGCAACCCATTTTGTAAAAACATCATACATTTTGGATGAATGATTGCATCAGTTGTAAATTTATCCAAAATATATTGACAATAATATGGTCATGGTGCACAAGGTTCCCAATGGAATTGGAAATAAAAAAGAAAAACATGTAACCAAGAAGGCTTTAGCGCCAGAAACTACCGCAAAATCTAATAGGTTGAAGTTACTGACTAATGAAGTTTTTAAACCTGGTCAGAAAATTTGTATTAAATGTACACATGAAGTGGCCCAAAAAGAATCACCCCATCATGATAAGCAAGAATCACCATCCACTGAAGACATGGAAGTTGTCGACCCTTGCTTTGCTGCTAATCACTTGGAAAGTCACCATTAAAGCCAATGGATCAGCAAAAGGCATTAAACAGGGTATATAAAGTGTAAAGTTCTGAAGGTCCAAGGCAGCATTACTAAGGTAATTGACACAGCTTCTGATGTCTGCGAAGAAGATATTGCTCAAATACAAACAGAAGAGTGTCAAAAATGTAAAGATATGGACATCTTAACTGAAGAACTTAAGATTAAGTTTCAGACTTCAAGCAATTGCAGCGAAGTTAAAATTTTGACCCTGGCACCAAATAGCTGGGTTATTTACAAAAATGCTAAAGGATTTGCTTTTTCAATTAAAATCATGAATAAGGGTAGGAAACTAAACATGGAATGTAAGATTTTGGTAACACCAGCAAATCGAAAAGGGCAGAAGATCAATGATGAAGTAAAACATCACCTTACTTTTTTGAATATGGTGAGTTTTCTTGTTTGTAACTAAGAAAAAATGACTGTGTTGCAGTAAGAATAAATGGGAAACGATTCAAAAGCATCTTTGTCACCTGAAAGAAATGTTCATTGCTTACTATCGAAATTAACTGAACTTCTCAAAATGTTGTGAGCTCAGGCCAAAATAGTGAACCACAGTTGCCACTTCTTGATCACATTCACTATGTGTATATGCTATTCATCAAGAGATCAAATTAATGAATGCAAATGCAACGTCCATCCAAGATGACTACAAAGATTTGATGAAAAAAAAAACTGTACGCAGTTTGGTATCAAAAGATTGTAGGCTGCAATGTTGTGAGGAATATCCAGGAAAAATGCAACCAGAGGCTTTTCTTGAAGATGCTTTATATACTATGACCCTGAAGAAACAATGGAATACAAGCAGAGGATTCACATCGACAGACACACATTCATCTACACCTACATCTACAAGTAAATAACACATAAGTGCCTGGCAGAGGATTCGTCAAACCACGTGCACAATAATTCTCTATTATTCCAATTTCAAACAGTGCACAGAAAAAATGAACACCTATATTTTCCCTGTGAGCTCGGATTTCCCTTATTTTATTATGATGATTGTTTCTCCCTATGTGGGTCGGCGTCAACTAAATAATTTCGCATTCGGAGGAGAAAGTTGGTGATTGAAATTTTGTGAGAAGATTCTGCTGCAATGAAAAATGCCTTTGCTTTAATTATGTCCACTTCAAATAATGTACCATGTCTGTGACACTCTCCCCCCCCCCCCCCATTTCAGGATAATACAAAATGTGCTGCTCATCTGCAAATAACCTAAGACGGCTGCTCAGATTGTCTCCTAAATTGTTTATATAAATAAGGAATAGCAGAGAGCGTATAACACTACCTTGGGAAATGCCAGAAATAACTTCTATTTTACTTGATTACTTTCTGTCAATTACTATGAACTGTGACCTCTCTGACAGGAAATTATGAATCCCACCAAATAACTGAGACGATGCTCCGTAGGCAAGCAATTTCACTACAAGCCACTTGTGTGGTACATTTCAAAAGCCTTCTGGAAACTTAGAAATATGGAATCAATTTGAAATCCCTTGTCAATAGTATTCAACGCTTTGTGTTAGTAACAAGCTAGTTGTGTTTCACAAGAACAATTTGTTCTAAACCGATGTTGACTATGTGTCAATAGACCATTCTCTTCTAGGCAATTCATAATATTCGAACACAATACACATATGTTCCAAAATCCTGGTGCTTATCGAGATTAATGTTATTAGCACCTTGGAGACATGTCAGGACACTGCTGAAGATTTTGAAAATTACCATTTAAGAAACCACCACTTTGTGTCAAAACACAGAAGTTTATACATTAAGCAGCTAGAAGGAAATCTTGTGGAAAATGAATTAATTATGTTGATGGATTTTGCAGAGAGATCCAGAAATTAAGCAATACAGTTTTCAAAGCTTAAAGCATACTCTTTCCAACTGTGGCAAGAAAAAACGTTTGAACAAAACACAGTTGAAATATTGCCTCACAAAAATACCCTAAAATTTATACACAGAAAATTTTGGCCAAATTTGCAGATGCATATCTTTTCATCTAGGCATACTGTGTTAATTAAATTTGATCCATACATAGACATCATAGGTGGGAATAAGTCTTTGAAGTTTTGTTGTTACTGGTTGATATGAAAAGTACCAGTGGTTGGTCAAACCTTGGCTCTCAGAATTGAGTGAGGAAACTTTTAGCCACTTTAGAGGCTTGTATCTATACTTATGTGTGGGAAAATCCCTAATTTTTCTCATCGTATGATTCAGCATAAAACATGACCAAATGTATGCCAGAACTTTTAACAAGCCTAGCAAACTTAGCATTTGCACCTTCATATGTGATACAAAGAGGAGCAACCCCTCTTTAAAAGCCCCTTTAAATTGAGCCACTGAAGATACTGAATTGAAACTTGGTATATAACCATTAAGGACCATATAGAACCCCCATACCACATTTCATTAGATTTGGAAGTTGTCGAGTCGTGACCCCACATGGATTGCTGCTGTGGAGATGCTCTACTGGAAGTAAAAACATACTGATCTTACAAGAAAAGGCTGTAAGAATAATATCTTCCAGCAAGAAATTTGATCATTGTAGACCCATTTTCAAGTAACTGGGAATAATGACAACACTTAACCAGTATGTTTTCTACTCTCCTGTCTATATAAAGAAAATCAAGAATCCTTCTGCAAGAAACAAGAGACTTACAACTACAACACATGAAATATGGTCGACTTTGATATTCCAAGCTGTCACCTAAGTAAGACACTGGACAGTTTTCCAAGAGCAGCCCTGAAGATATTCAACCTACTAACACCAAATGTTCTAACAACACCACTGAGTTCATGTTCAGAGTTAGCCAGATGCATATGATCAAGCAACAGGTACTACATTCTGTAACTGAATTTTTTTTCTGCAAGTAGAATTGTAGATTGGTCAACATGGTGCCATCACATGTATAGATACAAACTGGAAACATTTAAGAGCTGCAAATTGTTATTTGTAACCACTATTTATAACAACAGTCTTGTATAATGCTTCTTGTCTGTTTTGTTAGTTTTGGTTCCTCTTTCTGAGTTCAACATCTCACTCATTAACGAGGGATGCTGACTCAGTTTTTCAGGATAGCAAATGGGAAGTTGTGGTACAGAAAACGGCCCAGTGATCACCAGTGTGTGTGTGTGTGTGTGTGTGTGTGTGTGTGTGTGTGTGTGTGTGTGTGTGTGTGTGTGTGTGTTTGTGTTTGTGTGTGTTATGAAAGTGAATAGTGAATAGTGTTGTATTCGTCTCATAACATGCAATTTCTAATCATATGATATGTGTACACGAGACACATCAAAAAAATGGATAACACAACTTAGGTCTAATTGGTACAAAGAATTTTAATATTAATATAAACTTTTATTTCTCATCCCTCCCTTTTGTGAAGGACAGCTACATTTACACACAAGACTATATGTAAATTTATCCTGCTCAAATGTTCAGTTCATCCTTCATGAACTGGAAAATAGATAATTCTAATAATAAAATAAAAGCAATTTGGAGCATTGTAAAAAAAGAAACAGGAAGAGATACAACAAGTAAAGAAGATATAAATAATATCAGATATGAAGGTATCCTAGTAGATAACCCCAAAACGGTGGCTGAGATTTTTAATAAACACTTCCTATCAGTAACTCAACAGATTGGTTGCAAGCCCGATGTTGATGAAGCTGTAACTCTTTGTCAAGCCGTATATTCAAACACAATTTCAGAAATGCACTTTAATCCTGTCACTGTAGAAGAAATTCACCAAATCATCATGTCTCTAAAAAGTACGAATTCTGCAGGGGTTGATAATATATCTAGTAATTTATTGAAATATTCTTGTGTGTGGATAAGGGACATTCTCTGTCATATTTTCAATGCTTCCCTTCAGAAAGGTGTTGGTCCCAGTAGACTTAAGTATGCCATTGTGAAGCCCCTGTACAAAATGGGTGATAAAGCTGAACTAACTAACTATCGACCTATCTCTTTGCTGACAGCTTTCTCCAAAATTCTAGAAAAGCTAATACATGTAAGAATTACTGATCATCTCATGAAGAATGAAGTTCTCAGTAAGAGCAAGTTTGAATTTCAAAAGGGCCGTTCAACAGAAGATGCAGTCTACGCACTTGCAAATGAAGTTCTAGAAACTCTTAATGAAAAAATGCTAGCACTTGGTGTCTTCTGTGATTTATCCAAAGCGTTTGACTGTGTTGATCACCAGATTCTCTTGCAAAAAGCAAAATTAGTAGGAATAAGTGGTGTTGCAGGCAGTTGGCTACAGTCGTACCTCCAAGACAGAAAACAAAAAGTTGTGTTGAATAGCTCGGGTGGAGTATGTGACACTTCCTCAGATTCTGAATGGAGTTCCATTACATGTGGAGTGCCCCAGGGCTCAATTCTTGGGCCACTATTATTCCTGATTTTTATAAACGATCTACCATCATGTACAAGCCCGCTGTGTAAATTTACATTATTTGCTGATGATACCACAATTTTTATGAGCAGTAGAACAAACAACACTCTTGAGGAACTCATTAATCACATACTCTCAGATATGGTTAATTGGTTCAAGGTGAATGGTCTCTCATTAAATTCCAGTAAGACCAGCTTTATTCAATTCTGTACAAAAACAGAAAAAGAGAGAGAGATAAGTGTGACGTGTGGTAATCAACCAATAGTTAGAATGGAAACAACAAAATTTCTTGGAGTGCACATTGACAAGAAAATGAACTGGTCTTCACATATTATTGATCTCTGTAAGAGGCTTAGCTCTGCTACCTATGCTTTACGGGTTGTCACTACATGTGTTGAACCTAACACTGCAAAAGTGGCATATTATGGCTATTTTCATTGTCTCATTGAGTACGAAATTATTTTTTGGGGCAACCAGCCATTAGCAAGGAAAGTGTTCATTGCACAGAAGCGAGCTTTAAGAATTATATGTGGATTGCGCCCAAGAGACTCTTGTAGAAATAGTTTTCGTAATCTTAAAATATACACAACTACATGCCAATATATTTTTTCTCTCATGTGTTTTGTTTGTAAAAATATAGATATATTTCAACCAAACAGTAATTATCATGAGCATAACACACGGAGGAAGAATGACATACACAGTGAACTCAGAAACTTGAGCTTGGCACAAAAGGGTGTCCACTACACTGGAGCAAAACTCTTCAATGCTCTTCCTCCCGAAATAAAGACAAAGATTCATAACAATAGTGAGTTTAAGAAAGCTCTAAAAATATTTTTGCTAGGAAAAGCTTTTTACAGTCTAGATGAATTTTTAACTAAATAAATTGTAATATTTTAATACTATATAATACAAGTTGACATAATGCCACTATGAATTTTATTTAACCTGAGCTCTGTAACTGTGTGTGCTCCATATCTGTTTTCTGTAGTGTTTTAATGATTCTAAGAAAATATGTATTTTCTTTCTCTGTATTGCTGCCCAAAGAATTTACTGTATAAATTTTTATATAATTATGTACTCAAATTTCTGTATATGCTATAAGATTATCAGATTGTATTTGTAAAAACCTGACTCGTTCCACGTCCTTGTGTATCCAACACAGTTGGACCTATGGAACACGAAATAAATCAAATCAAATCAAATCAAATCAAACTCCTCAACAGTGTAGTAGCAGCATTTGACAAGTATATCATATAGCTTTGTTTTCAGTCTCTCTAGGTTCATACTCAGAACATTCTTTCCTTTTAGCTTGTTATGAATTTTCATTGCCATATACTGAGGAGACTGCACATATAGGTTTAATCGATGAGTGGGAAGCATAAAATTGTCTTTGTTTCTCATGTTATACGTGTGAGTGAAACAGTTTTTCTCGAATAACTCTAAATTGCTGTGTAGAAATATGATAATATCATCGATGTATAAGGAGGGAACTGTTAATAACTGTTGTTTTTCAAATAGTGGGCGGCATGATGTCCTTGGATGGGCAGTACACATGTTCCTTATTATTCTTTTCTGCAACTTTAGTATGCGCAATATATTGCTTGAATTTTCCCAAAAAATAATACCATACCTTACAACTGATTGAAAGTATCTGTGGTATGCAATTTTTCTTGTTTTCATGTCTGTTTCACCAGCTAATATTTGCATAGCAAATGCAAAACTACATAATTTGTTTAACAGGTAGCCAACATGTTTATTCCAATTTAAATTTTTATCTACGTTTAACCCTAAAACTTCACAGAATACACTTCTTATATATTCTAATTTTTATGAGTTATTTTAATTTCTTGGGGCTTTGACTGTTTTGTGGGTTTTGGGGACATCCAATCTTAATTCATTCAGCTGGAACCATGTTTTTGTAGTTTGTTCATTGTGTTTATTATATAGAGAGGGTCGTTTTCTGGCTCCTGGTTTTCAATTAATACAGATGTGTCATCTGCAAATAAAATCGATGGAGCGTTTATATTGTTCGGTAAATCATTAACATAGAACAAAAACAAAATAGGTCCTAGAATCGAGTCTTGAGGGACACCTTGAGCTACTGTTTTCCATTTTTAATAGTAATTTGCTGCATTTGATGAGACAATCACACTCTGTTTCCTATTTGATAAGAATGAAGTAAGCCTATTTAGAACATTACCCTTGATCCCATACTTGTCAAGCTTATAGGTGAGCAGTGCATGATATACAGAGTCAAAGGCTTGTGTGAGACCACAAAAGATTCCTGCAACTTTATTATAGTTGTCTAATGATGTGCTGATCTTGTCGATAAACTTGTTAATTGCATCAATAGTACTTTTGCCACACTGGAAACCAAATTGGTTTTCCGTAATAATATCATATTTCTCCATAAAATTTGAAATCTGCATAGCAGATTGTGTATAGTGTGTGCAGTGACTGATTGTGAGATATGAGTGAACAGTGTTGCAAAACATTATTTAATAAATTATTTGTAAAAAAGAAAGTTTTGTATACCAGGAGTAAATCTAATGATTGTCTCTAACTAGTAGCCTGTAAATGTATGTATATACGAATTAGCTTATTTCAAATTGGTCTAAACTTGTAAATACTTTGACATGTCCTATAGCCTTGTAAAAAGAGTTCTACGGATAAATAATACTACTACTAGTATTGGTAGTGGTTTTAATATACAATCGCTAAGATGTGACACACATACTGTCTGTCCAGGGCCTGTGAACGATACTGACGAATGTGTTCTATTACTGTCTGCCTTATTATTGTTGTTTTACACTGAACAATAATTTTAAAAAAAAGACTCGTTCTGTATCCAGACATCTGTTCACTTACGCATCTATGAAACTCGAGATAAATAAATAATAAATACGAGGTACCTCTAAATTTCACTTACAGACGTTGTCTACTACGACATACGAAATAATTCATTACCTGCGCCCCACAATCATATCTTCAATTCCAAACCAGTACCGATAACTGCACATTTTTCTTCGTTGTACTAACTATGTACAAATGTGTTCACCATTGTAAAGTACGAATGTATCTGCAATTTCTATATTTTCGTTCGCACATGAAGGAGGAAGGAGTAAAGAACAAAAGATCGATAGTTTTCCTTCATGGTGTTCTGCACAAAAGGCATGTCTTTCACTATAATCTCATTATTGTGGCTGCTCTGGCGATTGTTGCCTGACATTGAACGTGTGCATGATGTATTTCGGACTTTCTACTGTTTTTCGCAATTTAATAGTATCAGAAGAGTAATTTTTCTATATTTGCATACTGAAAAATCAGTGACCCTTAATCTACGAAACAATGGTTTCAATAAAGAATTTTATAGCGACTAAATAAGTATAAAAACCTTGTGCAAGAAAGGTTACAGGTAAGTTTTAGTTTTGAGAAATTAGTGTATTAACACAATTACTATTGTTGTGTCACTTCAGTGTTGACATAACTTTCAGCTGTGTACAACGTAACAGACAAATTATTACAGTTTATCTTGATAGCATGGTGCGTGTAAACTAAACTAGTATGTTTCCCTGGCAGTTAGCGTTTTCATCTGTCATATGAAATCATTACGGCTATAAACTCCTTAGATCAAATCAATTGATTTTGCAAATTATGGGAATGTTATCTCCCGTAATAAATTTTATTTATTTATTCATCACCGTTCAGAGCGATTTGGGTACGTCAGTATATATTTATAGTTTCAGCTGTAGTGCAGATTACAATTTGAGCACATATATTATTATTTTACAATAGACTTGCACATATATGTAAAATAATTAATGAAAAATTAGGTAAAACAGATTTTTTTGTTAATTTGCTACATACAAGCAATCAGTTTTAGTTTCTGCTGCAGTAGATGACATAAGAAGGGAATCTTCATGTTTATTTTTCATTTTCATGTGGCACAGTTCTCAAGTTATTGCTTTAGTAATGCAAAATCTTCCTAATTCTTTTGGACTTCTCATTTCAGCATAAATATTACAGTGAAATTACTAGTATATAATGAAACTGTCGTTGCACTATTACTATTTACAAACTGTTTTATTAAAAAATTCGATTTAGAAAGCCCATAATCGTTATTTTGTATTGAACTGACATTATTATCAGATTACCACACGCAAATTTTACTGTCGATCTGGACAAGTTTACAACTGCAAACTGTCATGGAAGCATAGGATTAGAAACCACGTGAGGTGTTCTAATGTTAAGTTCATGTCAAATGTAGTAAATACTCCCTACATGTAAAATAATAGATTGCTCTTTGACTGATATAAGGCCTGGATGAAGTGTTCTGTGGAATCTGTTAATGGAGAATTTAGAAAATTACGTCAGGGGAGAGGCACATTCACACCAGTCTGACTGATGCAACCCCCTTCACTCAGTCACATTTTACACAACATTCTTTGCATCTGAGTGCTTCTGATAATTTGCATCTCAAGCTCAGAATGTTTCTGGTAAAAGGCTATGTGTGTGACTAATTACCAGAAGCATCCAGTCTGACCGAGTAAGTATCCATCCAATCCCAGTGTTTTCTAGTGTGTTCACTTCATTGTTTTTTAGGGTACATTCATCTGAAAGATAGAACTGCAGCATAAATACAGTTACGGTGAGACAGATAATATTACAACAAGATATTGCAGCTTGGTCAAAGTGAAGGATATTAAAGAAAATGGATTTAGTGTCTTCCATCAAACAATCAGAAACCTCATAATTAAAAGGTAATCTCTCACATTGATTCAGGAGAGTGAAAAGGTAGATGGAATTTTAGCAGACTTGTGCGTATCGGAACATCACATCAAAATTGCTGTAACTGAACAAATTCTTCTTCATGGACAGAAGTTAAGTGTCATGCAGACTTAACTGAAAAATCATTGTTTTTAGGGATATTAATGATAGATTGGATTAGATTAGATTTACTTTCATTCCAATTGGTCCGTAGTGAGGAGGTCCTCCAGGATGTGGAACATGCCAGAAAAACAACATTACATCACAAATATTTAAAACTAAAACAAATAAGCTAATGTACCATTCCACAGGTCCCAAGTGGAATGATCGTCATTTTTCAATGAATACTAAGAGCCATTTTACAAATACTAATGCATTGAATTTAAAATAAAAAAGTGTTTTATTTATTTATAAGGTAATAAACATGTAATACAACTACTGTAATACTTATTTACAATGAACACATCACTGCACTGAAATGGTGCAGAAGTTAGATTATACTTACACACACACACACACAAATTTTCAATGAACATGTTACTGCACTGAAATTGTGCAGAAGTTATGTTGTACTTATATACAAATCAGTTGGTTTTACTAAGAAATTCATCAATGGAGTAGAAGGAGTTGGCCACCAATAAATCCTTTAGGCTTCTCTTAAACTGAATTTCATTGGTTGTTAAGCTTTTTATGGCTGCTGGCAAGTTATTGAAAATGTGTGTTCCTGAATAATGCACACCTTTTTGTACAAGACTGAGTGACTTTAAATCCTTGTGAAGATTATTCTTATTTCTAGTATGGATTCCATGAATTGAGCTGTTGGTTTGAAAAAGTGATATATTTTTAATGACAAAAATGCTGATCTCCTGTCGTATAGTACTGACCGAGGGCACCTGGATGCCCAGTTTTGGATTTTACCAACAGTAAATTCCCTACTAGTGTTGAAGGATGTAGTGAAACAGCTTGTGAAAATCTGTTTTTAGACCAAGAAAACTGCAGTAATTAACTGTCAAAGTGATACAGAATGATTTATTTGACCATGATGATCATATGTTAACAATAAAATTTATTGATCAATTAGGCACCGATCATATAAGAAAAGTATCATGCAGTACAATCATAAACAATAATTTGATCATTTTTTATGGAGAAATTATGGAAAGAATGGTTTGGAGAAATTTGTAAGGAAGGCAGTGTTGAAAAATTTTCCTACAGCAAATCCATAAAACAAACAAAGCCAAAATTGAAGGGGGTGGATAACTTCTGGGATTAAAGTTTCTCTCTATTTAATTCAGAGAATCAGCAGTACTCTAAATTTGAAACCCCATTAGCACCAGGAGAATCCTGCACTCTGTCTTTAAAAAAGTATGTCATATCCTATGCTCAAAAAGAAAACTGTCTAAGAATAAGAAAAAACTATTTGGAACATTATTAAACAAGAAACAAACAAAACTAGTCACCAAAATTAAATTGGTTTTACAGAAATTAGGTCTGGCAGAAATTGTGGCACTTTATTTTTTATTTATTTAATTGTGTTCCATAGATCTAGGATGCAAGAGAATTGTATGGATGTGGAACGAGTCATAATTACACATGAGAACCGTAGCCTACTTATAGATGCTTATAGATACAAATTGCAGTATGTGTAAAGGGACAAAATATGTTAACAGTTACAACTGTAGACACTTCCGAAAGTAAAACAGAGGTATAAAACAATACAATAATAAATTACAATCATTCCATATTAAGTTATAACTTTTCTAGGGGCGTATTCCGTATCACCCCAGGTAAGGGGGTTACCTTCATAGTCACAGTTGTTATTGAATTTAGCAAATGTTAAAATTCAGGAATAAGTAAGAAACACATAGACCTTTTTTTTCCCCCTCCAAAAAAATTCCTGCCCCAAGATACAAGTCTTCAAAGATGCACAGCGAACACCATTTTGAACCTGTGAATTTCGGAAAATTTTTTAAAATACTATATCTCTGTAACAGTTCTAGATCTTTTTAAGATAATTCCTTTATGATTACAATGGTATCGTCTGTTTGGACATATCTCAAAGTTCTTTTACTGTCACCTTTTGATTTTTTTTAAAATAATTTACAGTTTTTTTCCAATCCTGAGAAGTTAGATTTTTTTGTTGATTAGTACCATGTAATACTATATTCTCTGTAAAGGAGAGCGTCCACTTTTAATTTGGACAGGTTTTATTTTAAAAAATTATTCTTTTTAAACTTTCAAGGGTAATGTATGTCTTCACGAAGTTGTTTCTTACTAATTTCTTTGTTACAATGTTTATTTATATTATTTTTGTTGCAGTTATTTATTATTGCTTCCTTTTTTTTGCAGTTATTTCTTTTCACTTTCATTGTTGCAGATATTTCTTACACTTTGTTGTAGTTTCTTGTCGGTTTCTTTGTCGTGGTTGTTCATAGCATGTTTCTGTATTGTACAAGGGTAAGTTAATTATTATCTGCAAAGTAGTTATAAAATTTTATTGTAATCCAATAGGAAGCTTACAAGAACATAATTTTTCGACATAGTCTCCTTGAGTTTCAACGCACTTGGTCCATCGTTGTGCAAGCTTCCTGATGCCCTCATAAAAGAAGGTTCTCGGTTGAGCTGTGAGCCAGGAATGCACCGCGTCTTTCACTGCTTCGTCCGACGCAAATCGACGGCCCCTTGATGCCTGCTTGAGTAGAACAAACAAGTGATAGTCTGAAGGGGAAAGATCGGGACCATATAGAGGATGATACAGTATTTCAAATACGAGTTTCTGGAGCGTTTCAGCAGTGTGGGCAGCAGTATGCGGACAGGCATTATCATGCAACAATGCAACACCTTTTGACAGCAATCCACAGCCTTTGCTTTAGCCTGGCAGTAAGCATCTCACTGTACGTACACTGTTTATTGTTGTGCCCTTTACCCCATAATGTTCCAGTAATGGACCTTATGCATCCCAAAAAACCTTAAGCATCAGTTTTCCCGAGGACGGTTGGGTCTTGAGCTTTTTCTTGCATGGCGAATTTGGATATTTCCATTCCACACTCTGCCATTTACACTGTGCCTCATAATGCTGGATCCATGTTTTGACATGAGTTATGACCCTGTCTAAGAAGTTGTTCTCTTTGTTACCATAGCCTTCCAAATGTTTTTGCATACGTCCAAGGGTGTTTGTTTATGCAACTGTGTGAGTTGTTTTGGGACCCATCTTGCACAATCTTTATGAAAACCAAGTCTGTTGTGAATGATTTTGTAAGCAGAATCGTGACTAATTTGCAGACGATGTGGCACTTCGTCAGTAGTTAATCATCTGTCTAAGAGAATCATTTCACGTGAACGCTCAATGGTTTCTTCATTTGGGGCGGTAAATGGTTGTCAGTCTCCTTCATCCTGCGTAACACTTGTGCGACCATTTCGAAATTTTTCAATCCATTCATAGACACTCCATTGCGGCAAAACACTGTTCTCGTATTGTACCGAAAGTCTTTGATGAATTTCGGCCCCTGATATGCCTTCTGACCACAAAAAACAGATCACTGAACGTTGCTCTTCTTTGGTGCAAATAGACAGTGGAGCAGCAATGGTTAACAGCAAGACAGCATTAACAAAACTAACCTAGCACCTTGAACATTGCAAAGATGTAACAACAAATAAACAAAGCATGCATCATCAACATAAAACAACAGTACTACCAAAATAAACAAAAATATAACAAAATTGCGGGTAATAATTGACTTACCCCTATAGTTGTTCAGTGCAAATTTAAAGATGATGAGACTTACCAAACAAAAGCGCTTGCAGGTCGATAGACACACAAACAAACACAAACATACACACAAAATTCAAGCTTTTGCAACAAACAGTTGCTTCGTCAGGAAAGAGGGAAGGACAGGGAAAGACGAAAGGATGTGGGTTTTAAGGGAGAGGGTAAGGAGTCATTCCAATCCCGGGAGTGGAAAGACTTACTTTAGGAGGAAAAAAGGACAGGTATACACTCGCACACACACACATATCCATCCCTTTAACGTGTTTTGGCAACACAACCACCTAACCTTTATGCACATCGTTATCTACCTACACAAGTTCACCACAGGATCAACATAGCCCAGCTCTAACCAACACTTTTTCGCCTTTTTTCACACCAGATCTCCATTTGCTTTCTAGTTCACCTTTATCTCTCCCCATATATTTTTATATTTATTTTCATTTTCATTTCAAGGTATATGCGGATGGATATGTTGTCTGAAAGCTGACAACACTACTTACAAAATTTGCCAAGGTAATCCCATTCCTGATGTCCAGGCGGAGCTTCAAGGAATCCTCAGAACCTTAGGCCCCCTACAAAACCTTTCACCTGACTCCATCAACCTCCTGACCCCACCAACACCCCGCACCCCTACCTTCTACCTTCTTCCTAAAATTCACAAACCCAATCATCCTGGCCATCCCATTGTAGCTGGTTACCAAGCCCCCACAGAACGCCTCTCTGCCTACGTAGATCAACACCTTCAACCCATTACATGCAGTCTCCCATCCTTCATCAAAGACACCAACCCCTTTCTCGAACGCCTGGAATCCCGGCCCAGTCAGTTACCCCCAGAACCCCCCTTGTAACCATTGATGCCACTTCCTTATACACAAATATTCTGCACATCCAGGGCCTCGCTGTGATAGAGCACTTCCTTTCACGCCGATCACCTGCCACCCTACCTAAAACCTCTTTCCTCATTACCTTAGCCAGCTTCATCCTGACCCACAACTTCTTCACTTTCGAAGGCCAGACATACCAACAATTAAAGGGAACAGCCATGGGTACCAGGATGGCCCCCTCGTACGCCAACCTATTCATGGGTCGCTTAGAGGAAGCCTTCTTGGTTACCCAGGCCTGCCAACCCAAAATTTGGTACAGATTTATTGATGACATTTTCATGATCTGGACTCACAGTGAAGAAGAACTCCAGAATTTCCTCTCCAACCTCAACTCCTTTGGTTCCATCAGATTCACCTGGTCCTACTCTAAATCCCATGCCACTTTCCTTGACGTTGACCTCCACCTGTCCAATGGCCAGCTTCACACGTCCGTCCACATCAAACCCACCAACAAGCAACAGTACCTCCATTATGACAGCTGCCACCCATTCCACATCAAACGGTCCCTTCCCTACAGCCTAGGTCTTCATGGCAAACGAATCTGCTCCAGTCCGGAATCCTTGAACCATTACACCAACAACCTGAAAACAGCTTTTGCATCCCATAACTACCCTCCCGACCTGGTACAGAAGCAAATAACCAGAGCCACTTCCTCATCTCCTCAAACCCGGAACCTCCCACAGAAGAACACCAAAAGTGCCCCACTTGTAACAGGATACTTTCCAGGACTGGATCAGATTCTGAATGTGGCTCTCCAGCAGGGATATGACTTCCTCAAATCCTGCCCTGAAATGAGATCCATCCTTCATGAAATCCTCCCCACTCCACCTAGAGTGTCTTTCCGCCGTCCACCTAACCTTCGTAACCTCTTAGTTCATCCCTATGAAATCCCCAAACCACCTTCCCTACCCTCTGGCTCCTACCCCTGTAACCGCCCCCGGTGTAAAACCTGTCCCATGCACCCTCCCACCACCACCTACTCCAGTCCTGTAACCCGGAAGGTGTACACGATCAAAGGCAGAGCCACGTGTGAAAGCACCCACGTGATTTACCAACTGACCTGCCTACACTGTGAAGCCTTCTATGTGGGAATGACCAGCAACAAACTGTCCATTCGCATGAATGGACACAGGCAGACAGTGTTTGTTGGTAATGAGGATCACCCTGTGGCTAAACATGCCTTGGTGCACGGCCAGCACATCTTGGCACAGTGTTACGCCGTCCGGGTTATCTGGATACTTCCCACTAACACCAACCTGTCAGAACTCCGGAGATGGGAACTTGCCCTTCAGCATATCCTCTCTTCTCGCTATCCGCCAGGCCTCAATCTCCACTAATTTCTAATTTCAATCTGCCGCCGCTCATACCTCACCTGTCTTTCAACAACATCTTTGCCTCTGTACTTCCGCCTCGACTGACATCCCTGCCCAAACTCTTTGTCTTTACAAATGTCTGCTTGTGCCTGTATATGTGTGGATGGATATGTGTGTGTGTGTGCGAGTGTATACCTGTCCTTTTTTCCCCCTAAGGTAAGTCTTTCAGCTCCCGGGATTGGAATGACTCCTTACCCTCTCCCTTAAAACCCAAATCCTTTCGTCTTTCCCTCTCCTTCCCTCTTTCCTGACGAGGCAACCATTGGTTGCGAAAGCTAGAATTTTGTGTGTATGTTTGTGTTTGTTTGTGTGTCTATCGACCTGCCAGCGCTTTTGTTTGGTAAGTCTCATCATCTTTCTTTTTGGAGAGGCTACTAAGAAATCTGAGACCATCCAGTGAGTTCTGCATTTTCATGAGGAATTTGTCAGTTGACACAGTTGCAGTGTGTTTTGTGAAAAGGACTGTTTGAAATGTCTTCTGACTGGGGCCACAGGAGAGCGAAGTGTGCTGACTGTTTGCATATCCATAATAGAGTGATATGTAAGACACAAAAAGACATACTTTGTACGGGTTGGGAATAAGTGTTCTCATTTGAAGACTCTGTTTCGGAGTGAAGATGTTTCCAGTGATGACTTTTTGTTTCCTAAACGTTTTGATAGAATAACGACAATGATAGCATCTGAACAATGTCAAGTCTCCCATGGTGCAAATGATGCAGATTTTGCATCAATGGAGGAAAAATTAAATATTCTGAATCAGCTCATTACAGAGGTATGTGTTAGTCCTGTTAAGAAACCATGATCAGATAAGTCGAGTCATAAGTGCTATGCATCAAGAAATTCCAGAGAAATTATTAAAGCTGTGTATGAATACACTACAGCAAAACTGAACATACTCTTCAAAGTAGAAATTCCACCTTCAGAAGAAAATGAACCAAAGCACTCTTGCCAGGAATTTTTCACAAATATCAATTCATCTGTTTGAATATTGTGCATCCTACAGTGAAAAGGTGCAAATTTTAACTTTTGTTCAAAGAAAACACATCAGTATCAAAGTACATGGTAGACAAATCAAGAAATGTGAAGTTTGTAAAAAGAGTCTTTGGAAGACCAGATCCCTATTATGGTCATCCTGTAGAAGCAACTCAGATTCTTCAACTGCAAACAGGGGCAGAGAAGATCATTATTATTTCTGATGGTGCTGCTAGTCATTTTAAAAATCGTTAACACCTGTTTGAATTGAGTAAGTCGTTTGTGCCAACTGACTGGGTATACAGTGATACTGGTCACAGGAAGGAACCTTGTGATAGTGTAGGAGGCCTGCTGAAGCACCGTGCTACAAAACATAATCTTTCCAGACCAAGTACAGCTGTGATTCAGAATGCTGAGGATGTTATGAGTCGTGAAATCTTACACATCCACAGCCCTCATTCTTTTGTCCAAAGAGGAAATTGAAGAATTCCATGATCAAGAAGAAGAAGAAGAATGGTCCAAACAAACTACTCCTGTGAAAGGAATTCAGAAGACACACAAAATGATGGGTGAACTCATATTGCACACACTTTAAAGAGCAAGAAAGAAGAAATTTTGTTCGTTCGGCTAACACCTCAGAAACAGCAAGATAATATTCAGATTCACAACCTGAGAAGGGGGATGTTTGTGGCGTGTGTGTATGACTGTGACTGGTGGATTGCAGAGATTGTAGACACCAGTTATGAGTTAAACAAAATTGTAGTGAACTTTATGCTACCACATGGACCAGCTGCTGGTTACAGGTTCCCAGCTGAAAGATAGCAACAACGCCATCAGTGCTCCCTTCCTGTTCACAATGTTTTGAAGATTGTAAGTGCTCCAGTTTCTATTGGTTCAACAGGAAGGCACCAATCTGTATCAGAAGAAGATACTGAAGCATTGGAACACATTTTTAGTTCATTGACTGGCTAATTTCAGAACAAAAAAGAGTGCACAGAAGTTATATAAACTGAAACCTTTAAGTCTTTGGACCATTCACGTACATTTTGGAGCCATTTAAAATACTTGAAAAATGAATCTCTTACTTATCTATCAAAATTAAAATAATGTTAAATAAGGCTAAGTTTTGATTTTGATGAGCCTATTATGTGATAATGTGCTAATGAAACAGGTTTTATGTATTGCAAACATTTCAATTGTTTATAAAACCTGTTCAACTTAAAAGTGGAAGCTCTCCTTTTCAGCGAACATAGAACTATATGCTACTAATCAACATAAAAAAATTAAAATTTTATGGATTGGCATTTAAAAAAAAAAAATCCATAAATTATAAAAAAAGTTCAGAACCCTATAGTAAAAGAACTTTGACAGAAGTGGAAGCTCTCCTTTTCAGGGACTGTGGAACTATATACTACTTATCAACAGAAAAAAATTAAAATATTATGGATCGGCATTTTTGAAAAAATAATTTTTTCCCTAAATTATAAAAAAGTTCAGAACACTATAGGAAAATAACTTTGACAGATAAGTACAAATGGAGGATTTCTTTGCAATCATAAAGCAATTATCTTTCAAATAAAAAAAAAAACAACAAAATATCTAGAACTGTTCCAGAGATATAGCATTTTAAAATTTTTTCCAAAATTCACATCTTTAAAACAGTATGAGCAGTGTCATCTTTGGAGGGCTGTATCTTGGAGCAGAATTTTTTTGAAGAAAACAAAAAAATATATGTTCCTTATGTAGTCCTTTACTTTAACATATGCAAAATTCAATAACGTTAGAGACTATGAAGGTAAGATTTTTTCCTAGCCTGCCTGAATTGATATGGACCATGCCAGAAGCGAAGTACATTGTCATTCTGACATAGGTCATCATGTTCAGTTACAAAGTGGTAACAACAAATACTAAAAGTCAATGTGCCATATCTGAAGTGTTTATGTCAAACTGGGTGAGGTGGCGCAGTGGGAAAATCCCGCAGATCAAACAAACCTGTGACCATTTGTGCTGACCTTCTCTATATATGTTCAAGATCTACTGTTAGTCCTGTTTGATACGGGCCCCACACACTTGAGCAATATTCTAGAATGTATCACACAAATGATTTGTAATTAGTCTCCTTTGTAGAATATTTGCATTTCCCCACTATCCTAACAAGCCTACCACCTGCTTTGTCCACAACTGAGCCTATGTGATCATTCCGTATCGTACTCATATGAAGTGTTACTCCCAGGTATTTGTATGAGTTGGCCAATTCTGATTGTGACTCACTGATAGTATAGTCATAGGATACTACTTTTTTGTGAAGTGTACAATTTTACATTTATGAACATTTAAAACAAGTTGCCAGTCTTTGCACCACTTTGAAATCTTATCAAGATCTGACTGAATATTTATGCAGCCTCTTTGAGACAGTACTTCATTATAGATAACTGCATCACCTGCAAACAGTATGAGCTTACTGTTAATATTGTCCACAAGGTCATTAATATACATCATGAACAGAAAGGGTCCCAACACACTTCCCTGAGGTACACCTGTAGTTATTTCTATGTACAGTGATGATGACTCCCCATTCAAGATAACATGCTGTATCCTCCCTACCAAAAACTCCTCAGTTCAGTCACAAATTTCACTTGATACCTCAAATGATTGAACTTTTGGTAGTAAGCACAGGTGTGGTACTGAGTCAAATCCTTTTCAGAAATTGAGAAATACTGCATCTACCAGACTGCCTTGATCCAAATCTTTCAGTATGTCATGTGAAAAATGTATGAGTTGAGTTCCATGTGACCTATGTTTTTGGAATCCATGCTGGTTGGCATGGAGGAGGTCATTCTGTTCAAGATACCTCCTTATCTTTGAGCCCAGAATATGTTCTGAGATTCTACAACAAATCATTGTCAAGGATATTGGACAATAGTTTCGTAGATCACTTCTGTTACCCTTCTTGTAGATGGGTGTGTCCTGAAGTTCCTTCCAGCTTTGTTCAGGTTTTAATGATTTCAGTTGTTTCTTAACAGCACTTACATTATAGCCTGATGAAAATTACTTGATAATTGATTCTTGATGTTGAACTGTGTGTTCCTCACAGTTCGATTCCGCTCCCTCTTCATGTCGCTTGCACTGTTAATTTCAATTCCTGCCATGTGCCATCTTTTTTTTACTAGCAATTCCAAGGGGGCACTGTGTGCTCTGCATGGAGTGGTTCCTCGTTGCACGTGCTGCAGTGGGTGATGGGAAGGCCAGCAGTGGGGAATGGTAGCGAGTAGCGCGACCGTTGTCGACGCTCCATGCCAAGTGTGGACATGGCCTTGATAAGGTTACTGGCATCGGGACGTAGTAGTGGTGTCTGATTCAAGACATTATGGAAATTCTATCAGTTCTGTTTCCTCTATGTTGGCGGTGTGGAAGCAAGACTGTGTTCCAGTACCGGTAGCTATTTGTCGGAGTGTGCATCAATCAAAGTAAGACCTATCATACACCTTTGTTTAGTGGTGCTTGACATTCACATTCCGCTAAAACGGTGATTCAGTGACCTGGCCATATTGCCAAAGTTATTCATCGTGACTACTGTTGACTGTTCCTATCAGATGCTTTAGTATTCTCTTCCGTTTCGTGCTGTTGGGTTCATTTCAGTGTTAATATACAGCCCAATCTATTATAAATGAATTTTTGTTGTCTTGTGGTTGAGTCCTGAGTTTGTTTGAATTGATAACCAGGACGTCCCATACCACTCACGACATATGTCAAGCAACCAACATAAATGTGACTTAAATTTGCAGTTGTGTAACTTGTTTATCCAGTTTTCTATGAGGTTTTAGTCAATTAGTTAAATAACTATTTTATACTTTAAATTATGTAAAACTTGTTCCGCTTGTGAAATGGGATTTTGACATGCAATGTTCTCTTTTTTTGGGCTCTGGTCAAGTCCACATTATGTGATCTTAATGGTCTCTTAAGTGCCTCAACACTCACAACAGTAATATGGGGTATAACTAATTTATTACTTAGGTTAATTAATAGTAATTTTATGCAGTTCATTCCAGTCCTCTCATTTCTTGAGTGACTACGAGTTCTTTTATTTTCTACCCTTTTTCTGGAACCAGTCTCTGGACTGAAGACCACAACAACAACAACAACAATTCTGGAAGTGTGAATGCCCGTAATCTGCAAAGATTCATTGGTGGGTCTCTTCCTATATGTCATTACAGTTGCCCGGCTCCTGGTGGCTGTTACAATTTCTATCGTGACTTGTTTGTTCTTCAGCCAGTCGCTTCAGTTAATGAGTTAAGCACCTTGTGGAGGTCAATCTTACCCTTTCTTTACCTGCATCAGCCGTAAGGGAGGGGTTTAATTCCTCAAGTTAGCTTTAAGCCAGCACTGGTCCATTAGGATTCCTTTAATCTTATGATAGTTTTATATAGCTCTAGACAGTAACTTATTGTGATCGAGTTTATTAAGTTGATTTTACATGGCCAATGCGATCCCAAAGTGATGGTTTTAAGAATAGTTTGTAACCCCTTTTATATGCTGAATTCTTCGTGGTGAAACAGAGTTGTGTTAGAATCCTGTTTATATATGAAGAGCACAAGGCAAAAATGATGATAGTCAATTTTTTCCCTTTTTCAGGTTAGGACAAAGTAGCTCAAATACGGCCGAATTTGTAGCGTGGTGTACATGGCAAGAATGCTGGCAGTTACTAAGTTATTTGCGATTTTATTTTTGTTGTGCGCGGTAAAACCGATGAATGTCATCTGTGTTCACGGCACATATGATGAGAGTCATTTCATAAGGTTGGCAAAACCTGCTTGATCAGGAGTTCAACGTGCTGTCTTCACTCTTTTGTTTACTTTGTGGTTAGAAAGTTGCCAAAGTTTATAGCTTGTGTTCTTGGTAGTAGTTTCTGTGAAAATGAGTGAATTAAGTGAGTCAAGTGTGAATGAAGATTGTGAAAACGTCAGTAAAACTAGCACAAAGAAGAGAAAATCCCATGGAAGGGTAAGAGATGTGATGAAAAAACTTAAAGTGTGTACTCATGAAACTGGGCCCGATTGCAGATGTAAAACACTACAGTGTTTTGATAGAGTTTGTGAAGGTGAAAGAAAAAGATTAATTTCTCATTTTAATAGTTTAGAATCTAATGATTCTCAGTCCACTTGGCTGGGCTTATCAATGTTGGGTAAATGAAATAAAGAATGCCAGAGTAAAGCCTTCGCCTTTCACTGTGACTGAAGCTGACCAAAACCTATTTAGAAAATGGACTACTTTTTTGGAAAATCACTATCACAAGAAATGCCTATTTGCTACACGACCAATTTGTGAAATAAAATTTTCAAAAGACCATTGCAGGTTAGTTGAACACAGATCATCATACACTGGGTACTTTCTTATGTCACCGATCCTAACACAACACTAACTTACCAAGCTTTCCAGAGAGACAGAAGACCCTGGTGATAATACGTCCTCTTTACCACCAATTCTGTGTGAAGGTAAGAGAAAATGACTCAACACTTTACCTTTGCTTTCACATATCAATAATCTATAGACATATAATGAGTTACAGAATAATACCTCATAACAATAGTGTAACCTTGAAAGTAATGAAAACGTATCAGTACAGGAAATATTTTTGCCATTATTACAACAGATATTTAGTTAGGTTATTGGTTAAATTCATAATACACTATGTTAGTAGGTAGGTTACTATATTATGACAAAAACCACCAGCAGGTTCCCTTGTTTTAGCCCAAAAGTTTGCTTATTTCCAGATCTGATTAAACCAAAACCTGGAAAGTACCAAGACCTGCAGCATCTGAAACAGTTTTGCAGTCCATTTGCTCAAAAGTACTTTAAAGAACTTCCTCATTGACAAAACATAAGTTGTAAATAACAGTATTAAAATAAAATTTATATGGGCGTAATGTGTTAAGATCTAGAATATTATAAATTTTATAAAATAAACAGTAAACAGAATCTGTTTACAGTTTACAAGATCCACTGAAGAATCACAGAAAGGTAGTGGACTTTCATCGTTTTTATGAAGTTTTTTATGACTACCATCACTTTTACTATGTTTTTTGCGTACCTATTTAAGTTCTTAATTAATAAAGCGCCTTAAAATTGAAAATGTGTTTATTGTATTACATTTATTACCTAAACAAATAGATATAGAACAATAAAAATGCTGTTGTGATAATTATATAGTGAACTTTTATGATATACGAGAGACTAGAGCAGAAAATTCATCGCCCTGAAAAGTTACAAAAAAGTGACTATCATCATTTTTGCCTTGTGCTCTTCATATATTTATGATATCTTTAAATTTATTGTGCTGTTTCCATGATTTAATGTATATGCCCCTTTTAATGGGTGCTAGATTTATCCTGCTTTATTTAGTGTTGAAGCCCACTGAAATATCACTCTCAAACTAAACTAACTGACCCAGTTTCGTGTAACACATGAATCTGCTTAGTTCTCCGTTTTCTATGATTTATCTAGTCAAAAAGTGTTTCAGTGCTATAATGTATACCAGTCATATCTGAACCAAGTTGTTCTTCAGTGTAACTGTTTATTCCCTAATTTTCATGGAATTTAAAATTTCTAAATTTGCAAGCCTTAATCTGTTTGTGTAAATTGTTGTCAGCATAGCTGTGACCTACCTAATCAATCGCAACATGTAATTGTTGGCGTTTTAATTGATTGTGTTGCAATAAATGCAAACTTAAAGTGAAGCTTGTGGGTGATTCATATTCCCTGGTTCCTCATCCTCAGTAATGCTAGAATTAAATTTTATATTAAAGCTTGTGTTAAGATTTTTCGGTGAGTTACTGGGAGAAAAGAAAAGGAGGCGCTACAGATGTGTTAGCTGGTTTCCTCCAATCAGAGCACTCAGTGTCATACCCAAACCGTTCACCATTGCCAGACTGCCACTACATTTGGTCAGTTTACTTCCAATTCTTTGTCTGGAATTTTTTCTTGATGTATTTGGATCCCAAATCGTGGTCTTCCACTTTACTTCATACTTCATCATACATGATAACCACTTCACAAACATACTTCTTCACAAGACACAATTCAGGCTCACATGTGCAGTTATCGTACTCACAGAGATCGGCTTGCATTAGATAATTTTTACACAACATTGCATGAAACGAGATTCTGAAAGCTGCAATTCAACATGACGACTGGGTGACCACATTCAAGCATACAACAGGTTGTCTGAGGTTGTACTTCAGCACGATGGGTAGTCTAATAACCTGCTCTGCTGGACTGAACTTTTTCTGTCTTGAGTTTGCTCTTGGAGGTCAGCTTTAACAGCTGTGTACAAAATGATCGTGGTTTTAGAACTGACGCAGATTGTTGATACTACCTCCTCGAATACATTACACATCATGAGGTTGTGGTTAGCTTAGGACATGAGTTTAAATTCAGGGCCGCGAAACGTGTCTCCAGCTGCAGTTTAGTCATTGGTCACTTAAAATCAGCTTTCATTTCTGACATACCTTCTGACAGATGCTTCCAACATTGCTCCATGCTACACATTAACAACATTTGTGAAGTGACTTACCGTGTTTGTGTGTTACCTAGAACGGATCAGTAGCCATCAGGTAATGTGGCAACACTGTAGTGGCAACTGACAGATGTCAATTGTCAAGTAATTTTAAACAGACTGTAATATTGATTTCATGCATCTTTCAGCAGTACGAGGATTAAATTGAGGTAATTGTCCTGGGTTTTCCTTTGTAAATGAACATTTAAAAACAGATTTAAAGATTTCAGCTTTTGCTTTGCTACCCTCAATTTCGGTTCCTGTCTCATTTGCTACGGTGTGGACACTAACTTTAGTGCCTCTAACGACCTTTACATATTACCATAATTTCTTTGGCTTTTGCGAAACATCATTTGACAATATTCTGCTACAATACTCACTGAAGGCATCACACATTGCTCTCTTGACAGTAAAATGTGATTGGTAATCATTGTTTCTACAACCACATCATGGTCACTGATAACAGTTTCGAAGCTGTCATCCTCCAAGAGGTTCAGGTCTGTTGATGCCATTAGATCCAATATATTTCCATCATGAGTGGGGTTCTGAACTATCTGTTCTGGGTAGTTTTCAGAGAAGGCGTTTAATAATGTTTCACGGGATATGTTTATCACACCCACCACTAAGAAAACTCCAATTTTCCCAATTGATTGTTGAATTATTAAAGTACCGATCTGTGATTACAGTATGATTGGGAATCTTACCTACAAGTGAATTGATGTTTTCTCTAAAGTTTTTGGTTACATCAGAATATGATTCTGGTGGCCATTAGAAGGATCTAATTACCATTTCATGCTCACCCCTGTACTTAGTCTTCCCAAACAAACACACAAACAGTTTCAATTTCTATGTTGGTGGATTTGAAGAGTACACCACATCCATTTCTCATCAGCCTTCACTTTGTAAATAAAACCTTATTTTTGTGCTGCAACTCAATTTAGTTGCAGCAAAACCAGGCTGTTTTATTTACATAACAAGTGAATCTAGAACAGTGTGGTAACCTTCCTGCATTGAGGAAATTCTAGACTGTTGACAGGTGTTATCAAATTCAGGATCTCTTAGACGAAGATTCGTGATCAAGACACATTCATAGGACTTGTCGATCTTCAAAAAGTGTTCAGCAATGTAAAAGTAGTGAAGATATTTGTAGTAAATTATTACTTGCATACAGCTGTGGAATAAACATTGCTACTTGCCATGTAGCTAAAAGAACCTTTCAGTCCCAGTATCTAGATACAGTGGAACCCCTATTTCATATTTTCATGTGGTCCAGGCTTAAAAAATTGCAAAACTGACAAAAATGTAGATTTGAGGAAAATGTTAAGACCCCCAAAATTGGCATATATTATTAAAAATAGGAATCCTCTCCAATACTTTATATAAAATCTGTCTAAGTGAAGGAAATTAAATGTACAATCCAGTGTTCATACATTAATTTGTGATAATGGATTTAATTAGCTCTTAAAAATCACAGATGTGCTACAGCAAGTAAAAACACATCAAAAAATTGAAACTAGCATCTGGGCACAAGGCAATGAAGCTGTTTTCCAACATGCTATGACCACAAATTGACATTCAAAGCACACATTTTTGCGAGATCATTCTTTGCCCTCACCCAGAAAAAAGCAAAAATTGATGAACGTGTTGAATTAAACCAAAAACATCACAGCAGCTAAGTTGTTAAACCAAAAGCATAAATGCACACATCTGCTTAATGACAGACTTTGTCACCATTGCAGTTATTGTGTAATGCTTTACTTACAAGCTGTACCTCATTGCTCACCACCATTAAAGTGTTATGTTAGACTTGACGAGAGAAACAGGGACATGAAAAAATGATGTGCATGTCAGGATGGCAGCAGGTGGGCACCCAGGGTGGTTTTCCTACATGTAAAATGATAAATGCCAGGATTCAGGGGAAAATGGGTTTTATTCCCAAGAACTACCGTTAAGGGGCACAATATTCACGAAAACTGGCTACAGCTGTGGAGTGAACTGCACATGGTACAGAAGGAGCATTTCACCCTCAATAGGAAGGACTGGCAGACATGTCCAGAGGGTAAGGAAGCTGGCAGGCAAGAGAGCGATCCGCTGTCATGGCTGCTACATCTCCGATACTCATTCGTACATCACATGACGGCACCCGGTCCTCCCATTGGGGGTTTTGTGACAGAAAGTTGGCATGTCTCACTCAGCAATAGCATAGTGGCGTCCCTAGCTCAGCATAATAGCATGGGAGCTGACCACACATGCTGCGGAGTAATTTACGTAACTGCTTGTGCCACTTCCTGAGGCTAAGTCAAAATTATGGAAATAGAATACAATAAAAATATATTTGCCATTATTACCCATTATCATGTACAATGAGTTTACTTCCCAATTGATGTTATAAGCTTATTACAAGTCGGCTCGGTGAATTTCTGTACTCTCTGCAAAATGTTAATTTGAAAGGAAGCTCAGGTGCTACAGTTTCACTTAATACCCTGTATCATTGCTGCCAGTCTTTTCGATCTACAGTGTGTGGTGTGTGCTGTACAAAGTATATATATGATTAGTGTATGTAGTTGTTGCAACTGTATCACATCAGACTTGAACACGAAAGTCTTTAAAATATGCTATCGCAAAACTCTTGTTCAATTTCTGTGTGACATCTCTGTCATAGCACATCATCTGTACTAAAAGTATATTTTCAGCACTTCACCAAATGCTTTCACCCCTACCTGCACTCCCATTGCTTAAGGGACACTCCCTCTCCCACACAACCATTAGGTGGCTGCAATGGCTGTTGGGTGATTTAACAAGTCACCAACAAATAAGAATTCACTAGCCAGAAACGGGCAATGTTTCCTCGATAATGACTGGGCATTCTTCGACACTCAGTGTTTGAATTTAAAAGGTCGATGATTTATATTGTTGCTGACTACAGTAGATCGGAAATGCATGCAAAAAGATGAGACTGAGTCATAAGTGGCCCCTTCATCACGTATCGGCTCAGTCTAGAACACTTTGTGTCGACTGTCTTGTTTTTCCAGTAGTTGTATCATAATTGGGCGGTGAAGCTAAATGTTGCAAGTTGTGTTTGCAACACCGATCATGGATTACATCAGCATTTCCTCTCTCACATCTCCCCTCTCCACAATGAACTAAAATATTCCCTTAACTCCGCGACTACCCGTGGTGTGAACCCTCTGTCTTTTGTGCCACCTATAACTTGTTCAGCCACATCAAATGTGAATATGAAGAAAACGTGATGAAGTCAAGTGAGACATCGAGTAAGGACTCAGAATCAAGGTAAACCTTACTAGGAAGAAATGTAAAAGCAGGGAATTTTTATCATTGGTCTTACGGTTTTTCACAGGGGCTACAAGTTTATGGTGTCAGCTGGAGCCAGACTGTGGTAATGGTTGTGTGAGTTGCTTTTGTGTGAGTGTGTGTGTATGTTGTTACTTTTGACAAATGCCTTGTTGGCCAAAAGCTAATTTTCTGACAGTCTTTTTGTTGTGCCATTCTGGAATTCAGCATCTTTGCTGTATGGTGAATAACTTTTTATTATATTATTACATTCCATCCTGTATTTTCAGTTGTTTGATTTTCCTTTCAAGTATGACATTTTATCAACTTCTGTCATATTTGGATTCACATTGTAACACAGGGCCAAAACATCCTGAATGTAAGACTGTGTCATTTGCCCATAACATAGGGCTCTGTTCTTCAATTGGTCTTCCACTAAGGGGACATGTGCAGACTGTCACTAGATGTTTCTTTATTTGTCACAGATATCGAGCCTCTCTTTGTTGTGAAATCATTGCAACACTGTGCTGTCCAAGTAAAAGTACACATTTACCAAACAATCCCATCTGTTGTATTTGGCAATTTGGTCAAATCATTTCCTGACCAACATCTCCAGAAAACAGTTATGATGTAGCAAACCAGCAAACAAAATTGTGAAGATATCAATGCCAGGACTGAAGAACAATCCACTACACAGGTTGCATATAGAACGTGTATTTTGTAGATGACTGATTCCATTTGAATATAAGTTTATAGTCACCTTTAGGCAGTAATGGGCTTGTTTCAAGCTTTCAAATTATTTTTATTTTTTGCAAATATTCTGTAATTTGAATAATTTTATAGCTTAGAGGAAGATGCACTATCGAATAATTGTGGAGACAGACATTATGTGGATAACTTGAAACTCTAAAACACTGACGAGTTAATTTTCATGGGTCTGCTGTAAATAGCCCTGCAGGTCTCTGCAGGACTGAGTGTTTTTCTTTGTGAGTGAATAATAGGAGGGGAAGAATTATTTTGAGTGATTTTTCGTGTCACTGGAAGGAGGTCAGCTAAATAAAGTGCAGCTGCTCATGAAGGTAGAGTGTGGGCTATAAATATCATATGGCAGCAAAACGTGATAGATATAGTAATGCATTAATGCAAAACCAATTTACTCTGAAAACAAGTTAGCTCCAATTTTGGCCACCAGGTGCAAATCGCATTGTGAATGCAAGGAAGATATATGGAAATGTTCCCGTATGTAATAGATTAGGAACAGGACATGGGCAGACATAATGTTGATTTTATTATTAGCCACCGCTTACACAATTTCCTCAATATGAACACTGGAGATGTTGATCAGATACTGCATTCATAAAACAAAGTGATGAATTGTTGCTCGCAGCAGTTCTGGTGGAATATGAGTAATGTGTTCCTGTATACTGGCCTTCAGATCAGGTAGAGACCAAACATGTTCCTGGTAAACATGTTGTTTTAGGTATCCCCAGAGCCAAAAGTCACATGGATTCAGATCAGGTGATCATAAAGTCAATGCATCTGTAAAACCTCTGGAGATAATGTGTTTGTGGATGGTTTCCCCATCTTGCATAAAAACAGTGGTTTCCATTCAGTTGTGCTCTGCCAAGGCAAGAACCACATACCATACAATGAGGTCTCAGTTACGTGCAGTTGTCAAATAAACCTGAGAGGCCATTTGGGCATACTCTCTTGAAAGTAGAATGGACTGAGATAAGGCTGGTTGTGAATCCAAACCACACAGTCACATACAGCAAATACAGTGACTCTTTGTGCAAAACACACAGTTTAATGGTACTCCAAATTTTGTAGTTCTGCATATTCACTGCACCCTGTAGTGTAAAATGTGCCTCATCACTCCATAGAACATGCACAGCCACATCAACTTCAATCCATGCCAGAAACCAAAGACATATTCAGAACATTGCTACCGATCATGATGTTTCAGCTGCTGCATCATCAGGATTTTGTATATGTACCAATGTAATATAGACTGCCAAACTTTCCTTACTGTTGACCATGGGAAGGGCAATTCTCATGATACCACATGGGCACCGTAGAGTGAAACAAATCAAGGTGGCTTGCAAAGAATAGATTTAGATTTATTATGCATGCTCACTGATTGACTCCAACCAGACTGTGAAGGTCTGGAATCAACAACTCAGCTTGAAACCTGAAAGTATATCATTAATTAATCATACGAAGGAAACCTGAAAGCTCACAATAGTTTTATGTGGATTGTGATTTACATTAAGCACAATACTAGAAACACAAAGATTATTTTCATGTTGACTTTGTCTCCCTATCTAGGATTTGGTGGAGTTATGTGCTCCAGTAAAAAGGCCTTCAACAAGTCCCCAACTAACATAAAGCAAGAACTTGGGAATCATGATCAATTTAAAAGAAAACAAAAAATAACACATTAGCCTTCTGATTACAGGTACATAGATTTGAGAATTCAAAACTCCTGATAGCAGCATTCACTGAAAATCTGCTCGAGAAGCAACACTTTCATTTTGTAAATAGGTCTCTGTTGCAAATGCAGTTAACTATTTTCTTTGAAAAATACCGCTGTAATCAAGTAAATATTGAGGTACCATTGAAGAGAAACAGCAGCTATTTAATACATCTGAGGTAGCTGCACTGTTTTTCAATATAAGACTCTCATATATTTTCTAGGTTATACATAGCAGTTTTAATTACAAGTATTATCAAGCAATAAAGTGATAGGTTATTGTTATTGCAGTTTCCGTGATTTGCTTGCCTTTTGTTAGTACATACTTTGACTTGTTTCATATGCCTAGAAGTTCTCCTCGACTGAATATGTGGAACATGAGAAATGAGTTTCTTAGTCTTTCCTCTTTCATAATAATCCTAGTTTTCAGAATATGATGATTTTTTTTCCGTTAATATCATGAGTCAGTTGGTATCTTTTGATTTCTCTTATGTTTTGTTCTCCTTTCATCTAAAGAAATCCGTTCTCGTCCAGTGCTCAAACAATTTATATTCCCTTTTGTTCATTTATAATTCTTAATATTGCTTCATTTTTTTTTATTTTACCTTTCCAGTTCAGTATCATGTGGTTTTTATTTCAATGTGTTCTGTAGATCTCATTATCATCTTGTGTTCTGTAGAGCTCATCACCTTCAAAATTGAAAAATAAGTCAGGGTGTACATGAAAAGAGGTTACTACTTTTAGAAACTACTTCTTAAAGCTGAATTAGTATGTAACTATAATTGTTCTGCTATAATTTTTATGTGCCTAGAAAGATTTTGAATTGACAGAATCTTGTTGTGTTTGCATTTCTCAGGCTATGCCCTTCTTTGAACTTTTCTCATGTCCTCCCTCAGAAGGGAGTGGTCCAATAAGACATGTCAAAACCTACCCAGAAATTTTTTACACAGGAAGAAAAGAGGTACTGAAGTATTTAAAAAAATAGCTGAAAATTGCCAAACTTGTAATGTGCCAGGTAGCAGTATAGACACGTACATCCCTGCTGGCACTGTAGCAAATGCGTGTGCACAACTAGCCACACACACAGCCGAATACTGAAGTAACATATATTACACATTATCAGTTGCTTTTTGCAGTATTGGTAAGTATCGACAATACAGATAAAGCTGAATTAATATCTATTGTGCTTTCGTAAGGCATGCCTGCTAATAGTACCTTTTTTTTTTCTCTTTGAGTTTCACAGTAATGTGAAATGCCATTAACATTCTCAATTTAGCAGTGATGAAATATGAAGAACATGGTTACCAGCGGAAATTACCTACTTCTCCTGAGGACATACATATGTATCACTTGTTAGTTGTTTTCTCGACGTTCTTTTGAATGATATCAACATTTCTTTTAAAATTGGGGATATGTTAGAAGAAATTGAAAATAACTGTGACGATTCCATGAATTGTGATTCAGACATCAGTTGTGCCAGTAACAGTTCTGAAGAAGAACACCTTCCAAGCCTAAAGAAACACTTACTGCAACAGGTTTCAGTAACAAAGAAAAGGAAGTGAAATATTGGTCAAATGGAGGAAAAATACTCTTCAAAGTTCCACAGTGTGCAAAGGCGTTTTCATTTCATAAAATCAGAGCATGAACTGCACAAATATATGCGCAAACAGAAACCCGAAACCATCTGGATGTTAAACTCTTTGAAAGATTTAGAACTGCTCGTGAGAGGCTGTGCAATGTTACTGATGGAGATCTACAAGACTGGGTCCTCCAAATTGCATCTGACATGAACATTGCTAATTTCCAGTATTTACTGACCTAGCTATGCAGGCCCAAGAAATCATACAGAACAGGAAGTTGCAAAATTACGAAGTTTACATCACATAAATGTGTAAAGCAGCTGCCAGTGCTAGAAAATGATATAGAGCAATTCATAGTTGACATAAAAATGAAACTTAATGTTATCCTGGCAACTGCTGTTTATTACACTGATCAGTCAGGTTTCATGAAAGAACTGCATGCACACCTCACTTTATCATTTTGATGTGAAAAAAAGACAGAGTCGGTTGCCCAATAAATGAATGCAATGACACATTTATATATGATAATGCCCGTGATTAGTATGAGTGGTTTACTGTTTCGTGGCTGTATATCTGTCTTCAAGAACTGCAAGGAAAATTAGAACCAAAAATAAAAAAATGGACTGTAAACTTGCAAAATCTTGTAATCGACGTAGCAAAATCTGGAAAAATGGGAAAGAATAAGCTCGAATCGTGAACAAAAGTGTACAAAATGTAGAGAATAAGGAGGAACTCAAGAATATGTGGAAGGAGTATTTTGAAGAACTCCTGAACCTGAATGGAGACCTGGATGAGGAGGCACAAACTGAGGAGAAAAAAGAGGAGGAACAGCAAATAGAAAAAGACCTTACATGGGGAGAAGTGGAAGAGGCATTGGGCAAGATGACAGGAGATAAGTCAACAGGTCTGGATAAGCTAAGTGTAGAGGTGCTGAGAGCAGCAGGAGAGGTGGAGATAAAATGGCTATATCGAGTAATGAAAATTGATGAGTCATTGTGCAAAGATTTTTCAGAAAATTTTGGAAACACGAAATTGGGCAAAATTAGAAGGAAGAATGAAAGAAGAGCAACATGGCTTCAGAACAGGAAGGTCCATGGTGGATCTAATTTTTGCTGTAAGACTACTGCAGGAACAGCACTATGAATATGGAATAGATCTACTAATGACCTTCCTGGGAGGAGAGAGATCAGCTTGGGTTGAACAAAGGAATGGCTTGAGGTGAGGAAGTGCACTTTCATCATTACTCTTCATTGTAGTGATGGATGATGTAATGAGTACAGTAGCAGAAGTAATTGGTGGAAGGAAGATGAAAGCTATGGTGTTTGCAGATGATCTGATGATTTGGGGGAATAAGGAGGAGGAAGTACAAGAGCAGTCAGACATATGGGAATGTACAGTAGAAGAATAAGGGATGAAATTTAGTATAAGTAAACAAGAAAGAAGGAGAGAGGAGCAACTGGAATAACAATAGCTGGGGAACGATTGAGGAGAGTGGAGAGTTTCAAGTACCTAGGAAGCTTGATACAAGAAAATGGAGAAAACTACAGAGAAATAGACGAGCAGGGGAGAAAAGCAGAAGCATTCATATGTGTATTTCACAGAGAACAGATCCGTAACTGAAATTGTACTGAGTGGAAGGAATCCTGACATATGGCAGTCAGGTAATGAAGTCTTGGTAATACTACAATACGTGCAGGTAGAATATTTATAAGGTATCTGTGTTGCAAAGAACAGTTGAAAAGTGAAATAACCTTTGTATGTAGCTGTCTTGGTTCAAGCTAATGTTTGCTACATCAGCCAGACACATTCATTCAGTATGGTGAACATATCAGTTGGATTTTCTGTATCAAACTTACAAATAATCTTCAAAAATATACTCAGACAGAAGGTTTAGCAGCCCTAGGATTATGAACAACTTTATACATGCATATATAAGCATTTACTCTTGTTGTTGTTGTGATCAGTTTGAAGACTGGTTTGATGCAGCTCCCTATGGTACTATGTCCTGTGTAAGCCTCTTCATCTCCAAATAACTACTGCAACCTACATCTTTGGATATGAAATTTGATCTGAGGTTTTATTTGTGTGTCTCTATATTTCAAGCCCCCTTACCCTGTAGGTCAAGTTGGAAGGGGGGGGGGGGGGGAGGGTTACATCAAGTCATTAGCTATTGATACTCATAAGACATAAGACAACAATCTCCTGTTATCATTTTTGCACTCCATTGGTTGTGCATACAATAGCTTAATGCGGTCAAGAGATTTATCTTCTCTCATGCCTAAAGTAACTTCCCTCTGTACTTTCGGGACTGAAAATCGTACTTCCATTTTAAAGTTTTCTCATAGATCTAATTAACAAACTGTTAAATGATGTTGACCTTTATTTCCTCAGGGAAAGTAACAAGGGAGTTTTGCATTGCTATATTGATGAATGACTTAGTGAAAATTGTTAAGCATCTTCAACTTCAATTGTTTTGATCAAAACACTTGAAAGTTGTAGTTTCTTTCAGGATAGGAGTAGGAGTAGCTGAATTGCAGTTGCGGTATACAAATCATACTTAGATTGATCCCTTTAATAATCTAGCATTCTACAGTTCTTCTTACCTTGACTGTAATGTTCTAACAACTGACAAGATTCTTTTGAAATGGCAATATAAGTATTTTACCATTTTCTGGTGCATTTTAAATGTATTAAAGATGGTTGTTGTAAGATTAGTTTCCAGAGGCATACGAGTTACAAGTTTTTTAGCCAAATTTTGAAGTGTGTAACGCCTAGGAAGATATCAGATGCATAACTTAGATTTTATGAGTATTTCTGTTTAGGATACCATACAACCATGCTGCATGATCATTGCTGCAGCTTGTAATACTCACAAGAGAAATTCAATTTGGTTTTGTTTCGAGGTTTTGTTTGGGCGAAGAAATTATATGTCTTAATCAGAAGTGTGGTAAATATAATGTTATTTATTTTTTCACATATTAATGTGCTGATACATAGTATTTCATTAAAAAAATATTGCACTGATAATTTTTCAAATAAAAGTAACTCACAAGAAAATTGTTTATTTACAGAACACGCATACACATTTATGACACACATATACACACACACACACACACACACACACACACACACACACACTATTTACAATGGTGCTATGTTGCAACAATTGGCACAAATATTTATTTGTAAGTTTTCACTTCAAAATCGCCACTAAAACACAAAAGACCAGAAATATCCAGCACTGCAGTACTGCACTGCTCTTCAAAGTTTTCATAATTTAAAATACAACAATTAAATCAAATAAATAATCCATCTGATATATATACACATAATTTTCTCTCCATCACTTTCACAATCAATAAAATGGAACAGAGACTAATAAGATATATAGTGTACTTATTATGTTATACATATTTAAAGTGAGTTTATAGATACATCTTTTATTATCACCTAAAGGGGAGACAGCTGCTTCTTACTGAAGCAACTGTCAATGTGTCTCACATGAGACCACATTCCACACAAACAATACAATTATCAGTTACAGTAATTTGTTCATAGAACGTACTGGAAAATATATCATAGATATATGGGATCAAAAATCACCAGCTTTCAGCAGAGTGCCTGCACAGAACAGCAACCTACCCGAGCGTCAAGAACCGTAAAACCGGAACGAGCATCGTGACAGAATGTTGTCTGTATTGCAAGCACCATACTTACTTGCCGGTAACTAACATATGAGAACCTTAATACAAAATACAAGTGCACGTACTGCCCCACCTCCATCAACAATGTTGTCAGCTCCAATGAGAATTACCTCCCACGGCTGAACAATCACTGCTAGAAGAAGACAGACAGACATAAGCTCCTCGTATTAACTTATAACTAAACCTAAATTTATATTGCCAATGGCATACTCTGAGCTCCTGAAACCAGATATGCAGAAAGATGTAGTGCATAAGATAGAACCTATGCTCTCCTCTGACAACACCTGTTTCAGAAGTATATAACATTTGCCCCATCAAACACCTTCGCCATTAAGCGATAGTATCTGAGGGAGGGGGGTTAACCGACACCTTCTAAACCCCAGGCAGCTCTCTCTTTTCTACATTTAAGAGGAGCTGTTACCCAGAGCATTTAAAGACTGTACGGGTGGCAAAACTGATAAACAAGCCTCTGGGAACGCTCTGTTTTCTTCATGATACCCTTCTTGTAGTACTGCCGTATGGATCGCGACAACTTATCGTAGTTCATCGCCGGTCGGTTCTTGCGCTTGCCCCAGAGACGAGCCACCCTAACTGAATCTTCAATTTTGAAAACTCCTTTTGAACGGTCTAACCACCGTATGCATGATCCGTGCAGCTGAGGTGATGCCAACAGCTCCTTCAGAAACTGCCACAGATGGATGTGCGATCCTGAACCCGCTCCAGAACCTCCCTGGGTGCGACTGGATGGAGCCTTCCCTCCTCCGGTATGTGGGCTCAGTGTACCAGTTGCAGTCGATCCCATCGGTGGAGGAGTTGGTGCTTCCTCTTCATCCTCATCTGCAGAGAAAAGAATCATGTTTTGTTATTTTGTCTACTTTCAGTGCTGAAGCAATGCTTTATTCCAGAATCAAAGCCACTAATTTCTTTCTTTGCTGATAACATGATTCCTATAGCCTCAAACTAAACCTATTGGCATAGATAATTTGATTCCTATAGCCTCACACTAAACCTATTGGCATAGATAATTTATTTGCTTTGACTTGTATTTATGCTTTGGCTTGTATTTAGCATGATAATATTTCTAGTAACTTTCCTGTAAACTTCATGCAGCCAATTGCATTGAAAGGGGACATGTAATAATTTGCCCAAGCAGTCGACTAGGTTCAGTAAAGCTGCTCCCACTAAACTGATGCACAGCAAAAAGCTATAAATACACACTAAAATGAATGTCCTAACTCTTGCCTGACTACATGCAGTGCCTGTTTTGTATATATTTGCAGTAATTGGTAAGACAGATAAAACTACTGGACTTCTGGATGTGTTCCCAATAACATCCTCTAATTATTTGTGTTTCATTTTCATTTGTAAAGAATATTCTCTGAGGGTATACAGCTTACTTTCCAAGAATTATCCCACAGCCGAGATTGAAATTAAGCTTGACATTATCAACATGTGGCTGCCTGTTAGTTTTGGCAAGTAGTCACCACCTGACAATGTTGAGCAGTTGCCTTTACTAAAATCTACAAAAAGTGGCTTTCTGTTTCTGCAATAACTGAAAACAAAGTTTAAAAAGTACTACTCTCACACAGTTTGACATAATGTTTTCCTTTGACCTATACATTAGTAGTACGAAAAATAGGCAAGCATTACTGAAATATTGGCATGTTTGATATCCCGTGTAAGTCCATGACCGTGATAAGCAGTTAACTGGCAGTCAATGGAACAAAATGTTCTTAAGGACTCTGCCAAACTGGCAATCAAAGATGTACCTACCACAATTCGTGACACAAGACTCCTTTACAATCGTGCCAGTAAAATAAACAACATGCTGTAGATTATGCAACCATTTTGTGTATCATCAGGGTTTTTTATTTTTTTGCATGCAAGAAAATGGAATACATGAGAAAAAAATAATATCACTCACCATCTGAGGGCTCACCAGCACTTGAACTGCTAGAACTGGCATTTCCAGCTCCACTGCCATTGTTCCAAGGCAAAGTAGGTTGCATTTGCATTGGTCCTGATGATCCACTAGGACCTGCTACTCCCTCAAGGTCCTGGCATGCAACCTTCCAGATCTCTAGCTGCGCATGCAGAATACTACCACTCTGCAACAATGAACATTTATAGAATGTTAATGCAAGGGACTTTAAAAGCAAAGATTTCTTTATTTCTTATTCTGCATTCACTTATTTAACTATAGTAATTTCTGTCCACATTTTAAAAGCTAAGTAATACTTACATGTGGAGCCCTCTGCTGAAAATCCGTTTCAGAAAGTTGTACTAAGGATGCACCATCCATCTCAAAGTACTCCATATTGATTACAGGTAAAGAATTATGATGCAATGCCCACAGCAACCATTTCTGCACGTCAGTAGTTGACCAGCCTACAGGATCTGCAATAGTGAAGAGATGTTCATGATTAAACTGACATAATCATTTTTTAAATTATGAATTATATTCTACAGAATGCAAGATAACTTATTAGAGGTATGTTGGTGGTCAGTGCGGGAAGAAGATGCTTTTCTTTCTTTTCTTTGAAAATATGTTGATAATTTAGAATTGCGTACAAAACTTGACATAAAACATGTCCATTGAAATATATTTCAGTTAACTAAAGAGATTAATGAATAATAATCAATTTTTCTGTGCTGTATTAAATTTTAAGTAGTTTATTTTATTGAGAATTAAATATGAAAATTATGCAGTTTTAAACTACATCACTTCCTGCTGTTAGAGGCACTAAATTGACATTAACATTATTATTCCCACTGAAACCAAAGGACAGAAAGATTTACTCGTGTTTGATAGAACGTTATGCTGTACCGGTTGTTGTTTTTAAGGCTGATTGTATAATTCTGTAGCAGTTATTTAGGAATAAAGGAGATAACTCACCAAAAAGCAGAAGTGCTGCATCATTCATAGATACACAAACAAAAGGACACGGCTTGGCTAGCTTTCAGAACTTACTTCATTTTTCAAGCATGTAGGGAAAATATGCACACAAACATATACACAATCTCAGTCACATGCACATGCCTGTCTTCCTACATTGTGTTCAGTCAATGCCAAATCTTTCCTGGCCCGTGGTGAGTGTACTGGTATGAGGTAAGAGTGCAGGGTGGGGTGGAGTGAGGGATGGAGAGAGGAGGGAGGCAAGGAAGGGATTGGGGGAAAGTGTCTAGCGGCTCAGAGAGTGGGGAGCTGTCTCTGGGCTAACTAGGGATATGGGTTGAAGGGACAGATGGCAGATGGTTAGGCATATGATTTCATAGTCTTGGGCTTGAGATAATAGTGCACAGCTAGCTGATGTTGGGACACAAATTGGGCAGGGGTACTGGCGCGAGGGATGGTGTACACACACACACACACACACACACACACACACACACATATATGGGATGTAGGAGACAGCGAGTTTAGGTTTAGGCTAAGGATGTGATGTAAGGATATCACCACCTTCACCAGCTTTTCTGAACTGTGCAGATCAGAGCTACCCTTGCAGAACATTCTTCACTCCTGTAACCTTCCTGGCCTAAACCCCTCCCCCACTCCCCACCCAGTAGTGAGTGAGTGAGAGTGTGTGTGTGTGTGTGTGTGTGTGTGTGTGTGTGTGTGTGTACACTATCCCCTGCCCCAAAAACCAACACCTCCCTGCCTCTCGCCTCTTTCCATCCTCATCCCACACCCACACCTCACCCCAGTAAACTCATTGTGGACCAGGAAAGAGCTGCCAGTCGACTGAGCAAAATGTGGGGAGACGTGTGTGTGTGTGTGTGTGTGTGTGTGTGTGTGCGTTTCCTTCTCGCTTGAAAAAGGAAATGCATTTTGAATGCTAGCCAAGCTGTGTACCATGTGTTTGTTGTACCTACCAATGACGCAGTGCTTCTGCCTATCAGTGAGCCGTCTCCTTTATTCCGAAATAATTCTTAATACTCTACCAGAACTTTCCATGCATTATAATTTCTATACTAAATACTTATCACGCGAAATTTAACCAACAGATATTTTTAGAACTATATTATGAAAAGAATGGATTGCTACTTATCAAATAGACGAGATGCTGAGTCACAGATAGGCAAAACAAAAAGACTGCTATATTTTGTAGCTTTCAGCCAAAAGGCCTTCTTCTGAAGTATGTAAAACACACACATGCACTCAAGCACATTACCACTGTCTCTGGTCAAGTGGTGGAGTCCAGCTGCAGTGGCCAGAGACAGTGGTCGTGTGTTTGAGTAGCGAAAGTGTGTGTTTCCTACTTCTGAGGAAAGCTTTTTGGCTGAAAGCTGAAATACATATTAGTCTTTCTGTTGTGCCTGTCTGTGGCTCAACATCTCTTCTATACGGTCAGTAGCAGTCTGTCCTGTTCAATATTGTTGTTATTCCATCCTGAACTTTCTACCATTTGATATTTTAAGAGTTACACAGTGCACGTTATGGATTGTTTGATATTTTAAGAACTACAGATTGCACATTATGAACTTCATACCTGGTGAAATACCCAGCTGTGAACATGTTTCACCAACATCTCTCCTCAGCTGCTCTATAGCCAATCTCAGTACAGGCTCCATTCGTTCGGTACATGTGGAACCCAGCCCTAGCTGCAAGTCGAGCCTCTCTTCGGATACAAAGCCACTGCCAAGGCCAGCAAATTCGAAAGGTTTCAAATTGTACTTTTTCTGGAAGGAAGGATCCCTCAGGAACTCTCTCAACAGTTTGTGATCATCAGAACCTCGTGAACCTGATGCTGTTGCTACAGGTACTGGCAGTGACTGCAACCCACTTTGGGCAGATGATGGCCCAGGTTGTGGCTCAGGGAACATAAGAGGCACACTAGTTTCCTGGTGTGATGGTGATCTGAAAATTGAATACAAATATTGTAAATGATTACATAATGTCACATAGGAGTCATTTAAACATATCTTTCTAAACAGGAAAGCTGATCGTGACACAGAATTTCCAACCATTCAATCATAATCCTGTTAACAGGTTTGTATTACAGATCGCTTCCATTTAAATTCTGCCAGTTTGAGTTCTTTCAGAACAGTAACATTTAATAAAGCTATATGCCATTAGAATATTTTTGAATGAAATTTCCTGGCAGATTAAAACTGTGTACTGGACTGGGACATGAGCCACAGATCTTTGCCATTTGTGAGTAAGTACTGTACAGACTGAGCTACCCAAGTATGACTCACGACCTGCCCCCACTTCCACTAGTACCTCTCTCCTTTCTTTCAGCCTTCACAGAAATTCTCTTGTGTACCTTGCAGGACTGGCACGCCTGGAAGAAAATGATGTAGCAGAGAAATGGTTCAGGCTACGAGATTGTTTCTTCCGTGAGTGCTAGTCCTGCAAGGTACCCAGGAGAACTTCTGTGAAGTTTGGAAAATTGGAGAAGTGTACTGGAAGAGGTGAATCTGTGAGGGCAGATTGTGAGTTGTGCTTGGATGGCTCAGTCAGTAGATCACTTGCCCACCAATAGGCAAAGATTCTAAATTTGTTACGGCATAGAGTTTTAATCTGCCAGGAATTTCCAAATTGGCTCACACTCCACTGTGGAGTGGTAATTCCTTTGGAGTTTTCTGAATGTTCACAGAATTTAAATGTAAATACCTTTGGTGCTGGTGATGTACTGGCTCTTCTTTGATGTCCTGTAGTAGCATCTGATGTTCCGAAAGCACGGCACGCAAGTCCAAACTCTGTTCTTCGTGCTTGACCGGAGATGACGGACAGCGCTGTGACGGCGACACTGGTCCCAGCTGCTGCTGTGGGAGATGTTGTTGCCAAATGGGTTCTTCTTTAATGGGGTGGCCCCCAGGGCCCGGCTGGGTTCCACCAGAGCCTTGCTGAGGTGGCCCCTGTGGCGGTTGACCTCCGTAGAATGACATGCCCTGCGGTGACGGTAGCTCGCACGGGTCTGGCAGTAGCGACAGGTCGAATAACTCTGCCGCAAAGTACTGGCTGTAGTCGCACGGGGGCGTGAAACCGGCTGACGGAACCGTCTGCGGCATCTGTAACAACCACGTCTTTGTGAGATCGGGTCAGTACTGTGCTGCTACAGCTATCCTCAAAGCTAGATGTGCTACTCAGATGATCACAGAGAATGCAAGTTTATAATGTGTAAAATATTAATAAGCTATAAATTTCTGCCATGTTCAAATATTCCTTACTAACTACAGATGTTTCATTACTAAATCATTAACAGGAGAGACCCAATTGAAAATAATTCAAGGTCAGAGCAAAGTCATAATATCTCTAAACGGAACACATACAGCCAGAAAATCGCGTGTTTTGTTGGACTGGAAAGGGAAATGGGTATTATGACAATCCTACATATAATAACGGATATGATGGCCTATAGAATAATAGATATGAGGGTTGCAAGTTGTTGAAACACATAGATACACTGAAAGGCGTACAGACATTTTACCGACGAACGGGACAGTAATTTAGCACCAAGTAGGGCACCTGGTAACATCAATAAGTGTTTTAACACCAGAATGAAGGAATGTAAAGAGCGCTCCTACATGGAAGCGGGAAAACTGAATAAATTTAAACAATGGGCTGGAAAAACTTAATAAATTTAAACAATGGGCTGATGCGCTTCTAGATCAATGGATTATTACAAACTAGTTCGTAAAGTCGTCATCAGTTTCAGATAGTCACTATTTTCCAATGCAGAATATAATGAGGGCATATTGCATTTATATATAACTGTGGCGATAGATGGAGGTAGGCAGACAGGGATAAGCTGCTCAGACAACGGAACACCGTGGGAAGGCGGCAGGGCGCTGACGTCACAGACGAGACAGAAAAAGGGGTAGCGAGCGCCCCCAGCTTGGAAAGAGGGTTAGAGGCACAGCTGACTACGACAGCAAAAAACTTCCCCGCGGGCGCCTCGCGTAAACCCGACCTGGCTATTTATAACCACAGTTTCTTTTTCGGGCTACAAAAAGACCGTCTCGTGTGCACTGACGCAATTTCTCACGCTGCGCTACACATCATTCGACCATGATAGTTCTCGATGTACGTCAGGCACACACGTTTTGGTACCCGTTAAACTGCACCACCTGTCAGGCACTGTATACCTTAATAATGCTAGTTGTAATTCCGAAATCGAGATTTGGTACATAGTTAACGTCCGCGGGAACAAGTTTGCTGAAGATAAACAGACGCTTTGTGGACTAGATAGGGCGTGTACAACTGTTGGAACAGTAGGGATTCGATAACGGCAAAAGAAAGACTATTGGAGTCAGGAAATTGGTCGAAGTTAAGTAGTGCTACCAAGAAACAACGGTTGCCCATTTTTTGGTGCATTTGTCGCGATACAGCGGCTCCTCTACTACTCTATTTTTTTTTTTTTTTTTTGCGTGCCTTATAATACGTATTCATATTCCTCCCTGACCTGTTTAATACATTTAGATAACAGTAACTTTTATGAACACATTCAGCTTCAGTTTCCAATGTTCACTTTGTTACCTACCCTGAATGCAGAACATGCTCCCTGCTGAAGAGGGCTCGCGAAATTCGATAACGCTTATGCCTTTTGTAATCGTGTGTCAGTCTTTGTTCACCAGTATTCCGCACAATGGTCTATTACATTATTCAGCCCTCACCCTACGTGAAAATGTGTGTGGGGTTTTCCGTGATTTCTCGATAAGTGTCTGAATAGTCCATTTCAAAAGACAGCGGCCGGTTCCCGTTCTTATCCTTGTGCGAGTACAGTCAGAGCTATTGCTATAATGGCCTTAATGTCATTTCATGCCATATAAACTGCATATATAAATATGACTTGCATATCATAGACAGGGGGCGATTCTTCCTTCTTTTGCCCTAAGGACTAACTGTCGCACATAATGACATCGCCGTAAAAGGCCTTACAGAAGAAAGCCTTCATCTAGGGATAAGGCATAATGAGAATTTATTAGTGCCTCAGCAATGGTCTATGTATGTAAAACAAACAATGGTACTTCAGTACGTCAGCCATATCCGTACTTTCACAACTGTGAATGTTGTCGTTCAACAAATCATCCATTTCGACTGCAATAGATCCTACATCGCCCTATGTATGTAACTTGCATTTTTCTAGCTTCTGCGGCTAACACCCAGTTTATTCACGAGTTCCGATACTCATCAAGTGGCTTGGTGGCTACAATATTGAGTGACTCATGAATCTGGAAAACAGATATCAAGATGGTTCTGAACTGTGAATAAGATGGCCAGAAATACTGCAGTGCCATCTCGACTGCCTCAGTTTTTTCCGAATGTTCCTTGAGACACTGCTAGAACCGTGCAGCAGCGCCTACGACAAATCTGCTGCAGAAGAAAGATCTTTCTTTTGTTCTCACAATTAAAGTTATGTGGAAAAATAGGGATAGAGATGGAAAAAAGATAGAAGGAAGATAATTTCACATATCTACACGATGTAGGCTGTTTTATGCCATCCAAAGTAATTACGTTCCATTCTAAGCGCTGCTATATCATCCATTTTTTAAAACGATCCATCAGTATTGCGCTTTGTAAAATTTAGATTATGAATCCACATCCAGTAAATGCCAGCAGTGGTGTAGGAAAACTAAATATGGGGGAACGGAACCAAAATATTAATTTTTTTTTTAATTTGTGGTAAGTTCGTATGGGATCAAACTACTGAGGTCATCTGTCCCTTGGCTTACACACTACTGAAACTAACTTAACGCTAAAGACAACACACACCCCCTGTCCGAGGGAGGACTCGAATCTCCGACGGGGGGAGCCGAGCGAACACCTTGGCAAGGCGTCTCAGACCGCGCGGCGTGTAGTATTTAATCACTGCTCAATTTCAAAGCGTTTAAATTCTTGTAAATAATTAGTTCGCTGCAGGAAGACGCCGGGCACAGTACGGGAGAAAGAGCAGTAACATAGCAGTGTCGAAACCCAGTGCTTTATGGAAGAACAGCATAAATCAGCATGGCCGAAGGGAAATTTGTACACCGTACCTTCGGGATCTGAGTCCCAGGGCGTAACCACAGTGCCACGACATGCCACTTGGTTTTATCAAAACTTCCATTTTTTTTTTCTTTTTTGTGAATTCCGTACATGTTTGTTTGTGACCTGAAACCGAGCAGAAGCCAAGTTTTCTGCCCTAAGAACATTATATTGTTGCGATGGCGTGCTTACTGAAAGTTCTAACCGAAAGGGGCCCCCAAAAACGGGAAATTCCTATTTGAGAGTACAATATGTAGGTCATTGCGGTAGAACGTCGTTTGCTACTGGTGTGTGAGCGTTAGTTTCTCGATTTCCCGTTCCGTTCCGCTAGGGACATGCTGCCCGAGAACGTTTGCACGAATCTGCTTACAGTAAGAGACAGGACTGCCGCGAGCTGCGGCTAGTCACGTAGGAGGCTAGCAGAGACCAGCGAGGTGCGGCTGCGGCCAACAAGGTACCGTTAGCCGCCGCCTTTCACGCACTCAGGGTCGCCAACACAACGCGCACACAGGCACGACGCGCTCCGACGGCGCGCACTGCGCCTAACCCCATTTACTGCCGCACTAAAGCACGCGCACTTCTCGTTAAACAGTGAACACGTGATACCGAGTGGCCCTTCGGACCACTACCACATTCACCTACGAGACAGAGTGCTACTGTAACAAATTATTCCTAACGTGCGCCAATTTATCGGATATATTCTCAAATAAGGGAATATGCTTACTCTCTTCCTTCGTCTTTCCTCACGTTTGCTGTAGTAAAATGGTCGAGATATATTCTGAAAGGATCGGCACAGATACTGGCCAGGAAATCTGTACCTGACCTGGAATTTTCTTGGCAGACCTACACTATCTTTGTCGAATCCTCGAATCGATATGAAAGGGCACAAGCAAATCCAATTGTTGTCGAATGAGAACGAGAGCACCGGAGCACATAATCCCTCAGACTTTTTGTAAACATAAAGTCACCAATCAATATTTCGAGTCGTTCTCGACCTCTTCCACTCGTACGCCAAACTTGTCATTCCTGCATTCAGCAGCAGCTCTACACAATGCAATCTTTTCCCTCCTCTTGAATACCCCCCCCCCCCCCCCCCCCCAAAAAAAATTCCTGTTTCCAATTCCAAAGTAACTATACGTGGATGCCTTAGGCCTACTTCCATTTCCATGTCGTTTCTTCTGGTAAGAGTTTCCCATAGTACTTTTTTTTATTATCTGTACATTGCTTGGTTTTTCTGAAATGCTGAGACATCTTTCGAGCTTCAATTTCATTCAGAAATAATAATATGTACTATATAATTAGTCTTTACAAGAAAAAATGATGAAATTCATTTGGTACACTTATATTTTTCGACATAGAGCTCTATCTTTTTTTGTCATGTGAAGTTACACTTCGTGTCCAGAAAATCGAAGCGGTTTACCAAGTCACGTTCTGCTGAAGATTTTCGGGGTTACAAAAAACAATTCGGCATAAATGACGATTCCGTTCACTGCTAAGGGAGTCGCAAAACGGAAGGGCACAGGGCCTGTAGGTTGTTAAGAAAGCATTTTTTTTTTCTTTCTCTGCGTGGTAAACCGAGCACGATTGTATAATTAAAACACTTGCGATGCCATAGTTCTTTTCCCGCGCAGATTAGAAAGACCCTGTCGCCATATTTTGCTTACGCCCTTCAATTAAATAAAGCAAGAACTTATCCGAAGTTCAGTTAAATAGCAAAATGGTTCAAATGGCTCTGAGCACTATGGGACTTAACTTCTGAGGTCATCAGTCCCCTAGAACTTAGAACTACTTAAACCTAACTAACCTAAGGACATCACACACATCCATGCCCGAGGCACGATTCGAACCTGCGACCGTAGCGGTCGCGCGGTTCCAGACTGTAGCGCCTAGAACCGCTCGGCCACCTCGGCCGGCTAAATAGCAAAATGTAAATACAAATAATCCCATTTGTTATGGGGTGCTCTTGCGCTATCCAGTATAATCTGAACACTCAGCTTGTTATGAGTGAACACACAGTTTCACGCGAAAAGAAGAAACAAAGGTAAGGAGTTTGGTGTGTTTCGTCGTAATCGAGATAATTAAACAGACAGATCGCAGGCATGTGACGACTATAATGGGAAACAAAATGCCAGGGGCGTTGTTGAGACAAATGTCTGTGACTTAGGAAAACGTGGGAAAATCAAAATCAAGTTTACTTGAAGGATTTTTGAGATTTTTAAGCGGGGCGCCTCCGGAACACAACTCCAATGTCGTAAGTACAGCGCTGTCATCCTCGATAGACAGACGTGGAATCCTGACGACGGTGCGATTGTGTTTATTTTTTCGACAACAGTACATTACCAGAGGTAAAAAAAACACCGCTTAAACCTCTCAAACGATCTGGATTGAACCACATCATGAAGTACTTTGCGCCTCTGGGAAAGATAATGTCAAATACTGTGTTGTTCCTCTTCGTGAGAAGTGAACATTGCACGGCAACGACAATGTGAACGAAACGGGACTGCCTCTCAGTAAAACGCTGCTAGCGGGCGCGGCTGTTTGCTATACCGTTAACTGACATTTCGCTTGCGAAAGCGCTCCACGTAAAACATGAACCAGTGATTCATCGATCGCGATTCGCTCGGCGCAGGATTAAACCTGCTCGGACGGGGGCTTTCGTCACGATACTGGCCGCCGAAATGGTATTATCACAACTAGAGACAACTTTCATGATTCTTTCCCATCGGCTGTGCACATTACGAGCAATACTAGCAATAGGAGAAAACCCATGTTAGAGCCTTTTAATAATTTATTATAATTTATTTGCAACCAGCATAGAGTAGGCTTGGCTGATGTCTTACAAAAATAAATCATAGCGCCATAAAGTGAATCAATCAACGCAGTGGATGGATCGAACATCTTGGTGCTTTGTCCAACGTTACCCAATTGGAATTTTCTCCAACTGTATAACTAACTAAGCTCACCAGTTACGAGGGGAACTCAAACTGCAAGGTGAAACCCGGCGTATGTTGCATCTTACCATATCCACATTTAGAAAGTATTGTCAGAGGGGATTGTCACATTCTGAGCTAGAGAAAAAAAAATCGAAGAACTAATTACCTCTTTGTCAACGATACTTTAATTCTTTTGTTCCTTCCTTTCTATCCGATTGTCAATGAAATCCCAACCCGTTGAAGTACTATTTAGTGCCTGACCAGTTCAGCTTCCTGCGTTCGTGCTGTTGTTCACCGCTACTACTGTTTCCAACAGCTTGTAACCAAGTAGGAAAGGAGGTTACTGTTCAATGCCCTGTCGACGCCGAAGTCATCAGGGACGGAACACGAGCTCGGTTGGAGCAAAATGGAGCAGCAGATCGGCCCGACAGTTTAGAATGACTCTTCCCGACATTCGCCTGATAGCGAAAAGCATGAAATCACATTACTCCACTGTGCCACCTCGTTCGGTGAAACATAATGGGATGTGGCTAAACATTGATCGAAACTAGTTGTATCATTTTGCCTTGCGGAATTCTCATTTTGTAAATCGATGCACGAAAACAGTGTAAAAAGTGGCAATATCATCTTTTTATCTTGTTCATGACAGGGCCGCGAACGGAGCTACTCATTTCGCATCAGCCATTTGCCGTTTACTGCTTGATAAAAGCCTCCTTGTGACTTCGACATGCATTTAGGTCTTCGACTGAAGGAACCAGTGTTGCTCCAGCGATCTGTTAATCATTCTATCCATCGTTCATTAGTTTATCTCGTTTTTGTTTTTTTTATCTACTTGAAATTCGGGAAGAGTACTTCCTTGGACTATCGAGCATCCATTCGCATATCTGTCCACTGCCGTCCTGCGAATACAGCCATTCAGTGTTTGTAGTCACTCACACTTCCAAGAACAAGTTCACCCTCCGTGTGCTGTGCCCATGGTTGGGCAATGATAGGAACATATGTATTTGGACGAGTACTCGCAGAGACAAATATCTGAAAATCAGAATTTTGGTTATATATTCCGCTGTATCTATCGAAGTACTTAAGCAGAACTGTGAACAAAAGCAAGTTACGTCGTGCTCCCCTTAATCTAGTCGCTTCGACGCCGTCGCTGGCAACACTGCCTATAATAAAGGCCTTCGCGAGAAATAATGAAGTGGACTAGTCGGTAAGCCGTAATCGAGGCCACTGCTGTTGGGTGTGGTTAGCCATTGCGCAACAGCAACAACCGCCCCTCTCTAAGGAGGCATTTAAGATGGTAGTCGGAGGTGAATGTACAGAAATGAGGCATCTCGATACTGCAATTAGCAGCTATGGATTTTCGACCCAAAATGTGCTCCGTAACAAAAATCGACTCCAAAACCACCATTGATTTTCCAACCATCCAATCTCCCGCGCAGCAATAATTAGCTTGCTGGGGAATAAAGCGCAACTGGAAAGTCACGGGTAAGCTCTGTGTTGTCTGAACCCTACCGCGAATGGGGTAGCTGACCAGTGTGGTGAACCTCGCGTTTTTCGTGAGGGTCGGTGGTCTTGTCGCACTTTCACTACAGCCTCCGTCCGTCCATTCCTCCGCTTTCTACGATCGAGAGAAAGTGGCCGGCCACAGCTAGGGGTTAATGCTCTGGCCTGAAGACACAGCTGTATCAGTCAGCAGTCATTGCCCCACGACAAAAATTAGGGCGTCGGAAAACAAGAGGCTAATGGGGGTCGCAATCTTCACAAATTGCGATCGCGTCTCGATCAGGCAGAATGCTTTTCCTCCACAATGCAGCCAGAAATGTTTTCGACAGGCAAATGAAGCCATATCGGTGAACAAGAAACGCAACAGGGCCTGGAATATAGTTCATGAACATCGTACTGCAATAACTTTCTTTTCGTAACGTCATACTTTCATTACTAAAACACAGAAAAAACGAGTATGGGGCTGAAATAGCATTTAGAATAACTTAACATATTTCCAAGTGTAAAGAGATATTAGTGGCAAGCACCGGGAGGAACCGACGAAAGCATTTGTTGAAAATGCGGTACACAGCAGCATGGCGGCGTAGGTGCGATCCGATCCTTTGACCTTGGAGGCGTGAAAGCAAATCATGTAGCAGGGAATGTTGTTCAGCACCCAACAAGGCTGGTAGATTTTTACAACAGCGCTCATAACTATAAAAATTGTTAGGTTGCTCACATTACAATGCGGACAATCATTTAATTAGTCACGAGAATTGAATTAATACTGAAAACGTTAAGCTTTTTGAATTTCATCATATATATTATGAGATTCCTATTCCTTACTCACTTCGCTGAAAATCCCTCCTTGTTGATGACGGATTGTTTCGACATTAGCATTGTTTAGAGTCGGATGGGCAGAGTTCATTAAGCAGAATCGTTGAGATGCCTCAGTTTACTGCTTCCTTTGTCGAAAGGTATTATTGTATAGTAACAAAACATGTCACGAGATTCGAATAAAACTTCAACTTTCAAAAATGCACAAATCGTGGACGACATTCCCTGCTGAAGAATTACACTTCATAATTGTTCCGACACGCGACGGTAAAATTCAGGACACTACTTTGCTTTCTTTAGAATATTCCCTCCGACCGAATGTTCGGTTCCACAACCTCTGTAGACCCCACTTCAACACGCACTCAAAACCAGGCAACCGTAAAACTCATTTTTGAGCACAGAGATGCTTAATCGAGGGTTGTGACATGGTGATCTCTCAGTATTCAAACTGCAGTTTCATACTGCCAGATGCCTGTGGCTCTTGGTTGAAAGTAAACTGCATTTATTTATTTTATGCGTGATTGGTCGACACGCAGTGGTAAGACGAAAACCTGATGGGAGTCCAAGTGGTTAGTGGTTGGCATCAGTAGTTGCTGGCGCAGAGGTCGTGGATTCGATTCCGAGTGATCATCTCACAAATCAGCGTAGTGGGGCCAAAGTAGAAGCTGTTTGAATCAACAAGCAATAAAGTTGGCGCGGAAGGCGTCGAATTGACACTAAACTAAAACGCTTGGACGAGGCTGGGAGCCATACACAACTTTTGTTTATTTACTACAATGGATTTCCTTCAGCTTCAGAGAATGTTTAACAAGAACACAACGAATTAATGACCTCAACCGAACTTAACTATTTTGATGATTAGTAATTTTCACTAGTCATCAAAGTACCGCGGGACTGTAACTTACCACAACTGCAAAAGTCAAGATTTGGATTTCCCACAGTCTAACGAAATTTTTCAGTGGCTGTGAAGCGTGGAACTCACACGGTCGTTTCGGCAGCGTAAGGCCAGCAGCAATAACATCGCAAACGTACATTCACTTTATTATTTTCTGGAGGCCTCAAGGCACCGAGAAGGAACTAAGGGGTCAATCGAATAAATAAAAAAAGAGAGCAATAACAAAAACTTTAATCGTAATCTCTGGCTTTTGCAGATGATGTAGTTACCTTTAATTTGTTTGATAAAAGCTGCACAGATATTCAGTCAGATCTTGATAACCCTTCAAATTGGCTGTTTGCTCTGGATGTCCATTAACGTAAAACCGTGCATTTTACAAAACCCAGGAATGAAGTATTGTATGATTACAATATCTGTGAGACAATTGTAATTAATCAGATCATAAAAATAACAAGATGAAACAATTTGTGGTGATTTGAAACGGAATGATCACATAGGTTCAGTCTTAGCTAAAGCAAATGGCAGCCTTCGCTCCATTTAGAGGATTCTGCGAAAATGCAGTAGAGCTACACAGGTGATTGCTTGCGAAACACTGTTGCGAGCCATTCTGGAATACTGCTCGACTTTGTGGGACCAATACCGAATAAGAAAGTACAAAGAAGGGCAGCACAAATGGTCTCATGTTTGTTTGATGCATGGGAGAGCGTCACAGAAAGGCTTAAAAACGTTAACTGGCAGCCTACTGTCTGCGAAAGCCTATTTTCAATGATTCGAGGAGAAATATTACGGGAGAAATCTAGGAGTATTACACATGCATATCGCAGCCTTAGAGACCGCGAAGGTTAGACTAATTAGAGTCAACATAGAGCCATTTGAGCGGCGTCGCTTCACGCGTTCCAACGCGAATGAAACGGGAAGAAAACCTATTACGTGTTACTTTAGCAAGAAGTACGCTCTGCCATGCACTTCACTACTTTGCAGGGTGTAGATGCAGAAAGACGGAAGACGCAAACTTCTGTGTTCCAGGCACCACCGATCCGGTAGAAGCGTAATAACGCAGCCCGAGGCACAGGTGCGACGCACACGTAGTGCTGTTGAGAGCAACACCTGACGGCTCTGCAGCGCTTTCAGCCGAGAACAAAGCATTTGGGGTGTCATCTGCGCGCCGCGTAGTAGCAGTAGAGGGGCGGTGCGGGGCTCACCTCTGCGGACTGACAGTAGGGCAGCATGGCGACGCTGGTCCGCGCTGTGGGTGCCCACGATGGCGACTGCTGCCTGACTGAGTGACTGGCTAGGCGGCTCGGACGGCGCTGCGCCGCACGGCGTGCTAGCTCTATCCTAGCTAACGGTTCGCCCCTGACTCACGGCACGCACCTGCTCTGCTGCGCCGCGGCGCGCCCACGCCCTCACCCTCCACTCCCCTCACGCCCCTGCTCCACCAATGGCACTCGTCTCTGGGCCGCCACTGCCCCTTCGCCGCGCGTCTCTTTCTGTACCAGAAGATGCGGTATGCCGTGTTTCTGACCACGCCCATATCTTTTCCTTTGTTCGCTACTCGCCGTCTGGCCTTCCCGAGAGAGGTGGCGCAACACACACACACACACACACTACTCGCAGCATAACGCGAAGAATTCCTTTCTCTTTATCCAAGTAGCACTGTTGTTTGTGGCGGCAGCAGTACGGACAGCTCACATCTTCGGTCGTATGGAAAAAAAAGAAGAAGAAGATTCCCAGAGCAAAAGTAGAAAGAAAGTTCTCAATTCCATATGAATAAAAAATTCGAAGCATATTCTCTGATGAGAGACTGACTTTCTTCTCACTACCTCCCTTCATTGAGAAGGTTCTCGGTGTGTCTCGTCTGGCTCAGAACGCTCGCATAATGTTACATTTCATTCAACTCGTTCAAACAGGCGAACAATTCAGTGTACAAATATGGAACTGGCATCAGTGTGTTCAGGAAGACTTACACTATGTTTCTACATTACTTTTATATGCGGCAATAAATTATGGTTCAAATGGCTGTGAGCACTATGGGACTTAACTCCTGAGGTCATCAGTCCCCTAGAACTCAGAACTACTTAAACCTAACTAACCTAAGGACATCACACACATCCATGCCCGAGGCACGATTCGAACCTGCGACCGTAGTGGTCGCGCGGTTCCAGACTGTAGCGCCTAGAACCGCTCGGCCGGCAAAATATATTATTTTACGGACAGTTTACCAATATGCATTTCCTTGCGATGTTACCGAATTTTCGACATGTGGGAATTTCTTTTTATTTGTGACGTTAAGTGAACAGTGTGGAAATAGGAGGGGGAGTGAGACAAGGATGTCGTCTGTCGCCAAGTCTCTTCAACCTGTATGGAGAAATGCTGGTGAGAGAAGCGCTGAAAGGTTGCGGAAACTTCAAGTAGGACGACGTCTCATCAACACCATCAGGTATGCAGACGACCTGGTAGTGCTCGCCAAAAATCGGAGACAGCTGCAACACGTGATGAACAATTTGCTGGAAACGGGAAGAAAATACGGCATGGAAATCAACATCGAAAAATCAAAAGTGATGCGCATATCAAAACGTGAGAAACACTTGAAGATAACTGTTGACAATCGGGAACTGGAAAATGTGAATCAGTTCAAGTACCTGGGAAGTTTTATCACAAAGGATGCCCACTGCACCTACGACATCCGAGCAAGAATCGCCATGGCCAAAGCTGCTTTCAACAAAATGAGGACTCTGCTGACCAGCAAGTTGAGTTTGGCATTGAGGGAAAAACCGATAGTGTGCTACATTTGGAGCATTGCGCTGTATGGAGCAGAGACATGGACCATGAGAAAGAAGAAGAAAAAATACTTAGAGAGCTATGAAATGTGGTGTTGGAGGAGAGTGGAAAAGATCAAGTGGACAGATCGCATAAAAATGATGATGTACTGCGAAGAGTAGGAGAGAAGAGAAGTATTCTGCTTACATTTCTTCAGAGAAAGGCTAACTGGATTGGACATGTACTTAGACACGAGGGACTCATACCTGATGTCATCGCCGGCCAGGGTGGCCTAGCGGTTCTAGGCGCTACAGTCTGGAACCGGGCGACCGCTACGGTCCTCGGTGCGTCGGGCATGGATGTGTGTGATGTCCTTAGGTTAGTTAGGTTTAAGTAGTTCTAAGTTCTAGGGGACTGATGACCTCAGAAGTTAAGTCCCATAGTGCTCAGAGCCATTTGAACCATGATGTGATCGAAGGCAAATTCAGATGAAATGCAGGACGAGGAAGAAGAAGAAGAATTCAACATCTGGACGACATGAAAGATGGAAGGAGATACAACAGACTGAAGGAAGAAGCTGAAGACAGGGAACAGTGGAATCAGAAATTCTCCATACGAAGACATGGACCTGCCACTACGCAGAATACTACATGATAATAATAAATAGGTGAACACATGACGCGAATGAAATCTTAAATTTACATTGACCTTTTATCTACTCAAACTGGAACTCTTGAGTTTTCTCATACGATATAATTTTACACGATGCGATACTGCAGCGCCTGTGTTATTCCGAATTACCATGCAATGTCCCTTGGCACATGCAGGCATATCGTAAGGAACATTGCACTGTAATTCGGAATAACACAGGCACTGTGGTATCGGATTTATCAGCCGACACCGGGCAAGCGACTTTCAAGTAAAACGTGTTTGGTCCCATAGGAACTTACCACTTCCAGTGAAATGTCTCCCCTGTACGAGGATATATGTAATGGATGTACGAGTACAGGATGTAGACACGGTAAGGCGGCCGCTCGCTATTAAGGGCGAAATCTGGGTACGAGTCACGGTCCGGCGCAATTTTGATTGTCGTCATTACATTATACAGCTGATGGTTGCCCATAGTCGCAAATGCGGATAGATTTCATGTCTACGAGATATTTTTGGTTAAATACGACCATAAATGCTCTGCTCGCGTGTCAAGTACGTAAGCCGTCGCCCGTGCGGTTCGTTACAAGAAACAGATCGCTAGGTTTGTAGTAAACGAGTTACCGATTTTTCTGATCCGCCGACTTATTTCTAAACAGCAAAATGTAAGTATTACGTTGTGAGACGACATGTTGATGGACATTCGGAAATGTCAGTGAAACTGTTGTTTGGTGAACACCTAAATCTTTGAAAACTTGCGTCTTCTAAATAGCAACAAAAATGTTTTAATTCGTTTGAAAGGTTGCCCCCTCTTGTTTCAAGATTTTCTGGAAGGAAATTCTCCATGCAAGTAATGTTTTTTTTTATTGTTTAGCCTGTATAAACTTTTACAGTTTCTCCCTTTTTTGCCTTCCATGCAACATAAATTCTGCCACTGCTACCAAAAATTCAGTAAAACTTAACCTCAACAGAACTTACTCACCTCGAAGTATGCTACGGAGCTCACTTCAAAACACGGAGAATGTTCCTTGTTTTGAGCAACTTACCCCACCCTTTTACTCACGCTGAGAACATTCCCGGTTAAAGTATAATCCCCGAGTCGCTATACTTATGCGAACCTGAGAATGTTCTCCAAAATTTCGAGTATAAAGTTTATTCACGGATTTATTCATACCACCTAATATGTTTCTCTTTGGTCCGGAAAGAAGACTCCTATCATAGGTACGATTCACCAATAATCATACGTCAAATCACAGCAGAGAACATGCGTGAACTCAACAGCAGTAATAACTGTATTAATAAAGTCTGTCACCGAAGGTCCTTCGATAACAAATTGAAACATGGTAATGAAACTCTGCTTCGAAATGTACATTGGCAAATTAAGTACACTGTTGAAAAATTGCTAGACGGACATTATTATTAAAATTTTTATTAATTTCACTATCACGATTTTGCCAAGAATAACCGTTGTGAATACCATGAAGAAGTTGAGTCATTAGATTGTAATTTCTCATACGAAACATCTCTCCATTTAGTGCATACTTGGAAAATATGACTGTCAGGCTTTGGTTTGTGATCCTCTAAAAGTAGACTTCATTCGTAGAAAATATTATAAGAATCGATACCGCCTGTTTTTGCAATAAACATTTTTCTTATTTTTATTGCCCTAATGATTTTCCCCACATACATGACATCATCGCTGTGTCCTTATTTTACTGCATATCAGAAAATACAAAATTTGCAATAGCAGTTGCGAGGAAAAAAATCCCCAACGTTTGTTTGTGTCAGTTTACATTAATTACTGGTCTGTTAGATTTTGTAGAACCTTAACTAAACGGTTAGGTAGTCTATTATTGTAATTACAGTAGAAAAATAACGAAAATCACTTCCTCTGTCACTTGTTGCGCGAGAACAACAGGAGAAAAATAGTAAGTAGGACCTACTCATGAAATACTTTCGCGAAACGAATTACAGCGGAAGTGATATTAGTTAATTTCCCCACTACCTTCGGAAAAACGATAGAAACAAGACTACCCACATATTTAATGAAGTTAAAACTGTCCTTTATTTCCCACTGCCTCAGTTGCACAAATTATTATGGCGACTTCCAGTTTCGATCTAACAAAGACCATCGGCAGATCTACCGAGCTCTCTACGCAACAAGTCGTAAACACATTGTCGAGGGTGAATGGAAAATATTAAAGTATAATTTTAATATCGCACAGCAGTTTTAACTCTATCTCTCATAAATAAATTGGCAATAGTGGCACTTAATGAGGGTTCTAGAAAACCGAGAAAAGATTGCCACAAACAGACAACAAAATCTAATTTTTCACTAGAAAATCTTATCGTTAGACATTTTCAGATATACAAGAAAATAAGGGCGCGCTGATGATGGCACGGAACTGAAAAAAACATTTTTGTGCAATAATCAGTGATAAGATGATTATTCTCATTACATAAATAACTGAACAGTTTGCAGCCCGTTTAATATGGACGTAATTTAATTGCAATTAGAGATTCCAAAACTTTTAATATGCGTGTTACATGGCTTTCAAATCCATTGGTTTTCTACCTAAAACATTTTTACATCCGTTATCGATGGCCTCCTTTCGATCTTCCGTATCACTATGCTAATGTTGCACTAGTTCGTCAGCAATAATTGTATAATTTGTAATGTATTCAGAAAAAAAGATGCGACATGTTATCCGCAGGCTGAATAACTCGTCTTAAACTTGTACAAAATATTTGTAAGTCATCAGTAGTTGATTAACCAAAGGAGATTTCAACTTTGCACGCAACGCTGCCTATGACCACCCGATTATTAGTGTTGCGCAACGCTCTTCAGGAGGGGCGGGGGGGAGGGAGGGGGAGTGGGAGGAGTCAAGTCAACTGGTTATTTGGGCGTCTGGCAATGCGCTGTCTGCCGTAGCAGGTGGGCCGACGACCCACTGCGCCTCGCGTCCTACTTGTCGCACGCTTGCCAACCTTCCGCCGTGACACGAACAAGGCCGCGTAACATCTTCACAACTGTATGGAATCTTATTGCATGGATGCAAGGTACACATTACCATGATGCAGAGCATTCAGAGTGTGGCTTATTGCAAGTGACAAGATGCTCTATTTTGTTCCTTTCTTGTGGCTCTTCATACTGTTCCTAGCCAATTTAATCCCTTAGCAATGTAGTTTTCACACTAACATACGAAAACCAATATAGAGTAAAAAACTCCAGATTGAGTCTAATGTTGTTACAAAATTATTTCTGTTTATATAAATACCGCAATCCAGACGAAAATGTCCGAATTAATATATTTCGGTCAGCACACACAGTGTACTTCTCCAGAAGCGCGGTTCTGTGAATTCTGTAAAATCAGTGATTCCCATAAGTTCACTACACCAAAAACATATACTGTCACAAATTTATTTGCTTGTAACAATAGGTTTCCACTTATCCAAGCCTCTTCTGATGGTAAATGTTTTTATTCTCTTTGTCCAGAAGACATGCTTAACACTCCCATATGTTACTGTTTCATCCTTTGCAAGGTAACCAATAAAAAGAAATCGTTTTACATCGTAAAAATCGCTAACCGTAAACTATCTGGCAGATGCAATCGTCCTCGCCTTTTTTTGGTGCAGGGCCACAGACTTCGGCTCGCTGCGGTGGATGTTATTTGGTTTCTTGTAGTTGGTGGGCCCAAATCTCTTAATAACAAACTGTCGCTCAAAATCAGTTGCATTGATTTTAAAACGCGTCAATCATTCATCTCCGCGTTTGCTTTTATACAGCATGCAGCAAATCTGTCTATAATATTGCTCGAAGCTATTTGGTAGATACTTCTTCATTTTAAATGTACTGGACTCTTCTTGCATTACTATGGCCTTAGCTATTTTGTAAACTTTTAAATAAATGTTCAGTATTTTTATCGTTCTTTTATCTGATGAGTAAAGCGTGCCGTTTGAGATCCAGTTCGTATCAACAAATTGCCCACGTGTGAGTAAAAAACAGGAATTTTTGCTGTTGGTATTAGAGCATATTGTGACGAAACGCGTATCTTACATTTAAAGTAAAACATCGTACACAGAAAATCATTCCGCAGATTACCACAGTACTGTACATTGAACATAATAACAAAATCGACGAGAGTGGTGAGACGTGTGGCTGTGTACTCGAATTGCAGTTGTGGGCGCAAGGGAAGCGCTGCAGTGTAGTTGTCGCGTATGTCAAGAGATGGCGTTACATGTTTGGCTTAACCATTCAGCTGTTTCCTCTCGTTAGCTACTTGCCAACTAATGAAGTACAAGATTTCTACAGCTGCCCCTATGGGCCGATAAGCAAAACATCGCTGTTTCTTATGCTAATGACTGAGCAAAACTGGACTATGAGGTAGCGTGAAAATATCGAGATTGCTGCTTTAACCGCAGCAACACGAAGGCAGTTTCCATAACGTAAGTTACCGGGGGGGGGGGGGGGGGGGGGGGGTACTTTACGCCTACCCTAAAAACAATTTTAAAAAATGACAAAAGTCGTTAATGTTGTTGGAGTATGCTAACAACATACTTTTAAAGAGGTAAGTAGAGTCCAGAATCTGAAAATATCTTTTAGCTCACTATTAGCAATATCAACGCACTTTCAATAATGTGTTTTATCAACTTTTATGACAACCACAAAAAATTTAAGAAAGCAGATTTCATTCATTGGTTTTGCTGTTGCTTTTTAAGGAGATACTGATGTGTAAGTAAGGCCATGAACCTAAAAATATTGAATACGACATTCATTGGGGAAAGTGACTTCCACTACCTAACATTTTTGGGTTAAGTTTAACTGAAAAATTTAAAACGTATATGGAATATGTAGAAGAATACACTAAAATATATATTTTAAAATTTAAATTAATTGAGTATATTACAATATTTTTAGAAGTTGGGCATGAAGTACCTCCCCTCGCCTTGGCGTTGCTAGAGATAGTTTTTACTCGACAATAAACTCATTTACGCTGTTCAACAATCTTCTTATTTACTATAGAATTAATTCAATCTAAGCCCCAGTCAGCGTAAGGGTGATGTGCCATTAAGTAATTCCAGTTCTTATTATTTCTCATTCCATTGCCACCAATTTAATAATTGTTGCAACGATTCTCTGCTTCTACATTCAGATCGTTTCCCAGCTGTTCGAGGCTAACCCTATAATTGTGTACAGTGTGTTGCTAGAACTAAACACTGACACAAAAAGGCCAACGAAGCATCGAATCACAGATTAACTGCTGATGTAAAAGGCTACATCTAAATCTTTTTTCTCTCTATAAAAAAGCAATTTTCCTGTGGAGACTATCTGTTTGAGAAACACTGATCTTCGAAGCAACAGTTACTTTTTTCAGTGTTTGCCGAAATGAGATTGGGAAAACACCTCTCTAATGCAATCAGAATTCTCGATGTCTTGCGCATTCAGCGTAGTGCCTATTCTAGAGCTGCTTGTCCACATAGAATGCCAATGACTACCGAGCTTATAGTAAGACGTACGTACCAGTAGCTTAGCCAGGTCGCAGATTTTGCCGCCATCAGAGCTCTTGGGGTACCGCAGCGAGAAGTGAGCTTGCGAGCTGCGCATGCTAAACCTCTGCAGATGACTGGCCGAGCGTCCCGCGAGATCGGCATTTTTTCCGGGCTTCCCTCCGCTGACCGGAAGCTCCAGTGACGTACCGGCGGTCGCTCTGGACGCCTTCTTTCCTCGTGTCTTCCGGCACGGGATTCTAGCCGGTGCGCGAGTCCCTGCTCAAGCGTCATCAATACCGCGTACTTTCGTTTCTTCTTGACGATTTTTGCTGGAAAACCGTTCCGACAGCGTCCTCATCTCCCGGAAGCGTCAACTACACACTGACGGCAGTTCCTTCATGAAAATACCTTAGCGAATAGAATTCTCCTCAACCGTGTTTACCCGTTCTAAGTATGTATCTTAGGTAGGCGTTACAAATTTTTCGCGTCGGTCTCGAATGACATGTGAAGCAGTAAACACAACGAAGGATATGGGAAGTCCATGTACATGAGCGAGCTGCAGACGGAGATAGACGAGTAAATAGTCGAAGTAGGAACCTCCTGCGACGTCGTGCAGTTAACTGACAAGAATTCTTCAGTGTATTATTCTGCACTGCTTAATCTGTCATCCGCAAGCACCACCATTTGGTGTCCAGGTGAGCTCTTACCGTTTTGGTCAGTTCGCCAGATGTATCTGGGAGTAAGTAAAATGTTGTTTGCCTCATCGTGGTAAGTGAACTCTCGGAATTTTAATCGGTAAACCTCTCTGTGACACATAAAGTTCCTCTTGTAGCGACTGTCACTATAGTTGAACTAGCATCTTCCTGCCGAAATGCGCTGCTCTGCTTTGGATCTTCTCTCTCTCTCTCTCTCTCTCTCTCTCTCTCTCTCTCTCTCTTTCTCTCTGTCTCTCTATCTATCTATCTATCTATCTCTATGTCTCTGTCTGAGTCTTATTTGATAATGTCCCCGACTGACGAGTAGTATTTAAAAATCGCTAGAATATGCGTTTTGTAAGCTACCCCTTCGGAGCATCCAATGAATTTGCGTAGCATCTGTTTTCTGACGACTGGTTGCATGTAGGTTCTCCATTTCAGGTCGCTCAAGACATGTACTTCTAGATATTTTACTGTAGTAGCTGTTTTGCGGCGACTGACGGCCAATACAGTCTGGAACCGCACGACCGCTACGGTCGCAGCTTCGAATCCTGCCTCGGGCATGGATATGTGTGATGTCCTTAGGTTAGTTACGTTTAAGTAGTTCTAAGTTCTAGGGGACTTATGACCACAGCAGTTGAGTCCCATAGTGCTCAGAGCCATTTGAACCATTGACGGCCAATAATCGATTAATAATGAGCATTTGTGCTTATTTATGCGCACTTACGTTTCATTTACATATGTTGAGACTCTTCTCTTGTAAGTGTCCCTGCACTTCGCCCAATTTACTGGCGTTGCGGCGTCCCTACATAATTAGCGTCATCTACAAAATGTCCCACAGAGCTTCCAGCGTAACGCATAAGATCATTTACCGTAAATAGTTATCAGGATGTCCACAGAATAACAAGAAATCTGGTCAGATATTCCTTAATATCGTAATTTGCTCAGAAGCCAATAGAACAGAGCCTAGGAAAATACCGTCCACCATGCTCTTTGTTGTGAACTGCAGACGTAGATACTGTCATTATTGCACAACATGCCTCACATCTATTTATATAGAACTCCCGACGTTTTTATTTATGGAAATGTAGTATCAACCATATACAGAATGGCATTTTAAACTTTATTCTGTTTTCCATAACTTATAAAAGGAAGTGAATGATTTGGCACTCAGTGAGTCAATGATAAGGCGCTCGAGAAGTGATTGACATGGCACTCAAGCGCTTTGGGAAGAAACTGGAATATGTGCCTATGCTAATGTCTTAATCTGCCAGCAGAGCTCAGTTTCTGTTCTGTTAGGTATATTTGCAAAGAAGTTGAGCTAAAGCAGCACGATATTAGCAGATTTCGGCCTTAAACGTCCTGGCGTCTTTCTAAGAAAAGTCCAACTATGAACGTTATCGAGTAATCCCAAAAGCTGTCAAACGCCGTTAAAAACAATTCTATTTCGTGGAGAACATGTCTAACGTAACTAGCCATGGATAGAAATTTAAAGTTTGAGTAGCTTTGAGTGTTCAGCTGATCCCTTAGCAATTGCATTCTTCAGAGTAACAGGTATTAGCTGGGGCAAGCTGATTCGAATGCATACAATCCCGCGCGCACTCTGATTGGTTGTCATTTATGGCCGTAGTACCACATCGGTGTATTTTCGACGTATGTTTACACGGAGAATTTTGCTCTATTGGACGTGCAGTACCTGCCTCTAACTTTTCTACCACGATGTTTTAATCCGACATGTACAGGTACCAGAATGAGATTTTCACTCTGCAGCGGAGTGTGCGCTGATACGAAACTTCCTGGCAGATTAAAACTGTGTGCCGGACCGAGACTCGAACTCGGGCAAAGGTTAATGCATCAACGACGAACTGAAACGGGTGTCTTGCGACGTCCGCCACGAGCAGATGCAACGAACTACATGAGATTAAGGGGAAAAAAAGTGGTCAGCGAGACAGAATTTCAATCCTAAGGGCCCGGGTTCGATTCCCGGCTGGGTCAGAGATTTTCTTTGCTCAGACACTGGGTGTTGTCCTAATCATGATCGCTTCAACCCCATCGACGCCCAAGTCGCCGAAGTGGCGTCAAAGCGAAAGACTTGCACCCGGCTAACGGGCTACCCTACGGGAGGCCCTAGTCACACGACATTTACTTTTTTACAATAAAAGAAGATAAAATAGTGTAAGAATTTTTTCCCATCAGTACAAAAATAATAAAAAGAAAAAAAAAAACAATTATACTGAGGAAGAACTTCTTATGCAATTGTATCTTCTTTTATTACATTTCTTTTATTGTAACTTGAGCGCATCTATATGTAACTGTTCTATAGCGTACATATATTCTGTAACTTGTTTTTCTGACCTTGATCTTTGACTTCGGCTTGTAGCTTCTCTGATCAACACCCGTATGTTAACCTACAGGGTCTTATGCCTGAGCAAAGGTGCTATGCACTTACTGCTGTTACATTTACTTCAATATTGTTTTCAGTTAGCTTAAGCCTATATTATGGCGTTAAGTATCATTTTCTTAGGTTTTCAAGTCAGCCGTGGCATATATTTTTCTGGTTAAATGTTCAAAAAAATGTTCAAATGTGTGTTAAATCTTATGGGACTTAACTGCTAAGGTCATCAGTCCCTACGCTTACACACTCCTTAGCCGGCCGAAGTGGCCGTGCGGTTCTAGGCGCTGCAGTCTGGAACCGCGCGACCGCTACGGTCGCAGGTTCGAATCCTCCATCGGGCGTGGAAGTGTGTGATTTCCTTAGGTTAATTAGGTTTAAGTAGTTCTAAGTTCTAGGGGACTAATGACCTCAGAAGTTGAGTCCCATAGCACTTAGAGCCATTTGAACCATTTGAACACACTACTTAACCTAAATTATCCTAAGGACAAACACACACACCCATGCCCAAGGGAGGACTGGAACCTCCGCCGGGACCAGCCGCACAGTCCATGACTACAGCGCCCAGACCGCTCGGCTAATCCCGCGCATCTCTGGTTAAATAGCCATATGTAATTGCACCAGTGTGGGCTGTAATTATCGTTATGGCTACTTAACCAGAAAAAATATAAGTAGCTGCACTTGAATTATAACCAACCGGAACTTATATTCGTTGATGCACGTGTGGGAGTCGTATCACGTCTAAAAAGTGGAGAGCCGGCCGAGCTGGCCGAGCAGTTCTAGGCGCTACAGTCTGGAACCGCGCGACCGCTACGGTCGCAGGTTCGAATCCTGCCTCGGGCGTGGAAGTGTGTGATGTCCTTAGGTTAGTTAGGTTTAAGTATTTCTAAGTTCTAGGGGACTGATGACCTGAGCAGTTAAGTCTCATAGTGCTCAGAGCCATTTTTAAAAAGTGAAGAAGATTATGAACGACTAGTACCGGAGTATGATAGTGATATCGAGGCTGATCGTCAGTAAACTGAGTCATATTGCACGTTCTTGCCGGCCATATCTGATTGTTTCAAGCCGAATAAAAAGTACACTGTCCCACGCTAGCCATGATTTGTAGAAATAAACAGGCCTAAGCGTTTGCATTGAGCACGTGCCTACGTTGTAATGGGGAACGGAGAGAAGGGAAGGCAGCGGGCGCGTGGGAGGAATGCGCTGGCTTACGAGTGGAGAGGCCGGGGGCTCGGGCCGCTGGTAACAGCGACCAGGAAGGCGCGCTGCCTGCTCCAAGGACTCCTCACCTGGCGCGCCCGCTCACCTTGAGAATTCCCCAGCGCCGCTGCCGCTGCGGCGGCGGCCGCTCCTACGCGCCGCTCTAGCTCGCCGCGACCCGCCCCTCTCTGCCGACACTTCCCTACCACGCGTCTCTCCTCTTCTATCGCTACGTTTGTCCCCTGCACTCAGTCCTGTTGGTGGATCAGGTTTGGCTATTGCAGTAAACAATACCTCACTTCGACTGCGTAAACCCCCAGACACCTTCGGGGCGAGCGGTAGGACCGACAGTTCGGACATTTTTGTCCTTGTGTGTGTGGTCTTCAGTCCAGAGACTGGTTTGATAAAGCTCTCCATGCTACTCTATCCTGTGCAAGCTTCTTCATTCACAGTATCTACTGCAACCTACATCCTTCTGAATCTGCTTAGTGTATTCATCTCTTGGTCTCCCTCTACGATTTTTACCCTCCACGCTGCCCTCCAATACTAAATTGCTGATCCCTTGACGCCTCAGAACATTTCCTACCAACCGATCCCTTCTTCTAGTCAAGTTGTGCCACAAGCTCCTCTTCTCCCCAATTCTATTCAATACCTCCTTATTAGTTACGTGATCTACCCATCTAATCTTCAGCATTCTTCTGCAGCACCACATTTCGAAAGCTTCTATTCTCTTCTTCTCAAAACTATTTATCGTCCATGTTTCACTTCCATACATGGCTACACTCCATACAAATACCTTCAGAAACGACTTCCTGACACTCAAATCTATACTCGATGTTAACAAATTTCTCTTCTCCAGAAACGCTTTCCTTGCCATTGCTAGTCTACATTTTATATCCTCTCTACTTCGACCATCATCAGTTATTCTGCTACCCAAATAGCAAAACTCATTTACTACATTAAGCGTCTCATTTCCTAACCTAATTCCCGCAGCATCGCCCGATTTAATTCGACTACATTCCATTATCCTCATTTTGCTTTTGTTGATGTTCATCTTATATCCTCCTTTCAAGACAATGTTCATTCCGTTCAGCTGCTCTTCCATGTCCTTTGCTGTCTCTGACAGAATTACAATGTCATGGGCGAAGCCGGCCGGAGTGGCCGAGCGGCTCTAGGCGCTACAGTCTGGAACCGCGCGACCGCTACGGTCGCAGGTTCAAATCCTGCCTCGGGCATGGATGTCTGTGATGTCCATAGGTTAGTTAGGTTTAAGTAGTTCTAAGTTCTAGGGGACTGATGACCTTAGAAGTCAAGTCCCATAGTGCTCAGAGCCATTTGAACCATTTTTTCATCGGCGAACCTCAAAGTTTTTATTTCTTCTCCATGGATTTTAATTCCTACCCCGAATATTTCTTTTGTTCCCTTTACTGCTTGCTCAATATACAGATTGAATTTTGTCCTTATTGGCCCTAATAGCTAAGAAGGTAGCTGCTGACACACGTATTAACGAACCACCGGTTTCATTAGTCTTGGTGTCAAAATATGTGGGTCATTTAATGGTGCACACTACGCCTGCGCAATACGGTGGCGTGATCGAGCTGAAATTCATGTGAGCAGTGAGAGAGTCTTTAGACGTGACGGTCGTACATTTGTCTGCTGGTTCGCGTGGCTCTGTCGTGAGGAATTCAGTTTTAAAATGGAAACTGAAACCGAGTCAGGTCGGATTACACGTAGTGATATCAAAATCGACTCCCTACGTGGAAAGAACCCAGCGGAAGTTAACAGTGCTTTGTGAGAGATGTGTGGGAATGGTGTAGTGGATCGTAGCACAGTATCACGGTGGTCTCCTCGTTTCCGTGAAGTTCTGTTAAGTACTGTGGACAATCGCCGGCCGATGTGGCCGAGCGGTTCTAGGCGCGACCGCTCTGGTCGCAGGTTCCAATCCTGCCTCAGGCATGGATGTGCGTGATGTCCTTAGGTTAGTTAGGTTTAAGTACTAAGTTCTAGGGGACTGATGACCTCAGATGTTAAGTCCCATAGAGCTCAGAGCCATTTTTTGACAATCAAAAAAGTGAAAGGCCATCAATTTCAACAGACGACACCTCTTAGGTTATTGTTAATGACATTTTGAAAGTGGATGGACGAAAAATACGTGAGAAAATCGCATATGAGGCCAGAATGTCTCTCACTTCAATTTAGAGACTCGTAACTGAAAAGTTAAAGATGAGAAAAGTTGCGGCCAGACGTGTTCCGTATGATAAGAGTGAAGAGCAGAAAATCGGATCGTAAAGAATCATAGAATTTCATTACTCCACAACCTTAAAGTTGGCGTGTTTCAAATAGGGGCAGTCGCCATGATGCAGTGGTAACGCCGGTTTCCGTCAGATCACCGAAGTTAAGCGCTGTCGGGCTTGACAGGCATTTGGATGGGTGATCATCCGGGTCTACCAAGCGCTGTTGACAAATGGGATGCGAAAAATTGGTTGGAATGGCTCTGACGACTATGGGACTTAACTTCTGAGGTCATCAGTCCCCTATAACTTAGAACTAGTTAAACCTAACTAACCTAAGGACATCACACACATCCATGCCCGAGGCAGGATTCGAACCTGCGACCGTAGCGGTCGTACGGTTCCAGACAGTAGCGCCTAGAACCGCTCGGCCATTCCGGCCGGCAATGGGGGAACACTCAGCCCTTGTGAGGCCAGTTGAGGAGGTATTTGATTTAGAAGTAACGACTCCAGTCTCGAAACCTGACAAGGGTCGGGAGAGTTGTGTGGTAACCAAATGCCATTCCATATCCGCATCCGATGAAGCCTGTCGACTAGGATGTAACGGCGGTCGGGCAGTACGTTTGTGTCTCACGAGGCTTGTTCGGAAGAAAAGTGTTCGAAGTAAATCTTAGTAGGTGTGAAACAAACAGATACCATTACAGAAGCAAGTGATCTTCAAGAGGTAATGGTTTGCACAGTGATCGTTGTCATGTAGCTATTGTGCTGAATGATGATGGTGGCTCTTTTGGCTGGAAGATAATTTCAGAGACTGTGTGACCAGCTCTGTTCACACAGTTGGATGGAACGAAGTCATGAGATCATGAGGCGGGAAGTGGGAAGTAAGATGTAGGGGAAGCTGATGTTGGTAGTTGTACAATGAATTTTATTCCGAAAGTTAGGGCTTAGAAAACATGATCTAGAAGTGTTTGGATTTGCATTGGCATCTCTGAAAGTGATCTTTTACGTTCTGTCGTCGACGATACCGTTAGAGACGGTACATAACCTCTTAGCGGACTAGGAGCGAGTATCGGTTGTTGCCTTTTGCAAAAGAATCATCACTCCGCTATTCACCTTAAAAGTGGAATCTGGAGGGCGTCAGAATGCCATTCTTCCTAAATGTGAGCCTTGCTCGATGCAGTCTGTCATCGAATCAGAGCAGTTTCTTGCCACGGAATTTAATCAATCCCACTGAGCATCACTATCAGCCAGGAAGATTCACGTTTGTGCTTGCCTTATTTTAGCTACCGTCTGTACTGGCCAGTGACTGGCCGGTCGTCTCGCGATGTTCCGGACCCAGTCTCAACTCGAGATGGTGAGCTGCGATGAACACGCACGGCGCAAGACGGCTCGAGTTGCTCTGGTCCGGTGGAGCGAGGGCAGCCCTGCTCGCTTTACATAACGCTTCTTTGTGTCCGGCGCGGACCGCCTACATTACGCAACTCACGCACCGCCGCAATCGCGAAAAGCCACGCGCAGACACACGCGCTTGTTCACGGGCCTGTCATAGTAGCTGCCCTTCGGCTAACCGGTCACTACCCACACACACACGTGCAGCTCGTTTGCCCCAAACAAGCTCCAGCTATATTTAATTTCCGACACCACGCCCACTATTTTGCAGACTACTTAGATGCACATTTTACGCGATATGCTGTTCCACGCCTCAACTTTATAGCTTTTTGTTTTTGTACTTGCGTTCCTTGTCTTGTATCCTTACTCAATTCTCCCTCTCAACTATGTATCTGCTCGCTTTTGCTAAGCAAGTTCGTTTTCATACTCGTGTCTTAGTCCTCCTCTCCCCCCCCCCCCCAACTTCCCCCCGTCCCGTCTCTCTCTCTCTCTCTCTCTCTCTCTCTCTCTCTCTCTCTCTCTGTCACGCTAGCATGTGTACATACCACACACACACACACACACACACACACACACACACACACACACACACCGCGCTCGCATGTATGTGTGTGTGGGCGCTCGCGCGCGCGCGCTGGTGTGTGTGTGTATGTGTGTGTGTGTGTGTGTGTGTGTGTGGACGCGCGCTACTACAGATGCACGCTCGCTGCGTATCCGGTTAGCAACCTGTTGGCAGCTGAGAAACTGACTTAATTGCAGAGGTTTATCTGCTAATTGTTTAAAGCGCTTCGCAAGATGAAGTAAGAGAATGCGAACAAGAAGGCGGAGGAAACTGCAGCGGCAAACTTATCGTTTCTTTTCTCGCAAGTGTTTTTGCACTTCGAGCGGGTACAGCGGTAAACTCTTGAGATACAGTACACAGCGGAGACTTGTGCGTTCGTTGCAGGTCCGTATCTTTCTGCTACTAGATGGCTACAATGATGTTTCGTAAACTATGAATGTTATCTAATTAAAGGTTTTTGGTAGCTGCTTCTAAGCGATGACTACTAATCGATAGTCCCGTTCATAATATGCATTATCAGGGTAGATGTGTTTACTGCGTGGCTCGGTGGCTAGATTCGTTATTTGGTACCTATTCGCGCCTAGAATTTTTTTCAGTTTTTATCACTTATCGATACTTTCATCTATCTCAAGGACTGGTATATCTGCAAAATTCCTCGATTTACTATCGGTCACTCAATAGCTGTCTGGGTAAGAAGTTCAGAAAGACGGATGAATGCAAAGGCGTGCCATCTATGACGAGACCGCCCCTAGCACAGCACTATACTCAAACCAGCTTTCTGGATGAGAGCAGCTTTATCTTCGTTTATAGCATGCTGCTACTCAGCTTCCTACCACACAAACAAAAGTCTGGACTCAGAGGATGACGCCTAAGTACTGGTTCCTCCAGTCGGAGCACAGACAGTTTTGCCATTCTAGTTATATTAACGAATTAGGTTTCTAACTTTTTTTTTTTACAAGATTCGACTGTAAAGTTACAAAGAACTCAGTTTGTAAACCGCAGCTGCAGTATCACCAGTCTCGTCAAGGACACTGAAATACGAGGATGCGTTACTATTTGACGTGGAAGTAAACCGTTCCACTTCCTGCGGTAGGCTGTATTGTGATCACTGGAATGTGGGCCAAAGTTCTGAGTTAAGCTCTGCGGATGGAACGTGAATATAACTCACTGTTGATGATGGTTCGTCTTTAGATAGGGTCATCTAGTAAAGCGATAACTTTTCCGAACGGCAAGAGCTGTACCGGAGCATAGTTTCAGTTTCTGTGTACCCCGCTGAGAAAGTGGAGTTTCCCCTTATTTTTACATATATTTCGCTCAAGAAATGTTTTCGGAACAAATGTCGTTTCTTTAGGAATTTTTGTCCAATTTAAAAGCTCCCACAAAATCAAGGAGTTAATACGTTTTTCGATGGAAGACAAATTGGATGAACTACGAAGCACAGCAGGATGTGCTTCCGAAAAATTCCTGTGACAAAGGCCGGCCGGGGTGGCCGAGCGGTTCTAGGCGCTACAGTCTGAAACCGCGCGACCGCTACGGTCGCAGGTTCGAATCCTGCCTCGGGCATGGATGTGTGTGATGTCCTTAGGTTAGTTAGGTTCAAATGGCTCTGAGCACTATGGGACTTAACATCTACGGTCATCAGTCCCCTAGAACTTAGAACTACTTAAACCTAACTAACCTAAGGACATCACACAACACCCTGTCATCACAAGGCAGAGAAAATCCCCGAGCCCGTTAGGTTAGTTAGGTTTAAGTAGTTCTAAGTTCTAGGGGACTCATGATCTCAGCAGTTAAGTCCCATAGTGCTCAGAGCCATTTGAACCTGTGACAAAGGATTCGTCCCGATGGCATTAGATAGCAGTTGGAAACGATGTGGCATCGCATAATTGTGTAAGGAAACATTTCTCGAGTTAGCAGAGTTGGAGCTCTGAATCGGCGTGTTAAACGTGTGGATTGTTCAACTGGTAAGGACAATGCCTGCAAATGGCAATGACCCTTTTTCGACCCCAGAGCAACAACTCAGTTTTAATCTGACAATAGGATCCATTGCTATAGGTGATCGGATATGAAGTTTGTACTCAATGAGTGTTATCAGTCGATGCACGAATGAAAATGTGTGAAAGAAGGACGGAACAAAGGTTAGAATTCCGCGTGTTGTCGATCACTAGAGATTGAGCACTGTATCGGCTTCATAGTGGTGGTGCACACAGCTAGCTTCTTGAAAACGCCAAATCACCAATCAGTGAAATTTCGAGGATCTCCCTGTGAACGAGGACTGAATCCCGCTCTTCTCGAACAAAAGCATAGTGTGTTATCGTCTGCGCCCCCTTCCTCGGCGAGATTCACCGAAACAAGCCGCCAAGGATTACATATTGTCGCAGTCTCATGATGGCACGCGTTGGATTCGCATTCTGGAGGGCACCAGTTCAAATCCCCATTCGGCCATTCAGATCTAGATTTTCCGTGTTTTACCTAAACGGCCTCGGGAAAATGTCTGTGTGTAGCACATGATCGACTCCTTTCCCCACCCTTCCCCAGCCCAGGCTCATGGACGTCTACGACGCCCGTGTCGCCGACGTTAAAACGCTGATTTTTCATCTTTCCTTTCTCCACTGACGCTAGGGCAAGTCTCCCGCCGGGTTCTTCGAAGCGCCGACCGCAACGCCACGCGCAACAACGTGCTATCCGAGAGTCTCGCGTCATAACAGTCGCGCGAACGAACTTGGTACTTCCCTCCTTGCCTGCGAGTAACACCTACAAACACACTGTTCTTTCTTTAAAAATAAAATACAACGAAGGAAGCTTCGAATGGTATTTACCAACGCTGCCCCACGAATGTCGACTCATTGAAACCACGAAAACTGATCACGAATTATAGAGAGGCCTTCAGACGTTGACAACAATCTGAAATTTGTATAAGACTTAACATTGTCAAGTTTTTGGAATACGGGATATTAATTTTTAATATAAAATTTTATTTGTCTTGATTGCAAATTTATAAAGGATGACCGGTTTCGATTGATCGGGCAGGCATCTTTAGATCATTAAAACCTTATTTCAAAACGTTAATGACAGAAGACATGCTTGACGAGTTCTCTAATAAGGTTTTGATGATATGAAGATGATTGCCGGACCAATCGAATCCCGTCATCCTTGTATTAATTTGCAAACAAGACAATTAAAATTTGATAACCTAGAATTGATTTACGCCTAATGTGCACGTTCTGTCCGACATGCGTACATAAATACTGTCGAGTATACTCTGACATTTATTATGTGGGATATTACTACCAGTAGACGGCACTCCTAAACTCTGAGGTAGCTAAACTTACTACTTGCGCATGTTGGTTGTATCCTCAGGAAGTTCCGAGCTCTTAGGCATTGTCAGCGCATGACTGAATCCATGCGCCTCCCATTGAGGACAATTTTAAGATTACAATAAAATAATCGTATTTAAATAATAAAAACAAGATTTAGGACTGAAGATATTTTAAAATGCCAGAACGTGCTAAACTTAGGTATTTACCGTAATTTTGAAGCGAACTGCTATGTGTATTGTGAATGGCGGAAGCAGCGCGCGTTTGAAGAGGTCCAGGCACACGCTGCACGGGGTCATTCGCTAATTCGCTAGGAGCAACCCTGGATTGCAGACGTAATAGCAATAAAGCAAGGCCGGAACGGCATTTTGGCACCTCCCAGGGTTTTTTTTTATCTCGCTAGAACAAGTCGGCACCGAGGTTTAAAATAGCACACGTGTATTAAATCGCAACGTAACTATAATTTGTCGCAGCGCCGGCAGTAGTGAACGTGACAATGGGTAACCAGCATGAAGCACTGGGCAGCTGTATGGGGCATGGTACTGTGCAACTAAAATAACACATTAGTTAATTCCAAACAAAAAAATTTAAGTTTCCAGAAAATTCATGGTGAGCTTTTCTGGAGCCTAGGAATACTTGCGTACACCCAAAACTTTGCTTCACGGAGCATCTACAATGCAGCTATTTGAACGTTTGGGCTCTGGACTGGCAGCAGTTTAAAACATGACGTCATAGTCACGGAGACTAACTGCTTGACCCGATATGTCGAGTAGAACTAGGAAGCAAAGTGCCACTGCTGGGACAGCCGGTAGCATCTGTTGTTTTTAATAAATATTGTGGTTTTATTGTTTTGATTAAGAAATTAAGTTTTAAGAACCTGAATTTCAGAACAGTATTTGATAAAAAAGATTTCTCTTTGTAAGTTTTCTTACAAGTTTTAAAAAATCCGAACTTGGAATTTTTATGACTAGGAGAGGGGGGGGATCGGAACTTGTAATTTTCATGACTGGGCGCGCCGTTGCACAACGATATGAATTGGTACGGTCATGTGAGAATTGTAGCAGGGAAGGCAAATGATGGACTTCGGTTTATTGGAGAATTTCGGGAAAGCGTGATTCATCTATAAAGAGACCGCATGTAGGACGCTAGTGCGATCTGTTCTTGAGTAATGCTCGAGTGTTAGCGACCCGTACCAAGTCGGATTAAAGGAAGACATCGATGCAATTCAGAGGCCGGCTCCTAGATTTGTTACCGGTAAGTTCGACCAACACGCAAGTGTTGCGGAGATGCTTCGGGAACTCAGATGGGAACTCCTGGAGGGAAGACGACGTTCTTTTCGAGGAACACTATCAACTACCGGTGTTTGAAGCTGACTCCTGAATGGTTATGCTGCCGCCAACATACATTTCGCGAAAGAACGACGAAGATAAGATACGAGAAATTAGGGCTCATACGAAGGCATATAGACAGTCGTTTTCTCTCGTTATATTTGCGAGTGGGATAGGAAAGGCAATGACTATTAGTGGTACAGGATACGCACCGCCACGGACGGAACGGCGGCTTCCGAAGTACGTATGTAGACATAAACGCAGAACAGCAGAAGAATCGTTAGAAATCCGGACAGGCACAGGTAGGCATGGGAGCATGTTGCATACATGTGAACATGAAGAATTTACAAACGCTTTTCGGGACGTTTTTATGTTGGCCATAGTTTTTTTTTTTTTTTAACACGAGATATTTAAACGATGGCTGGAAAAATTTACTGTTGTTCTTGTTAATAGATACTGCCAGTTTTGAGCTTAGTCCCTCTATAATGCGGATTAAGGAGCGCCTACAAATTACACAATCATTCGGAAAGAAGTAGTGAAATTTTGAGGCACGTTGCAGAAAAGTTGCCCAAGGTCTATGGAACAACAGTATTTGTGATCATCAAAGGCTGTAGTTGCATGACGACAGGAGATTTCTTTCACAATAATCGTTATGACACAATGGCATTTGACAGCAGAATGCGATAGTTGCCGTTCCATTGTGTGACTGAAGCGATGAGAACGATTGTGGTCAGCTCCTACCGAATTAATAGACAGGGCAAGCAAGGTCTTTTCGGAGAAGCCATTCTTCTCCAAGATCCGGGAAATCCACCACAAAGAACGAACTAAGAACGGTAATTAAATTATACGAAGCGCAACGTTGAATGGTTGGTCAGCAACGTTCTCTGAAGTTAAGCACTCATTTCAAACTTACATAAAAAATCAAAAAAATCACGATATCCATGCAACAAAAACGACTGGTTATGAAGAGATCCTAAAGCAGTATAGTCGAATTTTGGGAACTGGTTTCTATTTGATCAACATTCTCAGACAAGTTTAATATCCACACTGACTTTCTTTGCAAGTTACTAACATTCGCTTTCCTTTCACTGGTGCAGAGTTGCCAGTGTCTCTGCAAGTCATCTGCAAATGACACTGCGGAAACGCTCCGGAATTTAGCACCTCAGTGTGCAACTTCGGTTTCTCCTAACAGCGCAGCCAGTGCCGATGGCGCAACGGTTATGACGTCATGAGATGACGCGCCAGCGAGGATTCCCATCTAGAACCTCGTTTGTTTCAACGTCCGCATTCGTGACGTAGCATGCACGAACGTTCTCTTCCACCGTCACGGGCATGCAGCTATTGCACGAAAGCCTCGTCTACAACGAGCAACACTTACTGGCTGAAGCAAGGCAACTGACTTTCAGGAAAATAAAGCCACTAATCACGAAGGGAAGAATATTTCCGTTTACGGATCTGTTTCAGATCCCCTCATTAAGAATACTGCACATAAATGATGAGAGTTGTGTCAATAAACATTTCTGCCGTATACTTTACCACTATTTTCCTCGTCTTCTGTTAATTGGTTGAATGCGGTACTCAATTTTTCATTATGATAATCTCTAGTTTGTACACATCAAGCCCAAAGTAAAATGTACCACATTTCTCGTGGGTATACTCAGTTTTAGTCTTCAGACAGAATATGCTTGATGGCAGCCATCTGGGCGAAGGCAGAACCCCGTCCTCTAAAACCTGAGGCCTTCACATCAAACCGGTGATCTCATGTCAGTGCGACGGCCTTTTAGAATTATGTGGAATACCGGAGGAGTTTACTAAGTCATCCTCCGACGTGGGAATCAATTTACCCATTAAAGCAGGAGGCAGGTACTGTTTTAGATTGTGCTTGAAATAGCTGTGGTCGTGTAATTTAATTGATGGAAAACCACCTAGGCCGGCCAGGGTGGCCGACCGGTATAGGCGCTACAGTCTGGAACCGCGCGACCGCTACAGTCGCAGGTTCGAATCCTGCCTCGGGCATGGATGTGTGTGATGTCCTTAGGTTAGTTAGGTTTAAGAAGTTCTAAGTTCTAGGGGACTGATGACCTCAGTAGTTACGTCCCATAGTGCTCAGAGCCATTTGAACCATTTTGAAAACCACCTCAGTTTATCTTAAATAAGAGTTAAAATATGCAACTGTTCCTTCTGTGGAGGTCGTTACAGAAGAAGTAACCTCTGGTCAAGGAATGTTCTCAGGAGAAATAACCTAGAATGCCTCGATACTTTATATATGCCTCACCTTTGGCATTCAGCTTCCAGAACTTGTTAGCTGTAGATCTCTGATCAGAATATCTGTATTAGATCCTTACATCATAATCACTATATTATAAAAGCTTTGTAGTTAGACTACTATGTTCAGTCTCCTGCTTCACCGTCCAATTCTTGATAGCTTTAGTATTCCAGTATAGTTTTAGCGTTCCAGTACCCTCTATCTTCAGGCCTTTGCAAAATTGTTTCTCGGTCTCGCGTGCCCCTTTTATCTAGTGATTTGCCTTCAGAATGCTTTTCATCCATCTGTTATGCCTCGCTCTTCATCCATCTGTTACGCCTCGTTGTATCCCAGAGGTTCATCTTTCAACTTTCTGTTTCCTTGAAGAGGATCACTGCTGATTTTAAGCTCTTTTCTTCTGGATCCAACTACAGCAGTTCCGGCTAATATTTCCATACACAAATTTCCGTTGTTTCTAGCTTCCGTTTTTGTTTTCGTTTTTCTGCTCTGCTACATAGCAGTACATTCTCAACTAATGATATAGCAAAAACCTGCCCCATCGTAATGTACATGAAATTCTTCGTTACGAGACTCCTTTTTCCCAGGAACACGCTTTTAACAAGGGTTCCCGATTTCCAATTTCCGGAGCACATTTTTTCCTTTTTTTAAATGTCACCACTCTCCCCACAGGTATTATGCTGCCTATCATCTTTTCCTGCCTTGTGCTAAGCTTTTCCTCTCCACGTATAGCTACTACAGCCAGCTGCCCGTGTATCATGTTCATACAAATAGTTAAAACTGCTTTCTCTGTTCGATTTGTGTGCTTTCAAATATCACATTTGCAGTGACTTGTCTTGACTAGTTTTGCCAACTACTAACAGTTTTGGTCCTGCTGTAGCCCAAGTTTTATTTGCTGAGTGGCTGTTGCGCTACATGAAGCCATAAAACATAGCCGGCCGGTGTGCCCGAGCGGTTCTAGGCGCTACAGTCTGGAACCGCGCGACCGCTACGGTCACAGGTTCGAATCCTGCCTCGGGCATGGATGTGTGTGATGTCCTTAGGTTAGTTACGTTTAAGTAGTTCTAAGTTCTAGGGGACTGATGATCTCAGCAGTTAAGTCCCATAGTCCTCAGAGCCATTTGAACCATAAAACATAAAGAAAGTAAGTTCAGTGGCACAGAATCTTGGTTCATTTGACGTAGTCGTCGCACACATAGCAAGTTCGGTGGCACAGGATTTATCTTGCTTCATTTAACATAGTACTTGCACACGTAGCATGCCCTCGTCTTATATTTGTGAAGCACCTCAGCAAACCATTTAAGACGCTATCTACAGTTTTAACCTGTTCCAAGGTGGTGTCTTCTCCTGAAATACAGCTTTGATAGAGGTGGCTGTCACGCTGAGCGAAAGTTTCAAACAGAGGTGCGTAACTGGGACGATGGGCTGCTTACTGGAGTTACTTAACCGAGCTAGCCACTTCGCAGAATCACATAAAGGGAAGCAACAGAGCAAAAGCAGACGAACCACAGAAGCGAGTGGGCGGTGTACCGCTCCTGAAGACAGGCGTCGGTGGGTGGCGCCTCGCGACCCGCCACTGCGGGTCTTGTTTACGGCGGCTCGTCACCGCTGTGACGTCATCGTCGAGTGGGAGGACGAGCATGCATATTTATGGCCGTGAGGACTGGGCGGCGTTGCCAGCTATTTGCTCACCCGCGGTATGTCCGCAGGTGTCCGCCAACCTGATCCACCGGGTTTTTCCCACGGACAGTCTGCGAGCCGGTGCAACTCATATATGACCTCCCGCGCTCATGCAGCGCGCACTCCAAATGAGCCGGTACTGCCGCACTGGGTAACAGCTTCGCTCTCACCTCTACAAAATTTGTATCTGCACTCCGCATGCCACACTGAGGCGAGTGGCGCTAGTAATGAAAGTTACCAAGTCTCCTTCCATTTTCTCATGTTAAGCACCCTACTGGATAAGCCCAAATTTCGCTTCTTTTATCAAATGGTTCAAATGGCTCTGAGCACTATGGGACTTAACTTCTGAGGTCTTCAGTCTCCTACAACTTAGAACTACTTAAACCTAACTAACCTGAGGACATCACACACATCCATGCCCGAGGCAGGATTCGAACCTGCGACCGTAGCGGTCGCGCGGTCCCAGACTGTAGCGCCTAGAACCGCTCGGTCACTCTGGCCGGCGCTTCTTTTATCCTCGCGGTCATTACGCGAGGTGTAAGTTACGGCTATCATCAACCTGGAAACAAAAGTTCTCTTCTAGAATTGACGGAGGAAGGGAGATTAGAATTTAATGTCCCGTTGACAACGAGGCATTAGAGACGAAGCACAAGCTCGGATTACGAAAAGACGGGGATGGAAATCGACCGTGCATTTATCAAGTGAACCATCCCGCATTTGCCGGGAGCGGTTCAGGAAAATCACGGGAAACCTAAATCTGGATGGCTGGTGGAGGATATGACTGGCTGGAGGAGGACATGACCTTTCGTCCTCCAGAATGCAAAACGTGGGCGCTAACCACTGTATCACCTCGCTCAATAAATACTAGATGTGATCTTGTTCTGCCCTTCTGACTGACTTACCCAATTACTGAGGGACCTGTAATTCAACATGGCCTTAGAACCACTGACTTAGGATTCATACGCCGACAATGAGCCACCGAACCACACGGTGATAAAGCTGCCACTACTGCTGAGTTTTACGCAGCCCGCGAATACCACTCACAAGATTTTCATATTCTCTCGCTCGCTAAACGCAAACTGTTAGTCCTAAAGAAAAAAATGAACATGACCTTTTTTGTAGGGCATGGTATGTAGTAAAATTTTGTACTGGAATACATATTGCTTAGAGGCTGTAATTTTCGATTTATTCAAGGAAAACGCACAAAAGTGACTTTCAGGCACGTTGTTCTTGAATGACTCGAAAACTGTGGCCACCAGCGGAAACGCAGGCCAAGATGGTCGAGCGGTTCTAGGCGCTACGGTCTGGAACCGCGCGACCGCTACGGTCGCAGGTTCGAATCGTGCCTCGGGCATGGATGTGTGTGATGTCCTTAGGTTAGTTAGGTTTAAGTAGTTCTAAGTTCTAGGGGACTGGTGACCTCAGAAGTTAAGTCCCATAGTGCTCAGAGCCATTTGAGCGGAAACGTATCCCAGTACAAAATTTGTCTTTCTATTCCACCATTATTCTCATCTCTGTCCAGTTTTTCCTGAGTTAATTAACAAATTTGGTTCCTGTCTCCCGTTCAGTTGCCTACGGTACACTTCTGGACATTCCATCCATGTCTATGTCGATCACTTGACCAGCTCTATTCATTTTGATTTCTCATGATCTTCATTTTTGTGCCATGGATTCTCACTGAACTCCACTCTTCACTCAGACCTCTTCTCTTTGGCGTTTTCTTACTGATGTTTCTTAAAAATGTTATGCTTAGATTTGTTACAATGCTGTATTGTTTGGGATTGGTGCAGCCTATTACAAAGTGAAAAATTTTGAATGCAAAGTGGCTGTTGCGTTCGTTTTGTAAAGTCTCTGAACAACTGGCATAATTTTTTGCAGCACAAGAAACAGGTTTGATGTTTCTCTCAGCAAGAGACAGCATCTGCGTTTGAGCAATGTTATTTTAGTAAAATTAAAGTTGTTGGTCTTATGGATTGTGGGACTCTATTGACTGAGTTAAGCTGCCTAACAAGAAAGGTTTGCCTTCTTCACCCGCTTTCTTTCACTTTGTGTCGGAAGAGCGTGCTTTGAATGCCGCTGACTGACGAATGCACGTCGGCTATAGCGGCGTGTTTGTGTTATTGATGACGATAAGACAGATTATTTATTTCATTTTATCTAGTGTAGATAAAAACTACTCAAAAATTTGACATACGTAGAACAGAAAAATGATAAATAAAACAGACCTACGAAAATATTAATGAAGTACCTGTCTAGCAAAAGCCATTATTAATTTCAGAGTCTCATCATAACACTACGCCAGTGAAACTTAACAACGCAATAGGGTTACGATTCCATTTATAATGGAATGCATAGAATCCTGCATGTCTGGTCCTGATGCTGAGTGTTCATCAAGTAGTGTCCAATTACTTCTCCAGATATCTTCTACGTTGCAAGGAGCAGGTTGGTAGAGAATGGCCAGAACTCGGACTACGACTCTCGGGTAACACTGAGACTGAAGTCATCGTCCAACGAAGCGATCACCGTCTACGGTGCCAAATGCTGTGGAACAGTACGTGATTTAACTTTGGGAAATAGTGCAAGGTCTCGTCATCAGGTATTAGGTTACCACCTCATCCCCTTCACTGACAAATACTGGCGATGAAGCTTTCATTCACCACCTACATTCGAACTGGCTACTCCTGGTTTGGACACTATCACACTATTACGATTACTGTATTTGTAGTACTGTTATTTTAATGTATTTTGTAGCTGGACCTACTGGAAGACCGGCCTCTTCACCCTCAGGATACAGGAAGTTTCAAATCGTGAACACACTCATTCTCCATGTGTCTCTACTCAGTCACAACACGGCAGACAAACGCCACGTACTGAAAACGACCATATGTTCAAGTTTCAATCTGAAACACAGAGACTGGAACGCTATGGACTCAATGAACAAAGTCTCATCGACATAGACTCCTCTACAGAAGAAAATAACTCGTACCATTTGTGAGTGTGGTGCTGAAAAGCAGACTCCTCACCATGTAGTTCAAGTATGTCCCCCTTGCGATCCAACAAAGTTCCTGGAGAATGCAGAGGGGTCAAAGTAGACTACATTCGTGGCATGGATGTTAGTTTTTAGTTTGCGATAATTGTAAATAATAATTTTAGTGATGTTGCATACACTAAATACACCACTGACCATTAAAATTACTACACGACGAAGATGACGTGTTACAGGAAAGTTTCCAACCGATTTCTCATACACAAACAGCAGTTGACACGGGTTGCCTGGTGAAACGTTGTTGTGATGCCTCTTGTAAGGAGGAGAAATGCGTACCATCACGTTTCCGACTTTGATAAAGGTAGGATTGCAGCCTATCGCGGTTGCGCTCGTGTTGGTCGAGATCCAATGATTGTTAGCAGAATATGGAATCGGTGGGTTCAGGAGGGTAATATGGAACGCCGTGCTGGATCCCATCGGCCTCGTATCACTAGCAGTCCTGATGACAGGCATCTTATCCGCGTGGCTGTAACGGATCGTGCAGCCACGTCTCGATCGCTGAGTCAACAGATGGGGACGTTTGCAAGACAACAACCATCTGCACGAACAGTTCGACGACGTTTGCAGCAGCATGGACAATCAGCTCGGAGACCATGGCTGCGGTTACCCTTGACGCTGCATCACAGACAGGAGCGCCTGCGATGGTGTGCTCAACGACGAACCTGGGTGCACGAATGACAAAACGTCATTTTTTCGGATGAATCCAGGTTCTGTTTACAGCATCACGATGGTCGCATCCGTGTTTGGCGACATGGCGGTGAACGCACTTTGGAAGCGTGTATTCGTCATCGCCATACTGGCTTATCACCCGGCTTGATGGTATGGGGCGCCATTGGTTACACGTCTCGGTCACCTCTTGTTCGCATTGACGGCACTTTGATCAGTGGACGTTACATTTCAGATGTGTTACGACCCGTGGTTCTACGCTTCATTCGATCCCTGCGAAACCCTACATTTCAGCAGGATAATGCACGACCGCATGTTGCAGGTCCTGTACGGGCCTTTCTGGATACAGAAAATGTTTGACTGCTGTCCTGGCCAGCACATTCTCCAGATCTCTCACCAACTGAAAACGTCTGGTCAATGGTGGCCGAGCAACTGCCTCGTCACAATACGCCAGTCACTACTCTTGATGAACTGTGGTATCGTGTTGAAGGTGCATGAACAGCTGTACCTGTACACGCCATCGAAGTTCGGTTTGACTCAATGCCCAGGCGTATCAAGGCCCTTATTACGGCCAGAGGTGGTTGTTCTGGGTACTGATTTCTCAGGATCTATGCACCCAAACTGCGTGAAAATGTAATCACATGTCAGTTCTAATATAATATATTTGTCCAATGAATACCCGTTTATCATCGGCATTTCTTCTTGGTGTAGCAATTTTAATGGCCAGTAGTGTACATAAATCCACTATAGATAACGATATTACGGTTGGACAAGAATTGTAGAGTTAGTGAATCGTGGTTTCGTTCAAGGAACTGTTAGATGATAATAGTAATAATGAACTAAGATAATATGAACCACGGTAGTCAGACAAGGATTCTTAACTGTTCCTTCTGAAAACGAATCTGTTATCAGAGCGACCACTTCCTGTAACATGATATGACCAAACAAATTCTACAAGCAGTCATACAGAACATTATAATAATTTCAAGATAGGATTTTTTTATAAACTGGCGAAAAGTTACAGGCTGAGTCAACGAGACGGAAGCTGAACAAGCTGTTAATAGCAGCCGCGGCTGCAAGAGCGGTTCGAGTATTCGGCAGTGCTGACTGGGCCAGGCGGCAGGGTGACGTAAGACGCGCGGCGAGAGAAACGCAAGGACGACGGCCCCCGAAACCAATTCCGGCTCCGCTCCGAAAGACCACAGGCGGCGCCGCGAATTCACTGAACCCAGTCTGCCTGGCTGCCTTACTCAAAGGGCGCACTCCGTTACGTTCACGATCTTCATCTCGCTCTAGACCCCATGCGGAAGGGGACAATGAGCGTAATAAGATAACGGGGAACCAAACAAGACGTCCGGTAAACGCACCTGGCGACGACGCGATGACTGAATCTCAAGGCAGCAGACTGCGCAGCCACAAGGCACTGTGATGGGTTTACTCGCCAGCTGACGGCATTCGACGCATGACGTCACGCTAATGTACATACCTCCCTATCACCATGACGCACGCAAGTCCCGTGAGAACCCAATCCACTTTCGATTGCATTCCAGCTTCTCGCCCGAGTCATTTCTACACGAGTAAATCTGCGTTCCTTGGCTTCGCCGCAGAAATGAAACAGATCAATTTCGTCGACAGTCCCGACTGGTTCTACATGAACAAATTTTCAGTTCCCTGTATTTCTGCCCTATTCTAAAACCATTGGTGAAAGATTTAACCCAGATTTATAGTACTCCCGAATGTTCTGTTCTGTTCTCTTTCCGTAGATCTCTGTTGTGTCAGTTCTGTTTCACAAACTCGTCAAAGAAGCGGCTCCTGAGAATTTTATCCACCACGGAAGAATGCCTGTAATGATAGGAGCAATGGGGCATTTTATCTTTCAGGTTATGGAAGCGAGTGAGAGTAGCTGTTTCACGAGAGAAACTAATAAATCACATAGACACCTATGCTTGGGTACAGCTACTGCGAATATAATATACAGGGTGATTCAAAAAGAATACCACAACTTTAGGAATTTAAAACTCTGCAACGACAAAAGGCAGAGCTAAGCACTATCTGTCGGCGAATTAAGGGAGCTATAAAGTTTCATTTAGTTGTACATTTGTTCGCTTGAGGCGCTGTTGACTAGGCGTCAACGTCAGTTGATGCTAAGATGGCGACCGCTCAACAGAAAGCTTTTTGTGTTATTGAGTACGGCAGAAGTGAATCGACGACAATTGTTCAGCGTGCATTTCGAACGAAGTATGGTGTTAAACCTCCTGATAGGTGGTGTATTAAACGTTGGTATAAACAGTTTACCGAGAATGGGTGTTTGTGCAAAGGGAAAAGTTCTGGACGGCCAAGAACGAGTGATGAAAATGTAGCACGCATCCAGCAAGCATTTGTTCGCAGCCCAGGAAAATCGACTCGCAGAGCTAGCAGAGAGCTGCAAATTCCGCAATCAACTGTATGGAGAGTCCTACGAAAAAGGTTAGTTATGAAACCTTATCGTCTGAAATTGGTTCAAGCACTGTCTGCAGCTGATAAGATTAAAAGAATCGATTTCTGTGATCTTACCCCCTGCGATTTTTTCTTATGGGGGTATGTTAAGGATATGGTGTTTCGGCCACCTCTCCCAGCCACCATTGATGATTTGAAACGAGAAATAACAGCAGCTATCCAAACTGTTACGCCTGATATGCTACAGAGAGTGTGGAACGAGTTGGAGTATCGGGTTGATATCGCTCGAGTGTCTGGAGGGGGCCATATTGAACATCTCTGAACTTGTTTTTGAGTGAAAAAAAACCTTTTTAAATACTCTTTGTAATGATGTATAACAGAAGGTTATATTATGTTTCTGTCATTAAATACACATTTTTAAAGTTGTGGTATTCTTTTTGAATCACCCTGTATTTTGAAGCAATCGCTGCCGGTCTCTGGCACGAATCCGCCCGGAGGATCTGTGTCGAGGTCCGGTGTGCCGGCCTGTCTGTGGATGGTTTTTAAGGCGGTTTTCCGTCTGCCACGGCGAATGCGGGCTGGTTCCCTTTATCGCGCCTCAGTTACACTATGTCGGCGATTGCTGCCCGCAAACACTGTCTCCACGTAGGCGTACGCCATCATTACTCTACCACACAAACATTTGGGGTTACACACTCGTCCGGTGTGAGACGTTCCCGGGGGGGAGGGGGTCCACTGGGGGCCGAACCACACAATAACCCCGGGTTCGGTGTGGGGCGACGGTGGGGTGAGTGGACTGCTGTAGCCTCTTGTGGGGTTGTGAACCACTGAGGGCTACGGCGGGGACGAAGCCTCTCCATCGTTTCTAGGTCCCCGGTTCAATACAGTACAATACAGTCACTGTCTGCTGCAAAACTGGAACTGGATCCAGCGCTACAACCTGCAAACATACACCAGATGTATCGTTTCAATGCTCAATACATTCCTTATACAAATATAGGGACATAACGCAGGAAGTGCCTTACAGGTTGCTGGCATTCGAATTCAGCATAGGACATCTGGACTTTTTCTTTTGTACTGATCAAGAACGCACTTCATTTACTGCTTCTCCCATATCACCCTGAAATCATCTACATACAGGAATGTACACTTCATATATTTATAAACAGCAAATGTATGAGTAATTGTGGAATATGTTATCACTGATAATACCGATACGAAGCAAGTAATTTCTCACGGTTACGCCTCTTAGCGTCGACGACGTTTTTTTTTTTTTTTGTTTGTATACACAACAATGGTACAAACATTTAAGCTAGCTCATGCTTCCCAGCCCTTCCACAGGAGAACGTGCAAATGGTTCAAATGTTTCTGAGCACTATGGGACTTAACTTCTGAGGTCATCAGTCCCCTAGAACTTAGAACTACTTAAACCTAACTAACCTATGGACATCACATACATCCATGCCCGGGGCAGGATTCGAACCTGCGACCGTAGCGGTCGCGCGGTTCCAGACTGTAGCACCTAGAACCGCTCGGCCACCCAGGCCGGCCACAGAACGTAATAGCCTTAAATAGAAGACGGCCACGCATCTCTGTTAATAAAATTCAGTTCACAGAAAAATGCGAGTGACTTACACCTGTGCGGTAGAAAAATACTCCGGCGCGCCAGACTAGCCATTAATGGCGAGGGAAAATTACATCCACCCAAGATATTGAGCTAATATCGAAATAAAACCCGCAGAAACGCCGTGTAACACATCTATTCGATGAGATACGAGTTGCAGACTTGCGCCTCTTAAAACAAATGACTGTCAGCCCCTCCCCCCTCTCCCCCGCTCTGCATTAGGGCCAGAAAAATAACTGATGTCGCCAACGGAAAACAACATTTCCAACGCCTGATCATTTTTCAGTTATCAAATATATTTATACGAACATAGGAAACTGTAGTTTTATTGTTTTATTCACTTCTGCTGTTATAAAAACGGCAGAGTTTTTAAATGTTGCATAGAACGTTTTGACACCATGTCCTGCAATCACTTTTATCACATTATTGCTACAGTTTATGACGACATAATTTAATGTGTGCCCTCTTGTATTTTAAACTTATAGGAATGTGTCATATTTCATCAGTAGCCAAAAGGAATGCAGAAATGGTTCAAATGGCTCTAAGCACTATGGGACTTAACATCTGAGGTCATCAGTCCCCTAGAACTTGGAACTACTTAAACCTAACGAACCTAAGGACATCACACACCTACATGCCCGAGGCAGGATTTGAACCTGCAACCGTAGCGGTCGCGCGGTTCCAGACTGAGGCGCCTAGAACCACTCGGCCACATCGGCCGGCCAGGAATGCAGAAGTGAAGGGAAAATATTATTCAGTCACGGACATGAATTTTTATTAACGTTTTACGGTATTAAATACATATTTCTGTGAGAATTCTGTCTCTGCAGCTACGGCCTTTATAGTTATAAAATGCTAATGTCGCAACTGATACTGCAATAGTATTCATAGTTTTTAATCACTTCCATACTGGAAGATCAGTGATAACACTGACGATGGCACAGCAGCAAGTAAACAGGTCATGAAACGCGGGAAATTTTTTTAAATAAGGTGGCCCATACCACTGAATATGTTATACCGTATGTAAACAATAAGATGTAAAGGTAAACAGCGAAGGGTCTAAGTCAGACGATTCGACACCCGTAGCTTACGCAAACGAGGCCAGCTTCCTAATCAGTGTGTCAATAAGCGCAGTACGAACACAAGACCTGTGAGTTGTTCATAACAGCTGTGAAAGGTGAGTAGCTTTAAAAAATTGGACTGGGACAGAACAAAGGCGGTAGCGTATCTTGAGAAACCTATTCACAATTAAGAAGTAATGTTTCACTCCAAAACATAACTATATGAGGATTATAACTTAGCAACAGTGGTAAGTCTTGAAACTCGTCAATGAAAGTCACCGTAACCGGTTTGACTTGAAAAATCCACCCTCACAATGAAACAGAAATTTCTGCTGAGGATTCTTCTTAGAGTCTTTCAGTGGTGTGATATCCTGAGATTAATATTTCAAATTTAAGTACTAACTGAAAATACATTGTAATGGACGCTATCCTTTTATAAAGCGCCCTGCACTTGATAACTTGCCAATTTATGTCCCTGAACGAAGCAATCGCATATTACGGATGCAAATTTTTAGAATGTTGTCATGTGCCAGCTGAGCAATTAACTTCAATATTCTCTTTTATTGGGCGCTATGTGGTAGTAGGGAAACTGGCAGGCTCCAGCTCCCAACGATAAACTAAAACAACGAACTCAAAGACGCTGATGTTCCAAAGCTATTAGACAATCGAAACTTTCAAAGATAATCAGTGAGATCACAAGCTGTGGCGTCAACAATAAAAACCTAATAACAATCACCTGAGTTCTCGAACTCGAAACGAGTTATGGCGGTTTTAAAAAGCTGGTAGCCTTTCGTGTGTTAAATTCACACTTGGGCGCTACAGCCGTGTCATAATAGTAAGCCTTTTGCACGTAGCTTAAGGCAAAATAACACCTTAAGTTTGATGGCAAATTCACTTCTCAGCACCATTAGCACAGCAAATTTGTAAAATCCACAACCTTCCGTAACTTCGAAAACTTGTCAAATTCAAGAATAGACGACTTTACTAGCGATGCACTGATAACAGCATCACGTCACTGCATCTCCCACTGATAACCGGTCACACCGGATATTCAGCCGTCGCACGTCGGTACACACGATGATCTAGCAGCTCTGGGCACGACGCAACGACGCGGGCGGTGTCGATTAATCGCGTGTAGCGATAGGTCGATGCGACGCTCGCACTCACCTGTAGCTGCAGAGGCGCCGCGAGCAAACTGAATGAAGCTAGCGCGCCGTACTACAACCGCCAGTCAATGGGCGACCGTGACGTAGCCGAGACCTCCGCACGCGGCAGCCGCGGTGTTCGCCTGTCACCAGCGCGGGAAAACCTCGCCCTGTCGCCTCGGCGACTTCTATTCTTTCTCGGCTATGGAAATCGCATTATGTCATCGCCATCCAACACTTCCTGGCACGCGCCGGACGTATTTTCCACCTGATCGGCACATAATTACGATCACGAGCGTTGCTGGGAAATTTTTTCGCGGAACGCTCTCGTTTACAGCGACTTCTGGGGTCGCTCTGTGGTGACACCCTAGAACTGTTGACGGAACTCGTGTCAAGACAGTTCCTCGACTGTTACTCATCACTGGAAAAAAACTAACGTAATCTATCTGCCTTTCCACTTCAGTCGTTCCAGAGTTATTTATAGACTGTATCCCCGTTGCTCAATACTAGTGATCTCCGAGCTTGAGGTTTGTGTCGGGTCGCTGGTCTCTGGAATAGGACGCATTCAGGCTCGTAAGGGAAATCCGTACGCAAACCCTCGGACGTCAATCTTTCCATAGCATTGAAAGATTAAATCAGTATTGGTAGAAGGTGATGGTAATTCTTCAAAGCTCTGGACCCATAAAACATTTAATACTTTCATTTTAACACGGATGATTCATGTGTGTCAACAATATCCATCCCAGAGAAACTTCCAAATACGCAAAACGCACTCTGAGATTTGTTTCTCGGTTCCGCTACACTGATTTAGCTTAGCTGCCAGTTTCAAGACGCAAATTATATAGTATCTTCAGAGACCGAAGAGGCTTCTAAAGCTCTAAGTGAGTTACTATTGCTTTCCTCGTCCCAGAAACATTGTTAGTTACTTCCAACCTCACACAACGGTATGGAACGTTAGTACTGAGTTTCAGTTTTTATGTTTGTCAGATATGCAAACCATGAGCATCCATAAAACGCTCCACATGACGGTAGAATGTTCAGAGTTTAACGTCTCGTCGACGTCGGTGTAGTTAGAGACGAAACATAAGCTCTACCTGAACAGTGAATTGGCTGTGACATTTTGAACGAACAGTCCCTGCTTTCGGCTAAGGTGATTCAGCAATATGATGTTGGACCCAAATCAAGAATGCTGAACCATGATTTGAGCGCCATTCTTCCGAAATTCGAGTCCACTGCACTATCTAGTTAGGTTCTCAAATTGTGTGGCAGTGAACAAATTTCTCTCTCATGACATCTTTGTTAGTTTTACACTGCCCACATTTGGTAATTTCAATCGCTATTATCACTGGGAACGAACTCCCGAATAGGAATGCAGTCATTCACCGCTGCGCCAATGTCATTTGATGAATGAAGAAAACTGCGGTGAAAGGACGAACACAAGAAATCAACGAGATTATAAAAGGTCATTTGATGTCGACCAAAAAAATGGCTCTGAGCACTATGGGACTCAACATCTAAGGTCATCAGTCTAACTTAGAACTACTTAAACCTAACTAACATAAGGACATCACACACATCCATACCCGAGGCAGGATTCGAACCTGCGACCATAGCGGTCGCGCGATTCCAGCCTGAAGCGCCTAGAACCGCTCGGCCACAGCGGCCGACTGATAATCGGAATCAGTTATTTGAGCTTGTTCTCCATTTCACTGGTGACAAAATTTAATTCGGTTGCTTTCAAAGGAATAACGTGCCGCTTTCCGATTTAAGGGATTTCTGGCATGCGACGTCACGGGTGTACAGAAAAAGCGACTTCTCACATATGTTGTGTGTGCCCACATGAGAAAGGAGCTGTAACGAAAAGGTTCCAGTTCATTCCTCGGTGCCTGCTGCTGTCGTGTCAAAAGCGGCGTTAACGTCAAGAATATTCCTGGAAAAGGGAGCTCCAGCTCTGAATGCAAATAACTGTCTACATGTTCCGCGAAAAACGGCGTACGTCGCCGCAGTTTATGCCGACAACTCGCGTAAAGAGTCGGAGAGACGGTGAACTTTGCTCTTTCACGAATGCCCTCTAGTTGTGTGTACACGCGGCGTTCGTCATTACGTCCACAGGTCAACACTGGGGCTTACTTCTAAGGCAGTCCGGTAGTTGTTGCTAACGTCTACATCACTGTTGACTTGGTCAATATTAACGATGGGAGCATTTAGTTAATAACAGGCCACACTGCCATTCTGATGGATACTAGACTACAATGGTATAGATCCGATCCCCCAGCCAAGCTTTGAATTTTCTACTTCTTGTTTTACGTGAAGCTGTAGGTCTCATCATGGGTGGAGTGGTTGTTAAGTGGAAAGAAGATGGTAAAATGGCCGCTAGAAACAATGCAAAACCTTTGCTTTCTGAGGCGTTCGGATTTTCCTAAACGAAGCAATCGTGCGCTACTTTGGTTGATTTGGTGGACACGCAGATCAATAGCGCTTCTTCAGAAAATGACAGTGCATAACCACCATGAACAACATTAAAAAAACTGACATAATATTTCGGAAATTATGAAATCTAAAACATATTTTGCATGCACTCCTCTTAACCAATCATAAAATTTTAATTCTCTTGGATGTAATCTCATTTTTCAGTATAATAGAGCGATATCGAATAAGTTAACCAAATTTTGCATAATGTGTATCGTTACTGGAATGATCGTCCCTTAAGCAAAATTACTTGAAATTCTGTAAGATAATTCCTGGCCCAGCTCTTGTGTTGGGTTGAAAATTGGAGCAGTCATTACCAAATTCACAGCGAGGAGATACAAAGAAACATCATCAGTAATTAAATGTAGGCATAAATGCCAGTGTCGCATTCTAAGAACGAGTTATGAGCTACGAAAACGAACTGAAGCCTGTAGGACAGGTGATATCAAGAAAAATCTCAAATTAAAGTACACGATTGTGAGCTGTATCTGTTAAAATATTATAGTAGCCTTGCAGGCATTTCCAGGACCACATTAATCTAGGTAAGTAACGCAGTTCTAATGGTTCTAATGGCTCTGAGCACTATGGGACTTAACATCTATGGTCATCAGTCCCCTAGAACTTAGAACTACTTAAACGTAACTAACCTAAGGACAGCACACAACACCCAGCCATCACGAGGCAGAGAAAATCCCTGACCCCGCCGGGAATCGAACCCGGGAACCCGGGCGTGGGAAGCGAGAACGCTACCGCACGACCACGAGATGCGGGCAGTAACGCAGTTCCCATTGAAAGAAAAGTATCACTTGTATTTAAAAAAAAAAGAGAAAAAGGGCTTCACCGCTATGAATGTGAAAAATTGAACACTGACCTCAATCTAAGCTTCATCGAACGTCTATGGAGAACACTACAAAAGATACAAAATCAAATACATTCAAAAAAAAAACTGTAAAAGGCTCGATGATGCAGTCTTTCGATAGCTACAATGTTTATGCTGAGCTGAGCCCAATTATCAGATTTTGGTCTTTTTATCGCTGCCTCTCACGACTGGAAGACGGCAGGTATAACACACGCCGTATACTTCTGTCGCTACAAGTTTCCCTCTCAACTGTCGGCTCCGACGGGATTCCCGTCAACCTTGTAACACGCCGCGTCCTCGACTGTGCAGATTTACGGCCCAAAGTACAGTGTTGCCTTTCCTCTGTTGGCACAAATATTACGAGACACTCGCTAAGATTATATTCCACATTTAATGCATTTCGTACCTCACTGACATTAGTGCACGTGTAAGCTGTAACATATCGGTATTTGGTTAACAGTTGTAATGCGTGCGAAAAGAAACATGTTTCAGAAAGGATATAATCATCATACAGTTTGAAATCTGATATAGAAAGTTTCCACGAAATTTTTTGGTAAAGTTTTATTCAAAACTAAATTCTCGGGTCAACAATATCGAATGTACTTACGATTAATAAATTCTTCGTCTTAAAATTAAAGGTGATACGTCGGAGCTAACAGTTGTTTACACAAATCAGATGATGTTTAAATAAAAAACTAACTACATATAACACAATCGCTTTTCTAAATTAAAGCTGTCGCAATAGTGATTGCCAAAATTTGTAAATGGTGCTATTATAAAAACAAAATAAGTCCATGACAACACAGCCGATAATACAGGCGTGTCTAAAGGAGGCGTTGGATTAAGCTAATGTAGTATTAACATCAGAGTGTTGCATGCTGACAACAAAATTACCTCTCATCCGATGCCGTGCTCGGCAGCCATCCCAGTCGAATTGTGCGCGCGCAGCTGGGCGACTGAACAACTGACAGCGTAGGAGCCGCGACCGCGCATGCGCGCGCGGCCTTGAGCGCCGCCAGCGCTGCAGGCGGCAGCTCAAGGTACGACGGGTTTGGGTTTTTCTGACTAGGTCTGTTCCTAAATCTGTACGTTCTACGTGCCTCGGTTGTGTAATAACTGACAGTTAGTTATATCTCAGTAATCGAAAGCTCCATGATACTGTAGCTTGCCAGCATAAGCTATGACCTGCCGCCGTGATCGCGCAATCGAGGGATTCAGAAAGTAAATAAGTGTTTATATTATTCCCATAGCTTATGTCTTTCTGTGTTGAACGCATCATAGTTGAAATATGGAGCAACAATAAGCAGCACATATCCTCCAGTTAATACTCTGTTTGCGATGCTTGAAGCAGTATCGACGCGAGAGGCAACCTCCTGGTTAGAAGAGCTTTTTCTTGCAGTGAAAGTATAAATTTACTTTCAACATAAAATATAATTTCAAAAAATTACGAGAAAAATAAACCTAGATATCCTCTGAATCGGTTTTAAATCCAGATGTGACCATTATGGATTGTCTGCTCCTTTTTCTTCTTCACCCATTCCAATTCTGGGACGTTTCTTCAATAAAACAATATTCAATTCGTATTTCGATATTGATCGAACAGCTGGTGCTCCGTATCTGTTGACTCAGCTCTGTGACAAGTTAACTGAAAGAAAATCGGGCATAATGAAATTTAACTTACCTGTATTATACGGAGGGTGCTTATGTCTCGCTTAAGGTACACAATTTGTGATCTATTGTGGAGCAAGAAACCGTCTTCGCACGGCTGCAAGTTGCACCCAAAATAAATTGCAGGAGTGAAAGAGTAAGAACGAACTGAATCGTGGAACTGGTCCTTCAACAGTGTGATGCCTAGCAAAGACGGCGCAAGTATTTATGTGTTTCAGCGTCTGTTCTGGTTGGTAAATTTACTACTACACCTCGTCTGCTCCTGCGAAACAATACCCCTATCCACAAGCCTGAGAAAATGTTTACATTTCTGAAGGGTCTGTAACCAGAAGGCAGACAAGTGATAACAGGGGGCAGCTTAAGCTCTAGATTACTATCTGATATGACGTGCGAACTTCCCGAGAAATGTGCGTCACGTACATCAAGGAGGGACAATGGAAAGTAAAAGGATTATTACAAATTATTTTCTGGTTTACTGCCTCGTAATGTTGTAGTACGTGTGGACGTCGTCTGTACCAGCAAGTGCCAGGAGGGGCCACACGTGCTATAACGGGTTATTTGCAAAGCGGCCTAGATAACGAAGGAGATGTCTCGCTCTTCATTCGGACATCCCCACTCAGGCACGTCTGACGTAATTGTTATGGATCACATCGCCAGTTACAAGGAGGACAGTGCCTTTCGGACCTCCGAAGACGATACAGCATCTTTCTGTACACTGTAGGTGTCATTAAAATTGCATACAGAAGGCAGTAATGGACTCAACGCTGCTTTGTAAGGTACGCATTGGATTTAAGTATCTCATATAATTTAACATTGCATACAAAAGGCAGTTATGGACTCAACGCACTTTCGTAAGGCACGCATTGGATTTAAGTATCGCAGGGAACTGATGAATCTGCTCGCCAGCTGAGTGCCTGGCCGACACAAGGACTCTGGTTCGATCTTCAGTACTGTCAAGTATATTTCGTTGGGAGGGGGGGAGAGGGCCAAGAACAGAAAATGGTCCATTCTATCCCATCGTGGCAATTGGAGAATTTGAAGTATGCAGTCGCCGGAAGGAGAGCTTTACAACTAGTAAAAATCTGGCGCCTTCCTTGAAGAGTGTTTGGGACAGATGATTTGAGGACTATATGAAGCAGAAGAATAATTTTTTTTTTTTTGCCGTTTCTGTTGTCGCTGTTCGGCGGCAATGGTTGGAGGGAAGGAAAGTGTCCAGCCTTTGCAAGCAAAAACCTTGCGCCTCTCGAAGAACTATACAATCAATATCTCGTCTCCTACCTTCCAAACTTTACAGAAGCTCTCCTGCGAACCTTGCAGGACTAGCACTCCTGAAAGAAAGGATATTGCGGAGACATGGCTTAGCCACAGCCTGGGGGATGTTTCCAGAATGAGATTTTCACTCTGCAGTGGAGTGTGCGCTGATATGAAACCTCCTGGAAGATTAAAACTGGGTGCCCGACCGAGACTCGAACTCGGGACCTTTGCCTTTCGCGGGCAAGTGCTCTACGATCTGAGCTACCGAAGCACGACTCACACCCGGTCCTCACAGCTTTACTTCTGCCAGCATCTCGTCTCCAGGACCCGCGAAAGGCAAAGGTCCCGAGTTCGAGTCTCGGTCGGGGACACAGTTTTAATCTGCCAGGAAGTTTCATATCAGTGCACACTCCGCTGCAGAGTGAAAATCTCATTCTGGAACTATACAATCCCCAGAAATCAACCAAACAACTAACTGATAGAGCTATGTTCGAAGCTTCATCTGGCCAACCTGATTTAGGATTTTTGTGATTTCTCTAAGTCATTTGAGGCGACTGCCAGGATGGTCACTTGAAACAAAACTATTCCCTTATCGTCCCGCCAGGGCTTGCAATCCGTCTTTAAGGACCTCGATATCGACAGAATATTAATTCTGCTCCTTTTAGCACTGCCCATCCCGAGCCATACTGAAGGTTCTCAACAGACGGACAGATCAGCCAAAAAAGAGTATTAGGCCTGGACTCCACAAGACATAGCTGGGTGTTCTAGATTTAATCTGGAAGCTACTGCACAATTTAATGTTCAATAACTACACATCGCGTAGGGTCGACTCCTTGCCATACCAAATCCAGTGATTGAAAAGTTTTGAATCAGCGGAAGGCGAAAAACATGTGCTCAGTGCGCTATAAAGACGCCCTCCTTAGTACGCCTTACCAACAAAGTGAAAACAGTTTGGCGTTTGACGATTTCCCGAAGAATGATTATAGCGTAGGCGCTTAGGGTTCCTTAGTTCTGTCTCCCGGAGAAGGTAGCGTTTTACTGCGCTGACAACGAAGTGTAAGGGCAAGTGGGTATGGATCTAGTCTGTCTCCAGCAATCAAACAAGAGTAATCCAGTAGCGAGACTGAAATATGGGAGGAAATTAGTGACAGTGTTCACGTAGCATCGGAAAACGTATCACAGATAAACTCATCAGCATCCTTAAATGTCACTCTAACAATTTTGTTGTAGACCCTTTGTATTTATGTACACGCTGAGAGAATTATGAAATTTTCAGTGTGTACAGTTTACAACTAACGAAGACTATAGCTGAAAGCCTTAATAAACTTAAACATCAACCACTTACTATAAAAGCAACAATTCTGAAGACTTAATAAGTGAAGTTTGTTTCCAGGATATCTCACACAAATTTGCTTATAACTGATGCATCCTTAACTAGCATTCACAGATATCTACACATCTGGGCTTAGTTTATACCGTCTCTATACCGCTGGCTAAAAATTCTCCTGCTACGTGTGCTGACTCTCAGTTTCCCAAATCAGCTTTGTGACTGCCAGCCTTCGGTTCAAATGGCTCGGAGCACTATGGGACTTAACATCTGAGGTCATCAGTCCCCTAGACTTAGAACTACTTAAACCTAACTAACCTAAGGACATCACACACATCCATACCCGAGGCAGGATTCGAACCTGCGACCGTAGCGGTCGCGCAGTTCCAGACTGTAGCGCTTAGAACCGCTCGGCCACCCTGGTCGGCCCTTTGGCTACCGTCGTTTCCGCTGTAGTACTGAACGTATGGGATGTGTGGTTAGTTTTATCGACACTGCAAGTTGCATGTGGATTACAAGAACCGCAGATAGCAACCGCTATTTCCAAGATGCTGTAGCGGGCGAATAAACGCTTCTGCTTCAGGGAATACGTAATGCTATATTCAAATAAGACAGCACTTGGCCGCATCTCAGTTAGAAGGCCCAAGCTTTGTTCTGACGGCAGCACAGATATAGTCTGCTGTTCTCCGACTGGATATCATCGGAGATGATCGTTCGAAAACTGTCCTGTCAGCTGTCTCTAATAGAAAGCAATGATCTAGAAGTAATGTGTCAGCCGATGACAAAGAAATGCGTACAACGATACGTTGATACTGGTGACTAAATTTTCATCATAATTTTAGCGAAAGGTCCTGGTGAAAGTTCAGATTTCTCTGTAGCGTCTCTTAACAGTGCGGGCATGTGTAAGTGTGTGTGACCCCGTTGTTGAATGTGAACTTTAAGCTCGGCAGGCTGTTCAAAGAATAGCTTATTTAATGGGACTGGTTTCATCCTCTTCGTTCCCTTCATCGCCAGGATGAATCATAACAATACAAACACTATATCGGACAGGCGTTCTTCGCAGCTACCCATGCCAGCTATCCAGTCCCATTCTCGACACACTGCGTTAACGGGGGAGAGTTCACCGTGTAACCACTAATTCCAGCGAACACCCATGAAAACCAACCGGACGCTCGTAGATTTAAGCTAATTACCAAGTAGAAATTCCAGCTACACTTAACCAACCTCATAGCATGTCTTACACATTGTAATTTTCATCTGTTTCTGTATTTCTCTCCCCAACACAGTCTCTCTCTCTCTCTCCCTCTCTCTCTCTCTCTCTCTCTTTCTTTCCCAAGTGACATTAATAATTCCTAAGTGCCGTGCGCATTTCACACTAATCCACCCCTTCTTCGGGTGAGGATATTCCGAATCTTTATCTCGCGTATTACGCCTGATACCACTACATTTCATACTTCATTTCTTCATTTTCAGATAAATGATAAGGTTAAGAGAAACGTGTGTAGATAATAGCTTAATTTTTAGGTCCATTGTCATGAGAAACACTATATCAGTTTCGTAAATGTATGTTGTCGACAAGCACCCTCGGGCATGGGTGTGAGTGTGTGTTGTCCTTAGTTTAAATTAGGGTAAGTAGTGTGTAAACCTAGCGATCGATGATCTCAGCTGTTTGGTCCCATAGGATCTTACCACAAATTTCCCAACAGAGTATACCATTCCCCAAGTATTCGCAGCACTTGTCGATCGGTGGACCGTGGAATTTTCAGTTGTCGTGACATGGCTCGTGCACTGTTTGAACACTGCACATTGCGTCCAGCATTCTTAGCCGTGGGAACAGTAACTTCTTCCACAATTTGTGGCGCAATTGGCCATCGGCCTCTCCCAGGAGCAATTCGCGCATTTTCAGTTAATTCTAATGGAAATGAAACGATCTTATGGCATTGTTGGCCGGGAGGCCCCATTCGGGGGAGTTCGGCCTCCGTATTGCATTTCCGTTTTAGGTGACGCCACATCGGCGATTTGCGAGTCAATGATGATGGAAATGATGATGAAGAACACACAACACGCAATCCCCTGCCGGGAATCGAACCCGGGCCCCCTGCGCGGTATGCGGTAACGCTACCGCTACGCTACGGAGGCGGACAGATAATTCTAAAACGAACAATGTTCTTCAATCCAGATGCGGAGGACGACCTCTCCGTATTCCTTCAATGCGTCGTTGCTCGCAAAGAACTGCAGCGCTTTTGCTGTTGCTGATTTTTTTTTTTTTTTGGCAGCTTTACGAGTAACGCCCATCTCACCTTGCCCAGACCCATGTTGACTGTCTGCAACTGTAGTGCACACTGCTGCTTGTATTTCAGCCCTACGTCGCTGTGCCAGTACGACCGCCCAACGGCAATTCACAACATAAACACTACTAACAGTACAAAGCCTGCAGCGCATAGTCTGAAAATCATTCCTATAAAGTTTGGTACCCATACAGGAAACAGTTTTCTGTCTGCACTGGCTCAAGTAGCAAAAGTTTAATTGTAACCACTCTGTATTTCGACAGACTTTATTTGGGTTCTTACGCTCTTCGGCTTCGGTGTAAAACATGTGTGCTGGAAAATTGACGAGTTCGTGGTGTACTTTCCTATTTCTTCTTTCCTCCCCGCGACGCTGGATGCAGCTGAGAGCGTCAACTCAACAAGTGGCCACAAAAACCAGCGAAGAGGACCAGTCTTTGGATCGAGAACGTGCGACTTTTCGCACAGGGCGTTGTTACTGGAGCGGTGGCACGTCCCAGCCGTTCTTTGCCCAGTATGTGACTGCTCAAGGACCTGTAAACAGAGCCGGCGTCGCAGGGCAGCAATCACTGGTCATAGTAATTACACCTCCGACAACCTGCCCAGGGACGCGGAGCGCGGCTTAAAGAGCCCGTAATTGTTTCTGTGCCGGCCTGCACTGTGGGAAAGAAGGCTGGCCGGCGCGCCTTTGGCGAGCTACCTCTTTTTCTTTCACCCCCCCACTTCGGTCTTGTCATTGAAACGATATGTAGGCCCGCGCGCCTTAACACCTGCCAGTCACGAAGTATGTCGTTACGAGCGAGAAGGTATTTCTGAACATACAGCATGAAATTCCGATGTAATATATCTACGTCGCTATGCTGCTTTTGCCCTTCGGTCGGCACATACCTTCCCACGGCTCCACCTGTATGCATAAATTTCGTAAGAATTATTCACGGTTGTTTCTGTAACGTATTCGTGGTAAGAAAGGTTCATATCGAGGATTACCAGTATAGTAGGTAATTACAGTTTCGTGATGTCAGAGTGCCTAGAGAGCAAAACGTTGAGAGGAAATAAGCTGCGTTGACTTAATACCAATAAATCAGAAGAATTATAAAAAGTTTTAGTTTTATATTTTTTTATTGTAGAGGGGGGAGGGGGTTATCAGTCAGTCTTCTGACTGGTCTGTTACGGGCTGCAGCGATTTCCTCTTCTGTTCCAATCTCTTCATCTCAGAGAAGCATTTAACGTTCACAGTTATTTCTGATATATGTATTCTAATACCTGTCTAACCTACAATTTTTGCCCCCTTCGACACTCACTACAACCATGAAAATCAGGGGGTGTCTTAACACGTGGCCGATAGTCCTGTCCATTCTTCTAACTCTCATTTTTCACATATTCCCTTCCTCGCCCATTCTGCAGAGAACCACGTCATTCCTTATTCACTTAATTGTGAATAGGCTTCTTTCTGTAACTCCATATCTGAAACGCTTCAGTTCTCTTCCTTTACAGTTTTAAATACGTATCCTTACTAAAGAAATCATTGATAATATCCACATAAATGAAAATGAGTATATCTCCACAACACTGTATACAGCATCCACTGTTCAACCACCACACCCCATACTTCGTTCACGAACACGTTTATCTTACGTCAATGGCCGGCACTATTGAGTCAGCGTCATTTACATCTACATCTACATGGATATTCTGCAAATCACATTTAAGTGCCTGGCAGAGAGTCCACCGAACCACCTCCACAATTCTCAATTATTCCAATCTCGTATAGCGCGTGGAAGAAACGAACACCTGTATCTTTCCGTGCGAGCTATGATTTCCCTTATTTTATTATGGTGATCGTTTCTCCCTATGTAGGTCGGCCTCAACAAAATATTTTCGGATTCGGAGGAGAAAGTTGGTGATCAGAATTTCGTGAGAAGATTCCGCCGCAATGAAAAACGCCTTTGTTTTAATGATGTCCACCCCAGATCCTGTATCATTTCAGTGACACTCTCTCCCGTATTTCGCGATAATACAAAACGTACCGCCCTTCTTTGAACTTTTTCGATGTAATTCGTCAGTCCTATCTGGTAAGGATCCCACACTGCGCAGCAGTATTCTTAAAGAGATACGGACAAGCGTCGTGTAGGCAATCTCCTTAGTAGGTCCGTTACATTTTCTAAGTGTCCTGCCAATAAAACTCAGTCTTTGGTTAGCCTTCCCCACAGCACTTTTTATGTGTTCTTTATAATTTAAGATGTTTGTAATTGTAATTCCTAGATATTTAGTTGAATGTACGGCCTATGCATTTGACTGATTTATCGTTTAACCGATATTTAACGAACTTCTTTTAGCACCCATGTGGAAGACCTCACACTTTTCGTCATTTAGCGTCAACTGCCAATTTTCCAATCATACACATATCTTTTTTAAACTTTTTTGCAATTTGTTTTGATCTTCTGATGACTTAACTAGTCGATAAAGGACAGCGTCATCTACAAACAACCTAAGACGGCTGCTCAGAGTGTCTCCCAAATCGTTTATACAGTTAAGGAACAGCACAGGGCCTATAACACTACCTTGCAGAACGCCAGAAATCACTTCTGTTTTACTCGATGACTTTACGTCAATTACTACGAACGGTGACCTCTCTGACAGAAAAACACGAATCCTGTCACATAGCTGAGACGGTATTACATAAGCACGCAATTTCACTACAAGCCGCTTGTGTGATACATTGTCAAAAGCCTCCCCGGAAATCGAGAAATACGGAATCAATTTGGAATCACTTTTCTATAGCACTCAACACTTCGTGCGAGTAAATAGCTAGTTGTTTCACAAGAACGATGTTTTCTAAATCTGTGTTTACTGTGTGTCAATAGACCATAAGGAAACTGTACTCGGCATCTACAAACCAAAAATCGCACTTGATGTGCTGGCGGGTCGTTCAGGTAGGAGGGCAGGCAGAGTTAGCCGAGTACTGATGTCTTTGTAAATAGCATCCCAGCATTCGACAGAGTAATATAGGACTATTTGAACCTCTCTTCTTCTGGTAAATGTTCCAATTTGTTACTGAAACGATAAGGTAGAGTTGCTCTTCATCACTCACCACAGTTGTGCTTTCGATTGTTACGAGCGATTGTTTTGTGCTTTGATAGTATTGTTACTAATCATCATAGAAAGGATGGATCACAGAGAAACCTCCTAAAGATCACCAAAGGGTTGGACAAACTGTACGTCCACTTTAGATAGAGGTACCATAGTCAACAGTGTCGCATGCTGTTTCTCCATGAGATGTTACGAATCTACTAGAATCCTTACTTCAGGGCTTAGGCTTTTAAGCCTTTACCGCCTTCACAAGTTACTTCCACCTCTTTTTAGATCTTCTAATGTTTCTAACCGCACATGGTTTATAATTCAAAGCTATTTTCGAAAATTTTAAGTGTCCATCCTTTGTATCTGCACACACTAGTTGCTGCGGACCATATTTATTTTCTCCTGAACTGTCTGCACCTCTAGTTCTTGCTGTGTTGTTCCATTTCATGTAAGTTCTGTTCTATAGCGACCTCTTGTTCTACTTCAAAATTTCATTTCGACGTTATGATTTATATATATTCATTTATTTTTGCAGCTTTCTTTCACCGCCACATCCTTATAAGAGGAATGAAAGATCTTCATTCTCGTATCTTGTCGGATTTTGTTCTTGAACGCGTTATGGATACTGCCACATATATTTATGTACAAATCTTAGATCTCTCTTAGTATCATATTCAATTTGACTCCTCAAATTGCTGTACTGTGATACTTCCTCTAAGATCATGTAATCTAAAACAGTTTTACTTCCAACTTGATATTTGCCGCAGAACGCCATAACCAATATTTTAGCTTTAATAAATTTTGACATGGTATTCCTTTTGTAAAAGCTAGAGCTCTCACTGTAAGCCTCCTTCTGATTCCAGAAGTATTAAGACAGAGTCTGCAGATAGAAAAATATGTAAAACTTTTTCTTTAGGTATTTCAGCACCAGTATCTAGGTGATTAAAAACTGCATCCAATTATGGATGATGTCATTTATACATTACTTGAGTTGGTACAACTGGGCAACGTTGTTGTGTGCCTTTATTTATTTAAATTTCATCGGTCTGTGTTCTTCTTCTGTTTATAGTAGTATGTAAGGCTGTGGCTCCGTAAACTTCCGCGGCGTAATAATTCGTTATATTCATATCGGGTGACCATCCGGAACATCTCGTCATCTGAACACGATATTTCGGCGGTCTAACTGCCAGTTCCGGCGAGATAGTGTGACGGCCTACTCACCTGAAGATGGCGGCCAGGTGGACCGCCGAAGTATTGTGTCCAGATGACGAGATGTTCCCGCTGGAGATCCGATATGAGTACAAAGTATGTAAGGCTTTCAAGAGACTTATATCAATTTGCCAGAATATCCATTACTTCCCAATACTGACTACAATTGTTCACTATTACCACTGTCGAATACTTTTACGTAGTGTATAAATACAAGTACATGGCTATTACAAATGATTGAAGCGATTTCATAAATTCACTGTAGCCCCATTCGTTGACATATGGTCACGACACACTACAGATACGTAGAAAAACTCATAAAGTTTTGTTCGGCTGAAGCCGCACTTCAGGCTTCTGCCGCCAGAGCGCTCGAGAGCGCAGTGAGACAAAATGGCGACAGGAACCGAGAAAGCGTATGTCGTGCTTGAAATGCACTCACATCAGTCAGTCATAACAGTGCACCGACACTTCAGGAAGAAGTTCAACAAAGATCCACCAACTGCTAACTCCATTCGGCGATGGTATGCGCAGTTTAAAGCTTCTGGATGCCTCTGTAAGGGGATATCAACGGGTCGGCCTGGCAGTGAGCGAAGAAACGGTTGAACGCGTGTGGGCAAGTTTCACGCGTAGCCCGCGGAAGTGGACGAATAAAGCAAGCAGGGAGCTAAACGTACCACAGCCGACGGTTTGGAAAATCTTACGGAAAAGGCTAAAGCAGAATGCCATTTCGGCAATTCTTAAACAGGAGATTGGAAAACCGATGGATCGGTCGTGGTGGAGATCATGATCAGCAATTCATGTCATGGCCTCCACGCTCTCCTGACTTAACCCCATGCGATTTCTTTCTGTGGGGTTATGTGAAAGATTCAGTGTTAAACCTCCTTTACCAAGAAACATGCCAGAACTGCGAGCTCGCATCAACGATGCTTTCGAACTCATTGATGGGGACATGCTGCGCCGAGTGTGGGAGGAACTTGATTATCGGCTTGATGTCTGCCGAATCACTAAAGGGGCACATATCGAACATTTGTGAATGCCTAAAACAACTTTTTGAGTTTTTGTATGTGTGTGCAAAGCATTGTGAAAATATCTCAAATAATAAAGTTATTGTAGAGCTGTGAAATCGCTTCAATCATTTGTAATAACCCTGTACTGTGTACATTTCTGAGTTATTTTAACTTCTTTTCTCTGAGATCTGCTGTCAAATAAATATGTATGTAGTTGATCTCCTTCTCCAATGATTTATTTTGGAGAACTCAATCTAGGATTCTGGAGCCGAGTGTACAGATCACGAAATGTACGCCACCGCCACTCCTCTCGCTGACTAAATCCTGGGAAAGAAATCATACGTACTAGTAACTGTCCAGAGCGAACTAAAATGTACTGATTACATAAAAGTAACTATGAAAAGCAGGTGTCAGGCTTAGATTCGTTGAAAGAAGCATAAGGAAGTGTAATCCATCCACGAAAGAAGTGATTTACGAAACAAATGTAGGACCGATACTAGAGTACTGGTCATCATCAGTATGGGACCCATACCAAGTCGATTGAAAAGAAGAAAGGGAGAAGATCCAAGGGACCAGCACTTCGCGTCACAGAATGCTTTAGTAAGCGCAACGCGATTCGTAAACAAACAGGCTTTGTGTGGCAGGGAGAGATTTAGTGTTGAACTTTCGAGAGCGGACGTTCTTACGTACAAGAGTCCGGATGCGTTTACGTTAAGTAGTGTGTAAGCGTAGGGACTGATGACCTGACCAGTTAAGTCCCATAGTTCAAATGTGTGTGAAATCTTATGGGACTTAACTGCTAAGGTCATCAGTCCCTAAGCTTACACTCTACTTAACCTAAATCACCCTAAGGACAAACACACACACCCATGCCCGAAGGAGGACTCGAACCTCTGCCGGGATCAGCCGCACAGTCCATGACTGCAGCGCCTTAGACTGCTCAGCTAATCCCGCGCGGCTAAGTCCCATAGTGCTCAGAGCCATTTGAACCATTTTTTGATTACGATCAAATATAAAAATATTTTAATGTAACAATAATTCTTTTACATTACTGTACAGTATATTGCCTCGGGATAACAGCCAATAAATTCCAATGTAGAAAAGTGTAGCGTTTTAAAAGCGCACGTCCGAAAATGTGAGAAGTGCATATGTCACGCAATTAATTTAAGAACTATTATAGTAACAAACCCTCACGTCTTCGATAATGTGATAATTTACACAATATACAATCGAAGTGTGCAGTCGCCATTATCGGTATTTACCTAGGCATTACGACTGTGAACGGTAATCTGTAAACTATGACTATACGATTGTGTAAATGAGTCAGGAGGCTGTTTCTTTCAGCCGTTTCCGTCTGTTTCCAAGACGGCAGTTTTTTTCCCCGTTAGTGAAGCATCTTCCATCTATATCCACTTACATACTCCGCAAGCCACCGAATGATGCATAGCGGATGATGCCCTGTAACTCTACTTGTTATTTCCTTACCTGTAGCGTTCGCGAATACGGCGAGGAAAAAGAAAACCGTCTATAAGCCTCTGTACAAGCCATTATTTTTCTCATATCATCTTCGTGCCCTTTACCCGAAATGTAGGTCGGCTGCAGTAGAACCGATATGCAGTCGGCCTCAAATGCCTGTTATCTAAATTTGGCTAATATTGCCTCGCGAAAAGAGCTTCATATTGTCTCCAGGGATTCCTATTTGACGTCAGGAATTATCTCCGTAAACTTGCGTGATGATTGAACCTACCAGTAACAAATATAGCACTTATCTGAATTGCTTCGATGTCTTTCTTTCGTAACAGTCGAGCAGTACTCAGGAATGGTACGCACTAGCATTCTGTTCAAATGGTTCAAATGGCTCTGAGCACTATGGGACTTCTAAGGTCATCAGTCCCCTAGAACTAACCTAAGGACATCACACTCATCCATGCCCGAGGCAGGATTCGAACCTGCGACCGTAGTAGCAGCGCAGTTCCCGACTGAAGCGTCTAGAACCGCTAGGCCACAGCGGCTGGAAGCATTCGGTACCCCTTGTCTTTTATACATGAGCTACACTTTCCTACAATCCTCCCGATAAAACGAAGTCGAGCACTGACCTTTTCTACTACCAACCTGACGTGCACATTTCATTTGATATCGCTTTGCAACGTCACGGCTAGATATTTAATCGATGTGACTCTCAAGGAGCATACTACTAATCCTGTATACGAGCGTTTTAGGATTGTTTTTCCTGCTTATCCGCATTAATTTACATTTTTGTACATTTAGTACAAGCTGCCATTTGTCACACCAACTGAGAATCCTGTCCGTCACGTTGTAACCTGCATTCACCCAACGATGGTACCATCCCGGACACCACAGCGTCATAAAAAAACAGGCGTAAGTTGCTGTTTACGATGTTCGCCAATTAATTTACGCATACAGAGAATAATCCCTTTGTATCTGTCCTTGTCTGCAGCTCGTGGTTGCGGTAGCGTTTTCGCTTCCCGCGCACGGGGTCCCGGATTCGATTCCCGGCGGGGTTAAGGATTTTCCCTGCCTCGAGATGACTGGGTGTTGTCGTGTCGTCTTCATCATCATCATTCATCCCCACGACGGTCGCAGGAAGGCAATGGCAAACTACCTGCGCTAGGACCTTGCCTAGTCGGCGGTCTCCTGCATTGTCCCCTACGCTTCTTGGAGGATGGGACCCCATAATCATCTCGTATCTGTCGTTAATGAGAAGTAGTAGAAATGAGAACAGCGAGAAACTTAACATCAGGATTGATGGTCACGAAGTCAATGAAGTTAAGGAATTCTGCTACCTAGGCAGTAAAATAACCAATGACGGACGGAGCAAGGACGACATCAAAAGCAGACTCGCTATGGCAAAAAAGGCATTTCTGGCCAAGAGAAGTCTACTAATATCAAATACCGGCCTTAATTTGAGGAACAAATTTCTGAGGATGTACGTCTGGAGTACAGCATTGTATGGTAGTGACACATGGACTGTGGGAAAATCGGAACAGAAGAGAATCGAAGCATTTGAGATGTGGTGCTGCAGACGAATGTTGAAAATTAGGTGGACTGATAAGGTAAGGAATGAAGAGGTTCTACGCAGAATCGGAGAGGAAAGGAATATGTGGAAAACACTGATAAGGAGAAGGGACAGGATGATAGGACATCTGCTAAGACATGAGGGGAATGACTTCCATGGTACTAGAGGGAGCGGTAGAAGGCAAAAACTGTAGAGGAAGACAGAGATTGGAATACGTCAAGCAAATAATTGAGGACGTAGGTTGCAAGTGCTACTCTGAGATGAAGAGGTTAGCACAGGAAAGGAAGTCGTGGCGGGCCGCATCAAACCAGTCAGTAGACTGATGACCAAAAAAAAAAAAAAAAACTGTCGTTACTCAACTTCCGGTGGTCTGCTGGTTCTGCCTGTAGACTCACGAATCGTGTCAGATCTGTTGTGGACTGCCGGTAGGTCAGCGTTTGCTTGTGCGGCTTTATCTGGTTGTAATGTTACAGGACAGGCCGCAGTACCGTCTACGTCAGCAGGTCCTGACTAAAAAGTAACCTGTATTAAACGTAGATTGTAAGTTATAGAATTCCTTGTCATTTTCATGCTACTTTATTCTCCAAAACTTAGCTATGAAATATGGAAATTGATGTATGTAAAAAATATAAACTCATCGAGTGAAAACATTTTGGGGGCGGAATCCCCCCTCTTCCCTCCATTTGATCCGTGCCTCTTGCTCCCTTACACGTCTTTCGAAATGACCACCACTATTAAATCTGAGAAGTTGACTAATTCACTGAAGGGGGTGGCGAATATCGTCTCCCACGCTCCGTAAGGTAGTTTGCGGAGCAGTATAGGAGAAGATGCAGATTTTTCCGCCGTCGGGATTAGATCCAATTAGGAGGAGGAGGAGGAGGATATTAGTGTTTAACGTCCCGTCGACAACGAGGTCATTAGAGACAGAGCGCAAGCTCAGGTGAGGGAAGGATGGGGAAGGAAATCGGCCGTGCCCTTTCAAAGGAACCATCCCGGCATTTGCCTGAAGCGATTTAGGGAAATCACGGAAAACCTAAATCAGGATGGCCGGAGACGGGATTGAACCGTCGTCCTCCCGAATGCGAGTCCAGTGTGCTAACCACTGCGCCACCTTGCTCGGTCGATCCAATTAGTTTGGGGTAGTGCGCCACCGTGCAACCGTATGTTAACGTCGGCCACGGACGCGAGTTTACTTGAAGGTGCTGGGAAGAGTAACGGAACTGCGTCTGGACACGCGTGTCTTCACTGGGGCGACAGCAGCTCGCAGTAGTCGGCCGGCAGCGCAGGCTTTCTGGTAATCCCGTCACCATTGTTCCCTTGTTACTGAGCCTTGGGGCTCTGAAATGCCGATTTCGCGGCCCTTAGTCACGGCTGGCACGGAGCCCGGGCCGGCGGTCATCGTGCCAGTGTGCTACCAGACCTCAGACCTCAGACCTCCCTCTCCCCTCCAGCTGGGCCGCCGACATCTCCGGAACCAGTCACGCACTCTGCCGGCGATGAACGCGGAGGTGTCGCTGCGTTAAGTAGCCGGGGTAAGCCAGTGCTCCACGTTCCCCATCGTGGAGAAAAAAACCACTTTTACAGTCACTATCAGTTTAACATCTGCCGACCAACGAACGCAGTCAGCACGGAACGTTTCTGCAACGTACTGCCATCATCAGGTATTTTGCTCCGTTAAACCAACACCTACATATATTCTCCGCGAGCCACCTGATGTTTGGCGGAGGGTACTTTGTGTACACCTCTCACTTCCCCCCTTTCCTTTTCCAGTTACAAAAATCAGCGGGAGGAATGATTGTTGATAAGTTTTCGCGAATTCGAATCTCTCCGATTATATGTAAATAAGTTATACACAACTGCAACCAGTCACTTTTTTTAAAAATAATAATGCTTTATTACATGAACCGGTTTTCGAACCTTTTCAGGTTCATCTTCAGATCTGAAAAGGTTCGAAAACCGGTTCATGTAATAAAGCATTATTATTCCAAAAAAAGTGACTGGTTGCAGTTGTGTATAACTTATTCACATTCAATATACAGTCACGGTTCTGAAATATCCGTAATGGATAAGCATAATCTCCGATTATACTTTCAAGATCTGTTTGTGAGTTCTACGTAGGAGGAACTCATCTAGGAACATGTTGTTGTTGTTGTAGTCTTCAGTCCAGAGACTGGTTTGATGCAGCTCTCCATGCTACTCTATCCTGTGCAAGCTTCTTCATCTCCCAGTACCTACTGCAATCTACATCCTTCTGAATCTGCTTAGTGTATTCAACTCTTGGTCTCCCTCTACGATTTTTACCCTCCACTCTGCCCTCCAATACTAAATTGGTGATCCCTTGATGCCTTAGAACATGTCCTACCAGCCGATCCCTTCTTCTAGTCAAGTTGTGCCACAAATTTCTCTTCTCCCCAATTCTATTCAATACCTCCTCATTAGTTATGTGATCTACCCATCTAATCTTCAGAACACGGGAGGGGTATCTGTTTCGAGGCCAGACAAACGTGTGGTTCCTGAAGAGGGGCATCAGCCTTTTCAATAGTTTCAGGGGCAACAGTCTGGATGATTGACTGATCTGGCCTTGTAACAATAACCAAAACGGCCTTGCTTTGCTGATACTGCGAACGGCTGAAAGCGAGGGGAAACTACAGCCGTAATTTTTCCCGAGGACATGCAGCTTCACTGTATGGTTAAATGATGATGGCTCTAGGAACATACGCTCTTGGAATTTCGACAGTTAACCTCACTGTGATACGCAACATGTCTCTTGTAGCGCCTGCCACCAGAGGTGGATGAGCATTTCCGTGACATTTTCGCCCTTAGTAATTAAAAAACAAATAGTATTTCGTTTCATCGTCATGATATTTATATTCCAAATGATGCAAAACTGTTCATATGCGATCATGATTACATTATTGTACACAGAGAAAGCAACGATCTGCTGACGACTCCGCTGAGTTGCCGAAACCCATCGTCTCATTTAATTACTTGCTGTAGTATATCGTGAGGTTGCAACAATGGAAAACTGTACTGAAATGCAGGAGGATCTGCAACGAATTGACGCATGGTGCAGGGAAAGGCAATTGAATCTCAATGTAGACAAGTGTAATGTGTTGCGAATACATAGAAAGAAAGACCCTTTATCATTTAGCTACAATATAGCAGGTCAGCAACCGGAAACAGTTAATTCCATAAATTATCCGGGAGTAGGAATAAGGAGTGATTTAAAATAGACTTGCCATATAAAATTAATCGTCGGTAAAGCGGATGCCAGACTGAGATTCATTGAAAAAATCCTAAGGAAATGCAATCCGAAAACAAAGGAAGTAGGTTACAGTACACTTGTTAGCCCACTGCTTGAATACTGCTCACCGATGTGGGATCCGTACCAGGGTTGATAGGGATAGGGTTGATAGAAGAGATAGAGAAGATCCAACGGAGAGTAGTGCGCTTCGTTACTGGATCATTTAGTAATCGCGAAAGCGTTACGGAGATGATAGATAAACTCCAGTGGAAGACTCTGCAAGAGAGACGCTCAGTAGCTCGGTACGAGGTTTTGTTGAAGTTTCGAGAACATACATTCACGGAGGAGTCAAGCAGTATATTGCTCCCTCCTACGTATATCTCGCGAAGAGGCCATGAGGATAAAATCAGAGAGATTAGAGCCCACACAGAGGCATACCGACAATCCTTCTTTCCACGAACAATACGAGACTGGAATAGAAGGGAGAACCGATAGAGGTACTCAAAGTACCCTCCGCCACACACCGTGAGGTGGCTTGCGGAGTATGGATGTAGATGTACTTAAATATGTATTGACTCAAACAGAAATTGCGTCTGTCTTCCGCCAAATGAACCAAAGCCTTCCTTTTTATCCTCCTGTGTTCCAAAATCCGTTCGTCTAAAGTCTAAACCTTAAGATAGTTCCTTTTTCATTTGTAGATCAAACAGTACCATGAACACATCTGTTTCTATTCTACTGGGTATACTATACGCAAATTGCCGTTCCAAACCTCCTTCAGCGATGTTCTGTTGCGTAACTGAGGTACGGCAACCGGGGAGCGTGCGCTAAACGCAATTTCCGTGGAGGCACACTTGTATGATAGGCTAACGAAATGTGGAATTGAAGAGAGTAGATGAATCGTTTGAGTCCTATCTCTCTTTGGTACGCAAAGACAAGTGGCCCATAGCTGTTGCAATCGGCAGTGGACATTGGACAATGGACATTGGCAATCGGACGGAGTTGACGTTCAAGCTGGTCCCCCAAATGTTCTGATATGGGAATTTTGTTTTTGGCTACTAGAAGGAGCCACTCCCGCTATGCTAAGTGAGCCAATGCAACCGAGAGTGAAAGGAGTACATTTTACTTTGTTCTTTGTTACGGCTCTGCATTTGTTCGGGAGTGAAATAGTGAAAAAGAAATCGCGTTATTGTTCCAGGCATTGCGACATTGGACTTGTTTTGTTCCATGTTTTGAATTGTATCATAAAAAAAAGAACACTTCATTTTAAAGTCGTGGTGATTGCAATAAAGGAATAAATAGGCTACGTTGCGATGACGATTGAACAAGAATTGTGGCGATGTTGACTTGGGTGGCGGGAGGGGGGGGGAGAAGGGGGTGGGGGTGTAAGGGGGGACGTGGTGAGGCGAGCAGAAAGACGAAATTTTGAAGCACCATAGATACGCGCCGCAGGCTACCAAGCTGCGTTTCAGTGTACTGAATTTTCTATGTTAGCCTCTGGACTTTACAGCCTTATGCAGCCGTAGTACTTATATTACACTGCCTTACAGAAAGAGTGAAGCACATAGAAGACATGGTCGGATGACAACGTAACATCGTGCATGTGCATACCTCGGCAGATATGTAAATAATTAGAGTTTCAGTTCTCGGTGACACAAGTCGAGTGATCACTGTGAAGGACGCGGAGATGCCGTGTAATCGTGTTGTATAGCGCCTGAAAGAGTTTGAAAGAGTTTGAAAAGGGGCCTCATCGTGAGTCTCCATTTGGCCAACTGGTTGAATCGTACAACATGAAGATTTCTGCGGCATTCTGATTTAAGAATGGCCCGATTGGACTGCATGGGAACGCGAGGGCAGGCGTACTCACTGTCAAGGACCGCCGTGTTGTGCCCCAAGCCCATCCTAACTCCTTCACATCTGCGCCTGTCACCAGAGAACAGGTAACGGACTCCCTTCAGAGACTACTGGCAACCGGACCAATGAATTACGGGCCCATGCGTAGGCTGTCGTGAACACCGTAACGCCAAAGGCTGCGTTTGGAGTGATGAAGTGACCAGGAAGCATGAACTGCAGATGAATGGTATCGCACTGTGTACAGCGTTGAACCGCGATTCTACACGATTCTGGATGACCATTGGGCGGCAAGTATGGCGGAAACTTGGGGAGAGGTTCCATTCTTCCAAAGTTTCGGAAGGGCACTGCAATGTTATTCCTGACGTCACGGTCTGGGAAGCCATCAGGATGACTTTAGGTCATGCCTAGTAGTGGTGGAGGGAACTCTAGCTCCTGCGTCTTCATGTGTCGCCTCTCATGCGACAATATAGTGGTGCCATTTTTCAACATGACAACGCTCGTTACTCTGTGAACTCTCTGTGTGACGTTGAGATTCTCCCACGGTCTGTAAGATTCGCAGATCCGTGCACAATAGAACATATGTGGGACCATCTTGAATGTCAACTCCGTCCTATTACCAGTATCCAGTATATCAAGGACTGATTACAACAGCTATGGGCCATCTTGTCTCGGGAAAGTATAAAACAGCTTTAGTAATCACTGCAATTACATCATATACCCTCTCAACCCGTGAAATTCATTCTGTCTGCTCGTTCCCTTCCGGATGCGTTATTTTTTGGTCAGGTGGTGTATTACGTCGAGACATTGTGGGCCAATCGAATCTAGGATGAGTTTAAATCGTCCTGAAGTCTTCAGAGTACCAAGTCCAGTGTTGACAGCGTTCTAACAGTAATTCCAAAGAGATTACTTTGTTATGAATGAGTCATCTGAGAACCTAAGAAACAAGTGACTGGAAGATACTCATAGCTACTTTTGATTTTTGCATAGACTTTTTTTCCATTTTTGTTTATTTTCACTGAACGTTGACATTAGACAAAGTCTCGTCGATATTTTGTGGGAAGTCTGATGCAATACTTTCTTTTGTACAGATGAGCCGGTTTTGGAGAGATGAGCGGTTTTTTTTCTTCTTCTCCGCTGTCACTTCTCGCGTCTTCTACCGTAGCAAAGCAGATGTGCAATATCAGCGTTTCAAAGCATGTGTAAGGATATGACAGCAAACCGTCGAGCGTTAATAGAACTGTTAACGGGGCGGCACGTCCGGTTTCGAAACCCGCAAATTTCCTCTCCATCCTTAATAACTTCCTCTCCGTGCTCTGCTGCAGGATGGAGAATTGGGAAGGTTGCAGCAACCAAAGTTTTCACTTCCGCCACAACGTCACTTTTGTCCGTTTTCGTACCGGAATCATTCAGATGGTTACCAGAGTGGAGGAAAACCTACTTTTAGAGCCCTGGCTCCATTCTGAGTTGATGAAACTCACCAGTCGTGCGCTACGATTCTCGTGTGTTGTTACGGAGAAGGAAGGTCGTACGCGCGAAGCTGGAGACATATTGAGCAACTGGCCAAACGCATGTGTTTGCCAAGACGGGAGATTTTTGCGATTTTTAAAAATTCCGCAAGGAGTCTCAAAACGTACTTTACAGCTTCAGTGTCATAAACTTGACTTGCAAGTTATCCTACAGAAAAAATTAAAGTTTGTCTGATGCACCAACCGAAAAAAGTTTTTATGTAAGATAATGAATAAAGGCTTTCGCTTTCCAGCAACTTAACTGAAAAATAGTTTTTTTATTTGTTGCTACAGGGTGGTAGGACAACCATAAGTGAATCGAAGAATGCAGTCTGCACAGTAAAAGCCACAGTGCGTCGTTTTGTTTACTGAAACCAAGTCAGACACCAAATTCAGAGAAATTTCGGAACGCGACACGGGAAACCTCCACCCTCTCGGGCATTCATAAGAGAAACCCACAGGAATTTCATGGCCACAGGAAGTGTGGGTTTGAAGCACCATTAAGCAAGTCAAGGAGAAAGGACGAAGATACGGAGAGAATTCGACAGGTTTTCCGGCGTTTACCATAGAAGTCTGTTCGTAAGGCGTCGAAAGAACTGCACATTCCATGACCTCCTCCATCCCCTGACCTTACACCCCTTGGCTTCTTTTTATGGAGTACGCCAAGAACCTAGTGTACCGTACGCCCGCGCATGATGCTGCTGATTTGAAGGCAGGAAAAACGGCATTTATTGAGACAGTTGACGTTAACATGTTAAGAGTCAGAATATCGACTCATACTGTACGTGCCAGGCTACAGTCTGGAACCGCACGACCGCTACGGTCGCAGGTTCGACTCCTGCCTCGGGCATGGATGTGTGTGATGTCCTTAGGTTAGTTAGGTTTAAGTAGTTCTAAGTTCTAGGGGACTTATGACCACAGCAGTTGAGTCCCATAGTGCTCAGAGCCATTTGAATTTTGTATGTGCCAGAAGGAGAGCACATGTAGAACTTGATTAAAGAAAAGGAAAAAAAACTTTTTGAGTTGATGCACCAGAGACACGTTACTTTTTTCCTTTAAATTAATTACATGTCGAGTTATATGGCACTGTAGTTGTCAAGTACTTTTTGGGGCACCCTGTATATTTCAGACTCCGGTCACACAAATGGTATCATTACTGGTGTCTGTCATAATCGGGCGATCAGTTTGAAGAGAAACAAAAGGGAGGATGATAAAATATTTGGAAACTAAATAACAAATCAAATTAATTTCTATACATAGGGCTAACTATACATACGTGAAAACGTCACATAGTAATTCCTCAATTGAAGAGGCCCGGAGAAGTGCTCATGGTGTAAACAAACTATCTGCCATATGATTGTTGGAACCGATTGGTGCAATTAACTACGTAATAGTGGAAATCGTTAATTCTTAGATCGCAGATATAAGATTTAAAGTATCCGAAAAGTGCGAGCCAACCAAAGGAACCCCAACAAAGGAGAAGTAGGGAGAAACGACATCAGAAAAAATCGCGAAATGCTTAGAAAATGGTAAGACCATTTTTATGACTCGAGTCTGAAAAAATAATAAAAAAATCCGAGCGGGACATGTTTAGGTGGTGCAAGAGTATCGAAGACTAAAATGATTTTACGTCCATGACATATAAGACTAGTGGAAAGACGTCATCAGTGGAGAGTAATAATAGGCCAAAATCAGTACTCAGAGACTGGGAGTGAAGAGAGTTGTAAGAAAGACCTACGAAGAAATGTGGCGCAACTTACGACTGAAGTCAGTAGTGGGTAAACAACTGTTCCGTAGTGACATTGCAGTAGAGGATGGCGGACTTGAAAACAAAAAAATTCTTTGGTCAACACAAAAACACTGCCGATACCGTTCAACATGGACTTTCAGCGGCTCGAATGGGGTATAGCAGCGCAATGAATCATCCACGACGCGAAACAAAATTAATTCGCTTCTTGTGCCATCCTCATTTCGAGAAAAAGGGAGGGGGGGGGCTGTTCAGATTGGCAGCAGATTCCTGGCAAAGGTTTAGAAGAATCTCTCTCCAGTTTTCAACAATGAAAGAATCGCTGGGCACCGAAAGGGGGGCCCTTTACCCTTGGTAATGGTTTTAGCAAGTTTTTTCTATGGCGAAAGGTGGAAGATGGCTTAGAAATCAACAGCGAAGATTTTGCGTTCCTATTTGCCATGTTGTTAACAACGGTAACGGCAACATATAGGTTACGAATATGTTTGTCAGTGCCACGTCTTGTTACTCTTTGTTTCAGTCTAACGCGATTCGGCGCTACAGCTCCATTTTCAAGGAAAACAGTGACGGTTTTTTGGCGATTCATCCACTTCAGTTTAGCACCATCATTTGACTACGAAATATTCATTTTATGCATCCATGAAAAACTGTATTTAATGACAATGTAATTTAAACAGAAGTAAACTAAGTAGAAATCGGAACTGACAAAATTAGCAATATAAAAACACTCATAGCTCACGGGATAGTGAGCAAAGACAGTGAAACCTCTCCGCCCCCCCCCCCCCCCCCCCCCCCCCGCCCGTCCAAGATCGCATTATTTCACTCCCGGTGATATTTACGTGTGTGGTAAGCTGAAGGGTCAGGTGTGCTCACATAAACCTCGCGCCCTGGAGGAACTACTTTTTTTACAGTTAGTTATGCAATAAGACCCTTTACCTAGAAGCTAAACAAAGCCGTACTTCAATATACACAAGAAAGCTACATTTATTTTTAATTTCCCATATTGAATACAGTATCATTATATATGTTCCGGCTCATTGTACGCTTAAACAGTGGCGTGTGCCTGTTCTAGGTATGCGTATGCTGCTAAGCAGGATTCCGCTGCTTATTATTCACATTATCACTAACTCTTAACGATTTTAAATAAGCTTCTCCACCATAGCGGCGTTGCAAAATTATGACACAAAAATCGAACTCCTAGGAGAGCTGAGTTTTTCCAGTTATATAACGTGGAGAAGCAACTAGCTTGGATTTATTCTCTGTGACCTCCCGTATTTCGCTACGGATAAGGGTGTCTCCACAGCTACCGTCCATGCATGATTCACCTTCTCAGGCAAATAGAGTTTCGGCGACATGCTGCCTCACTAGTAGACCATTACCTAGTCCGCGCAAACTGACTGTAGGGGTCCATCAATTGACGTATTGGAAGAAACTTTACAAATCGCCTCCATTATACCAGCTTGCATTCTAGCTTTGTGCTCGGGCATATTCTTGGTGAGTGTATGTTGATGTGCTGTCTACCAGTTTTAGCAAAACATTGGAAATGCGGTTGCTGCCATCTCACGGCGCTTCACTGACGCCAACGGCGTTCATTTCCAGCATGGTCTCTAACTAGTAGTTCTTTTTTTTCCTTTTCTTTTCCAGGTTGTACTGGACATAATATGAGTGACTTCCTTAAAAGATTACGCTAGTCCCTTTCGAGCGCCGTAATAGGTATAAAACTGGTATCAGGGGTGCATCTGAACCCCCCCCCCCCTCTCACAACGCTCACGTAAGTCGTGATAGTGATAGTGTGTGTATGTGCCAGTTTGGTGTTTGAAACGAACGCAGTTAAGATTCAACGATCTGGAGACGAGACAGAAGGGTAGAAATAAATACACTACCGTATTTGGACGTGGCCATGACCACACTGTGAATGTGGTTGCCCGATTGGTTGATCAATCAATGCGGACTGGCCAACTTGTGTACAAGGAATGGTGTAGCACTCGCAGCCATTTAACATGGCGTAATAACAATGGTATAGAAAATCCTAGTTAACAGGGGCCGCAGACATGTGTCACACCTCGTCAAGGGCAGTCGGTTTAAACCCGACAGGAACTGCTGCTTTCAGTAACTGCAGATCCATCTCATCCAGTTGCACGGGCGCACATTGCGAAGGCAACTCCATGCTGTGGGCATTTGAAATCAGGTACCTCGCAAATGGCTCACAGTGGCAAATAAAGCTGGACGTCTTCAATGGCCAAACGACACAGAAACTGAACGTTAGCTGCCTGGAGGTCTGTATTGTGGTCCGACGAGTCACGATTTCGCCATTTTTCAAATGATGCAAGGCCTCGAGTACACTGAAGGTCCAATGAGACAATTATCCTGCAGTATGTTGAGGATGTAGTTCAAATCGGAGTTTTTTAAGGTATTTTTTGTCCCATGAGTTGGACCCCTAATTAAGAATAATAAGAACTTGCACCAGGATGCTTATTTTAAAAGTCTCGATGGCAAAATATTGCTCTCTGTTCTATATCATCATAATTAGTATGCTGTGGATCCGACCGCCTTCCGTGATAAGCACAGCCATGTTCACAGGACAGCACAGACAAGTTCCTAGTTTGACGAACACTCAGGCATCCTATCGCAGCTAAATTACCCGACATTCATTCCATAGAAAATATCTGACAAGGAAAGGTCCCCAGGGGTGGACCCTCGTTTGAAATTATTCGACCCAAACATATCTTCGCATGTTGCATTAAGCGGGTATATTAACAGGGTTCAAATGGTTCAAATGGCTCTGAGCACTATGGGACTTAACATCTGTGGTCATCAGTCCCCTAGAACTTACAACTACTTAAACCTAACCAACCTAAGGACATCACACACATCCAAGCCCGAGGCAGGATTCGAACCTGCGACCGTAGCAGTCACGCGGTTCCAGACTGAAGCGCCTAGAACCGCACGGCCACACCGGCCGGCTATTAACAGGGTTATTTCGAGTAACGGAGTAGTGTAGCAGTTAAGGTACGTTCAGCTGACATTCTTAAGGTAGTACATTCGAATCCTGTCACATGCATTTTAAATTTTTATTTTTAAACCCTTATCGAAATGACTTTCATCATTATTTTTATTCAATTATTGTTTTAAACCATTTTTTATTCCTGATATTTTTCCGAATCAAATTAATTATCGTACTAACTTATTTATTTGCTCTTATTTTTTCTTCCTATAATTACTTTTCATTTGAAACCTTTATCCATACGATTTTCGTGTTTCAACCCCGATTTAATTTCTTCTGTTTTTATCAATTTACGTTTTCGCTCATATTATTGCAAGCACTGTTTCTATTTCTCATTTTGCTTGAATTTCGTTTTATTTATAATCCCTCTTTAGGTTAAAATCTTCATCTGCGTTACTTTGTCCAAAGTTTAACGAAAAACCTTTGTTTCAAATGTTTGTATGATGACTATCATCGAAAAAATTTAGTCTCGCAACGAAAAATAAATGTTTACGAATACTGTACAATCAGTATAAATACCAGTATACTATTTCGCCTTTTGTTGTTTAATCGATGGGTCGGTATGTTTGAGCAGTTAAATTTTACGATGGAAAAATAAAAAAATGGTTCAAATGGCTCTGAGCACTATGGGACTTATTAACGTCGGAGGTCATCAGACTACTAGAACTTAGAACTACTTAAACCTAAGGACATCACACACATCCATGCCCGAGGCAGGATTCGAACCCGCGACCGTAGCGGTCGCGCGGTTCCAGACTGAAGCGCCTAGAAACGCTCGGCCACAACGGCCGGCAAAAATAAAAATAATTAAAATTACACGGACAAAGACTTCAATTGAAAAAAGAATGAGAGGAAGATAAAAAGAGAGCAGCTAAAAAAGTTGATACGATGATTGAAATGATACGGCAAATGACTAGAAGTAAAAAAAAAATTACGTTTGAACCAATTAACTGGATTGAAATTTATGATGAAGATTTTCGAAAAAAAATTAAAAGCATCAAACATGTTACTAACCTACCACCTTTGGCACCCAGACAGGTACCTTAACCACTGCGCTACGCCACCACTCAGAACAAATGTTTATAATCCTCTAGTGCAAAATGCAAAATCCTCTTTCCTCGACTGCTCGCAAGCGAAGGCCGACTTTCATGAGTCGGTATGAATATGATAACTGGGAACCTAACCTACATCACATTATAGGTGATTTCAAAAAGTCTGCCTCGCCTTTGAGACCCTCTCCTTGTGAGACTACTTACAACAGCGGGTGGAGAGGCACAATTAACATCCCCGCTATTTGGTAGCTCTACGGAATTTGATTGTCAATGAATGGCTTCAGCCAAGTGGAGCCATACGCAGTTCTCAAGGAAAGGAAAAAAATATTGTGTAATCAGGATTTTTCTTTCAAGAAAACGCAGATATTTAACAGGGTTGGAATTGGAAACTTTTTATACTTACTTACAAGTCGCCATTCGTTATTCAAAATATTGACCTTCGGTCAACAACGCGAAATGCCAGGACATGCTCTACAGTGTCGGGTCTCTCTGACTCAATTCATATTTTAGGATACACTGAAGTATATTTTTTTAGATCTATACACTACTGGCCATTAAAATTGCTACACCACGAAGATGACATGCCACAAACGCGAAATTTAACCGACAGGAAGAAGATGCTGTGATATGCAAATGATTAGCTTTTCAGAGCATTCACACAAGGTTGGTGCCGGTGGCGACACCTACAACGTGCTGACATGAGGAAAGTTTCCAACCGATTTCTCATACACAAACAGCAGTTGACCGGCGTTGCCTGGTGAAACGTTGTTGTGATGCCTCGTGTAAGGAGGAGAAATGCGTACCATCATATTTCCGACTTTGATAAAGGTCGGATTGTAGCCTATCGCGTTGCGGTTTTTCGTATCGCGACACTGCTGCTCGCGTGATCCAATGACTGTTAGCAGAATATGGAATCGGTGGGTTCAGAAGGGTAATACGGAGCGCCGTGCTGGATCCCAACGGCCTCGTATCACTAGCAGTCCAGATGACAAGCATCTTATCCGCATGGCTGTAACGGAACGTGTAGCCACATCTCCATCCCTGAGTCAACAGATGGGGACGTTTTCAAGACAACAACCATCTGCACGAACAGTTCGACGACGTTTGCAGCAGCGTGGACTATCAGTTCGGAGACCATAGCTGCGGTTACCCTTGACGCTGTATCACAGACAGTAGCGCCTGCGATGGTGTACTCAACGACGAACCTGGGTGCACAAATGGCAATACGTCATTTTTTCGGATGAATCCAGGTTGTGTTTACAGCATCATGATGGTCGCATCCGTGTTTGGCGACATAGCGGTGACCGCACATTGGAAGCGCGTATTCGTCATCGCCATACTGGCGTATCACCCGACGTGATGGTATGGAGTGCCATTGGTTACACGTCTCGCTCACCTCTTGTTCGCATTGACGGCACTTTGAACAGTGGACAATACATTTCAGATGTGTTACGACCTGTAGCTCTACCCTTCATTCGATCCTTGCGAAACCCTACATTTCAGCAGGATAATGCACGACCGCATGTTGCAGGTCCTGTACGGGCCTTTCTGGATACAGAAAATGTTCTACTGATGCCCTGGCCAGCACATTCTCCAGAAGCCTCACCAACTGAAAACGTCTGGTCAATGGTGGCCGAGCAACTGGCTCGTCACAATACGCCAGTCACTACTCTTGGTGAACTGTGTATCGTGTTGAAGCTGCATGGGCAGCTGTACCTGTACACGCCATCCACGCTCTGTTTGACGGAATCCCCAGGCGTACCAAGGCAGTTATTACGGCCAGAGGTGGTTGTTCTGGGTACTGATTTCTCAGGATCTATGCACCCAAATTGCGTGAAAATGTAATCACATGTCAGTTATAGTATAATATATTTGTCCAATGAATACCCGTTTATCATCTGCATTTCTTCTCGTTGTAGCAAATTTAATGGCCAGTAGTGTACTTATCCTCCATCACCTTTCATTCACGTCATGCACATATTTCTCGCTCTGGGTTCATTTTTATCCGTACGTTGTAGTGGGAAGGTAAAAAAAAAAATACTCCATATACCCAGGTCTTGGGCCCCTCCCCCTTCCTAAAGCTGTCGTATCGGCGCCCTTAGCTTTAGCTGGATGTGGCATACGAGGAGAAGCCTGTGATCTCTCGAGGAATTGAGGCCATTATTAAGGCTAAAGGCGGAGTTAAGATGTTTCCTGTTAGATGTTGCCTGTCTTTTGGCCATCCGTAGGCGCTCCGTTGTCGATGCTTGAGGCACAGTGATCGGCGCGTGAAGCAGACTGGCAGGTAGTAAAGGCGGCCAAATGGATCAGCGTACGTGGCTGTGTGTAGGCAAGGCACTGCACGGCCCGGCCAGTAACGGTGCGAGCGGCGCAAATGTCAGGCTATTAAAAGCTCGGCGCAGACCGCTCGCCGGCTACGCCTGGAGTGTCAAGGCCGCCGCCTCCGCTGAAAGGCGCGAGCCCGCCCACGCCACGGCGGCGGCCGCACAAAGGAGGCGGGCGTGGCTCCAGCAGCACAGGCCGCGATCTGCGGTACACACTGGCCGACAGACAACAGGACGCCGCGACACGCAAAACAGATGGGTTCTTCACACTGGCTGCAGCGTCACATCGCCCTGCCCTGCCCACAACTATGTATCTCTGATTGTAGGAGGGGTACCCATAAAGTTTGGAGTTTCAACTGGAAAAAAAATACGTAAAACCGTGTTTTTGTTTGTTTGCAGGTACATGATTGCAGTCCTACTACACTTTCTATATCCACATGCCTGCTCGGCAAATCGCACGTCAGTGCTTGGCAGATGATTCTTAGGATCACTTTTACACTATTTCTTGTCCGTTCTATTCTCGAACAGCGCGAGGGTAAAATGAACACCTAAATCTTACCGCGCGAGTTCTGATTTGTCCAATTTTACAAAAATCATTCAAATGGCTCTCAGCACTATGGGACTCAACATCTGAGGCCATCAATCCCCTAGAACGTAGAACTACTTAAACTTAACTAACCTAAGGACAGCACACACATCCATGCCCGAGGCAGGATTCGAACCTGCGACCGTAGCGGTCGCGCGGTTCCAGACTGAAGCGCCTAGAACCGCTCGGTCACAACGGCCGGCTCCAATTTTACACTATATACTCTACTTCGGCTATCATCAGTTATTCCTCTGCCTAGTAATACTCATCTACTATTTTCAGCGTCTCGTTTCCTAATCTAATTCCCAGAGCACCACCTGATTTAATTCGACTACATTCCATTATCCTTGTTTTGCTTTTGGTTCTGTTCATCTTATATCCTCCTTTCATTACGCTGTCCATTCTGTTCAACTGCTCATTCACGTCCTTTCTTGTCTCTGAGAGAATTACAGTGTCACTGGTAAAGATAGAAGTTTTTATTTCTTCTCCCTGGACTTTAATTCCCACTCCAATTTTTTTTGTTTTGTTTACTGCTCGAGTTGAGTATAGTGCAGCAATTCTTTTTCTGCATCTGGAGGGGAACAACGCTGCAGCAACGCACGCTGAGTTGGTGGAAATGTACGGCAACAGTGGACCGTCATATGACACGGTGGCTGGGTGACACAGACGCTTCAAGTGTGGTCAGACAGGTCAGTGACCAAGGACGAGGTGAAGGACCGGGAACCGCAAGAGAATTGGAGGTTCATGTCTTCTAAGAGCGGCGTATGACAATCGGGGCGATATTGGAAAAAAGTGAAAAATTGTTTTTTTACGACTTTTGAACGTGATAATAGTCGCCGTCCGCAGTGTTCCGCGTGCGAGGAAATGTTGCAGCCGTGTCAGGTCAATCCAGATGACGTCTTTAGTCGCCTAATCACCGTGGACGAATGCTGGGTATATCACTGTGACCTCGAGACAAAGGAGAAAACCAAACAATGTAAACGTGTGGATTCACCAACACAGGCGAAGACGCAACCATCAACGGGCAAGATGATACTGAATGTTTTTGACGCTGGGGTTGACACGTTGTGGTGCTAACAGATTATGCTCGTATGGGGCAAATCGTCATAGGAGCTTACTATTGAAATCTCCTGTCGAGGTTACGGGAGGGATGCTACCAAGACGAAGCGTCGCGGAATGGCGTCCAATGGTATGTCTATGTTCCACGACAACGACGCTGCACATTCTACTTACGACAGTCACACAAGATGCTTATTTTAGTTTTGAACCACCTTACACTACTTAATCCGTTTCCGTGCAGGTGCTTAACACGTTCAGGCCGTCCACTACCACCGTTGGTTCATCGGGTTGCGTGTACCACCGATGGTTCACGCTCGACTCTATCAGTTATGCTACCAGCAATACAACAACGTGTGATGTAGTATCTATCACCCAGGCGCAAAGAGCAACTCTGAATACAATTCTGTGTACCCTTCAACATGAGAGCTTTCTGAAGCAACGAAATACCACGTAATTTATGATTAATTTAGTGTAAAATCATTTTATGTGATCTCTCGTTATTTCAAGAATAAAGGGCTAATGTATTAAAATAGTAGCCTAGTGCGTTTGAGTACGACTGCCGCCCACGGCGAGTAACAGGAAAAGCAGCGCCGCCAGAGGAGGAAAGCGAGAAACACAATTCCGCAGCTCCGGCGTGATCGTGTTCGTGACTGAAGCTGCGCAACGTCGTCAACGGGAAAAGAATTCTATTTAATCTTAGACGTCACACTCCTCATACTGAAGTTTCCTGATTTCTTTTGCGTGTAGGTGTTGCAATATGTCTCTTCAATGCTGCATGTCAATAAATGGTCCTCAGACCGGACATTAGTCACTATTTTGAAGTGAGTTGCATCGAAGGGCGTACCCACATAAAAGGTTTTACTCAGCTGATCGTGCTAATGTCTTCGTTGTCTTCCCAGGAGCATGATTATGTTAACAGGCTGCTCTAATACGCAGAAAATTAACTGATGAAGGGATTGTGTAAATCTAGTATTCTCAAATTACGAAGTGAAATAAAGTATTCTGAAACTTTTCACACGTTGTAATGACACGATCTGAACAAACAATTCTATCGTTATAACTGCTTTTTGCGACCTCACAGAAAGACTAGATCATCATTCATCGCAACTACCCGCCAAGTCTGTACACAATGAAGAACAATATAGACAATATACAAAGCAAAGAGTTAAAATCATTGTCAGAGACTATCGCTGGTACGTATTTAGCAAAATTTGATAGTTTTGAATGCATAAAATTTTGTTCTAAGACTAAAAGTTTGTTCTAAATACATGAAATAATTAATTGTTATTGGCATAGTTTTTATATTAACATTTCCTTTTGTAAAAGAAGATATCGATATCCACTGTTGTCGGAGGATTTCTAATTGTGTCACGGGCTTGATAATCTAACATATTATGCGTGTGTGCGCGCGCCTGTGTGTGTGTGTGTGTGTGTGTGTGTGTGTGAGTGAGTGAGTGTATGTGCCGCTTTCGCTTCCGTCATTAGGGAGACTCTTTCAGCTGGAAATATACCTTGACACAGTAGGGCTACATCTTCGCCATGAATACACGTCTTATACTACAATTTTCTTATGCTCCAGTCGCACAGCTTAAACGCCAGACTAGAGGACGGCGGGCAGTATGCACTGTAGGCGACTACGTGTCTCCCACACTACACGCTGTCATTGCCGAGTTCAACAAGACGTCAGTCTTGCTGAGTTGCAGTCACATAAACATGGCAGCCTTTACTGATTTTCTCGCCAAATGTGACTGCTAAGCGCTATACGTTTCCCTCAAGCGGTAGGAAATAATTTAGCAGACATACATCGAAGAATGAGCCGCTTGTAGAGAGAAAACTTTATGAGTGATGATATTGTGCATGACTTCCGGAATTGTTCTGATCCTTGATAACTCACAGTGCTGGTGCAACCCAACGGCTCCTGGATCAATTTCAGTGAGACATTTTCAATTATCCGCCATTCAGTCCCGACCTAGCGCCGAGTGACTTACATCTCTTTCCCGAACTGAAGAAGAGGCTAGGATTGTAGCGCTTCCAAACTAACAAGGAGCTTATAGACAACATCAAAACTCATATCAATGCACTGGCGGCAACATTTTATGTCGGTGGTACTGGAAAGCTTGTCCACCGGTGATACAAATGCCTCAGTCGTTATAGTGATTACGCGTAAGTAACTTTTGGTAATGAAATACATTTTTGTATACACTTGTCTTTTATTTCTGCCCTATATGAGGCAGTAAACGCGGCCATTGTATATGCCGCTTTCTCTCGTTGTGTGGAAGCATAATTTGCCAATCGCCGATATGCAGATTTCGTAAGCACGCTCACATCGTCGTTGTCAATACTGCATGTATCGACACCGGCGAATGGCACAGCTCGTCTGGTTCTCTCCCGACGAACAATGGGCTGGGAAACCCGTATCACCGAGCCATGATTTCCCGCGGCGATGCACAGCCCGCAGTGGGAGAGACAGGACTGCGGTTTGCTTATAGTACAAGTGAAAGGAACGCGTGGGTGGCTGCGTCACCGTATACAGCGAAGCAGACAGAAGCCTGCGAAGCATTAGCATCTGCCGTTGTTACAGTCTATATGTCTGAGCAAAGAGAAAGATTTACCGTATACCTCAGAGATTAACTCACTTTGATGTCACATATCGCAGTAGTGGAAGACCAAAAGAAACGAGTTTGAATTAAAAAGGGCATGCGGCGAGGATGCAGTCTATCTTCCCCACTGTTGAACCCCTACGTCGAAGAAGCAATGACGGAAATAAAAGAGAGGTTCAGGACTGGGATTAAAATTCAGAGTGAAAGGATTTCAGTGATAAAATTTGCTGATGGTATTGCTATCCTCAGTGAAACTCAGGAAAAATTACAGGACCTGTTGATTGGAATGAGCAGTCACATGAGCACAGAATACCAACTGTGAGTAAATCATAAAACACGAAATTAATGATGAGTACCAGAAATGAGATTATCATACACATTGATGCTCATGAAATGAACGAATTTTGCTACTTTGGAAGCAACGTTACACGTGACGGACGGAGCAAGTGGGATTATAAGAAACGATTCTAGCACGTAAAGAGGGCATTCCTCTCTTCAGAAAGACTACTAGTATCGAAAACACGCGAGTCATTCAAACGTAAGAGCATATATGAGAAGTACGGTATAGTACATTTTAAGAATCGTGGCACCGGAATTCATCGGATAGCTTCTAGAAAATAAGATCTAACGCTCACCTCTCACTTTATAACACAGAAAGATCTAGTTGATGTAAATTCTATTCAAGTATAAGAAGTTCGTAGTTGCACTTTGTAGAGAAAGATAAACTTGGGTCGTACTTCTCTCGTCCGGAAACGATCAATAAAGAATTAACATGACAAACGAGACCACAATAAAACAGGAACTATAAAACTAAGATAGCAAATGACAGAAGAGTGACTGCGAGTAAGTTTACGAATCACGCACATTTTGCTTTTCTTATAGTGCATCGCCTTGTGACAGTTCATATTATACGAGTATTTGAAGCATTTTATGTCTCAGAGTTTAGGAAAAATGTGTTCGATGCTGGCCGTGGTGGCCGAGCGGTTCTAGGCGCTCAGTTCGGAACCGCGCGACTGCTACGGTCGCAGGTTCGAATCCTGCCTCGGGCATGGGTGTGTGTGATGTCCTTAGGTTAGTTAGGTTTAAGTAGTTCTAAGTTCTAGGGGACTGATGACCACCGCTGTTAAGTCCCATAGTGCTCAGAGCCATTTGTGTTCGATGCTGGATGCTGAGCAGTTTGAGAAACGCAGTAAAGAAATCGCCGGTACTACAACAATAATTTGTTTTATAAAAGACAACTTAGCATTAGTGAAGGATTATATCGGTGTGCTGAATGTTCACTCGAATTCCGACATCCTCCATCCTGTGAGCTATCCTAGCACGTGCCACGGTTCTACTCGAAGTGTTAACTTGTAACTAGTATCTTTCCGCAGTTTCCAAAGTAGTGTCAAGAGAAGCAGTCGGTTAGTGAAACGAGCAGGATGGCTCACTGTACAGAAAATCTCCATCGAAAGACAAATGTCAAGAGGTCCTGTTCCGCACACAGTTTTCTCTTTTCGTGTTCCACATACTAGATGTATCAACATCTAAATCAGAAATGCTCAGTCGCGCAGCTGTTTCTAGAGGTAACGACATTAGTGCCATATTCATCACTACATTCAATGACCAATCAAAACTGTGCACGCCAGATATCTTTTTAAAGCCGAGTAGACGGAGACTGTCTTGAGAAACCGGAAATACCATTTCCATGACTTAACGTTTTCTGGCTTAGGCTTCAGAGCTCTGTCCCTTATTAGGAGCCGAGCGCTTACTCCTCAACACAGGTGTGCTGTGCGGGTTGCAGACGAGACAGGCTGAGACCAGCCGCGGTCGGTTATCAAATTATTGCACTGCACTTTTCGTTATTTGTACCCTTTCAAATTCTAAAGGTGGCATGGGTAAAATACAGGGAGCGAAAGGCTATTTACAATTTGTACAGAAACCAGATGGCAGTTATAAGAGTCGAGGGGCATGAAAGGGAAGCAGTGATTGGGAAGGGAGTGAGACAGGGTTGTAGCCTCTCCCCGACGTTATTCAACCTGTATACTGAGCAAGCAGTAAAGGAAACAAAAGAAAAATTTGGAGTAGGTATAAAAATCCAGGGAGAAGAAATAAAAACTTTGAGGGTTGCCGATGACATTGTAATTCTGTCAGAGACAGCAAAGGACTTGGAAGAGCAGTTGAATGGAATGGACAGTGTCTTGAAAGGAGGATATAAGATGAACATCAACAAAAGCAAAACAAGGATAATGGAATGTAGTCTAATTAAGTCGGGTGATGTTGAGGGAATTAGATTAGGAAATGAGACACTTAAAGTAGTAAAGGAGTTTTGCTATTTGGGGAGCAAAATAACTCATGATGGTCGAAGTAGAGAGGATATAAAATGTAGACTGGCAATGGCAAGGAAAGCGTTTCTGAAGAAGAGAAATTTGTTGACATCGAGTATAGATTTAAGTGTCAGGAAGTCGTTTCTGAAAGTATTTGTATGGAGTATAGCCATGTATGAAAGTGAAACATGGACAATAAACAGTTTGGACAAGAAGAGAATAGAAGCTTTCGAAATGTGGTGCTACAGAAGAATGTTGAAGATTAGGTGGGTAGATCACATAACTAATGAGGAGGTATTGAATAGGATTGGGGAGAAGAGGAGTTTGTGGCACAACTTGACTAGGAGAAGGGATCGGTTGGTAGGACATGTCCTGAGGCATCAAGGGATCACAAATTTAGCATTGGAGGGCAGCTTGGAGGGTAAAAATCGTAGAGGGAGACCAAGAGATGAATACACTAAGCAGATTCAGAAGGATGTAGGTTGCAGTAGGTACTGGGAGATGAAGGAGCTTGCACAGGATAGATTAGCATGGAGAGCTGCATCAAACCAGTCTCAGGACTGAAGACCACAACAAGAACACAACCTTACACTTTCGAGCGAAACACAGCGTAGTGTAGTGCGTCGTGACATTACGGATTACTGTGCAATTGTTTATACTTTATTAGTCCACATCTGTGTCGAATATACTGTATTATCTCTGACCAGGTAGTTAACGCTGACTCTGAACACGCAGTTTTCGTTTCTTAAAAATACTGCACTCTACATGGAGATTTGTCTTGTGAATGTAAAATTTTTCAACTCCTGTCCAAGCAAGGTAATTCTCAAAGTTACCCTTCTGTCGTAACGAATACTACACGAAAATAAAGGAGCAACAGGAAAGCTCTTAATGCAAGTTTCATTCGCGGCTATGATCATGCGTGCAGCATCATAACTTGTACGTGTTTGCCATATTACAGCAGTAGCGAGCACATTCCGTGCAACAATAAATTTTATTACAGTCAAATATCCGCTTACGACTGATTGTCATTTTCATTGTCTTATGGATATTTCGCAACCTTTGTCCCTTGAAAATAACGTTCAACCAGTTCTTGATTATGCTCGTTCCTTCGGGGTGGTGAGAATGCTAAGCATCGCACTGCACATTAAGATTATTCACGTATTGATTGTTATTTTATCTAATCTAATGATAAGGTAGAAAGGTAAAGCGGTCATCAACCCAAAGGCTGTTTCAGAATTCGCAAGGAGTGAATGAGATTTTCTCTCTACAGCGGAGAGTGCGCTGATATGAAACTTCCTGGCAGATTAAAACTGTGTGCCGGACCGAGACTCGAACTCAGGACCTTTGCAAAGGTTTTAATCTGCCAGGAAGTTTCAAGTGAACAGTTGTTTTCTATACTTTCAGAAATCACACATGGCATTAAGGCGCTGAAGATTTTGCGCGAATATTTTAAATACTGTAGACTTTATTGTCATAGGTAACATTCAAGTGGCCTATTAGCAGGCCTGCAGTGGTCGAGCGGTTCTAGGCACTTCAGTCCGGAACCACGAGGCTGCTACAGTCGCAGGTTCGAATCCTGCCTCGGGCATGGAAGTGTGTGATGTCCTTAGGTTAGTTAGGTTTACGTAGTTCTAAGTCAAGGGGACTGATGACCTCAGATTTTAAGTCCCGCCATTTTTTGCCGATTAGCACTGCAATAATACTCTAGTCTGGCCTTGCTCAGAATGTATGTGAATCAAATACGTTTATCGTGCGTTGATCAAATCTCGGACAACCGTGCGTCGACTGCGTTTGGAAAATCACATGTGGTTCAAATGGTTCAAATGGCTCTGAGTACTATGGGACTTACCTTCTAAGGTCATCAGTCCCCTAGAACTTAGAATTACTTAAACCTAACTAATCTAAAGACATCACACACATCAGTGCCCGAGGCAGGATTCGAACCTGCAACCGTAGCGGTCGCGTGGTGCCAGACTGTAGCGTCTAGAACCACTCGATCACCGCAGCCGGCAAAATCACAAGTGGAAAAAGGATCTAGCAAAGTTCAAAGTACCTTCCGCCAGTGGCTTGCGAGGTTTGTATGTTGATGGTAAATTGATGTAAAAATTCGGTTTTACACTCTCTGGATGACGCTACCCAACCTTTCATAGTTCATTGACCTCGGTGGCTCTGTGAGCAAGTGCTAGACTAGAAATCTATAGGTCCCAAGTTCAGTCCCCGGTTATTCCTCGGTCTTTCTGTGGTACCTGTCGCTACTTTCACATTTGCTAATGAGGTGTTAATACGGAAATCGCAGACGTGAAACAAAGTCGATTTTAAACTATAGAGCCGCTACAGTTGGCTGATAATTTCGTCTAAAAGTCGGATGAGGTGGTGTTCAAACTAATTTTGGGTTGATGATGCCTTTATTTTCCTGCCCTATCATTACATCTGATAGAAGCAACAATCATCAGATAACTACTCTTATCGTGCAATGCGATGCTTAAGATTCTCTCTGCCTTCTATTAACTAGCGTAAATAACAATTAGTTGTAGCATAATTTTCAGGCAGTAAGGGCGGGAAAGGCATATTTGAGTGTATTTTGTTGCAGGCTGTACAAGTTCTGACGGGGGCGGACTGCTTTTCCAAGAAGCGAAGGCGAATCAACATTCTTTGCACAGGCACTTTCATCCCGTATTCATCAGCATCATATTTGGACACAGTTTGACATGCAGACCACCTCCCACGCGTTTGCTATTCCCTACGGCGTTGCGGTTCTTAACGTTCGGCAGCCGTACCGCGCTTAGCGTATCAGATACGAATGCGAAACTCTGAACTCGCCTGAGCACGCTTGTGCGCTACCTGAATACGAAAGCGGCTTGCCCGTGATTGTTTTTCATGGGCCGTCGTAGCTGATACATAAGAAGTGTATTTGTGTGAGGGAGCGGGATAAGCTTAATCGTCGCGCCCTACTGTGTTGCTGAGATGACCCGCGCCACTGCCTTGTCCACTCCCTCGCAATGTTTACAGAGATGCGCTCGCTTCTTTGTGGAACGCTGCCAGCAGCGCCTCCCTCGTGCGTCAGAGACGTGAACTGCGGCCAGGAAAAAGTCTGGGTGCCGCGCAGCAAAACATGCGCTTTTATTCCCGCTGCAGCGCGGCGCGACTCATGTCATATGTTGCAATGTATTGTGTACTATTGCTGCCCCTGTTATCGCGTGCACCACCTCAGTGCGACGATATTTCTGACGTCCACTTTTTTTTTTTTACCTGAATAGGATCAGACCAAAATGAGTTCGTGACAGTAAAGCACGATTCTACCCGTTGAATCGTGCCTCACCCTATGATACATGCATGGTGGGAAAAAAAAACCTGTTAACAAGGTCAGAACGGGATTGAGCACACCGAATCCAGCAAACTGTTCCAAGTAGCCATAGGCCTGATGTTCAACGTTGTGGACCTACGGCCGTAAAGCAACAGCTAGCGTCGAGCGCGCGGAAGCGAAAGTCTGTGAAGAGCTGGTCGCAAGAATTTTTTGGTGCCGCAAAAAAAAAAAAAAAAAAAAAAAAAAAAAAAAAAAAAAAATCATACGCAACATGGCAGGGACTTTCGAAGTGGTGCTCCGATCATTTCTTCTAAAATGTCAGCTTCGTTGCGATATTGGCGGAAGGAATTACGAACATGTGCTGTAGATACACTACTGGCCATTAAAATTGCTACACCACGAAGACGACGTGCTACAGACGCGAAATTTAACCGACAGGAAGAAGATGCTGTGATATGCAAATGACTACCTTTTCAGAGCATTCACACAAGGTTGGCGACAGTGGCGACACCTACAAAGTGCTGACATGAGGATAGTTTCCAACCGATTTCTCAAACACAAACAGCCGTTGACCGGCGTTGCCTGGTGAAACGTTGTAGTATTGCCTCGTGTAAGGAGGAGAAATGCGTACCATCACGTTTCCGACTTTGATAAAGGTCGGATTGTAGCCTATCGCGATTGCGGTTTATCGTATCGCGACATAGCTGCTCGCGTTGGTCGAGATCCAATGAGCGTTAGCAGAATATGGAATAGGTGGGTTCAGGAGGGTAATACGGAACGCCGTGCTGGATCCCAACGGCCTCGTATCACTAGCAGTCGAGATGGCAGGCATCTTATCCGTATGGCTGTAACGGATCGTGCAGCCACGTCTCGATCCCTGAGTCAACAGATGGGGACGTTTGCAAGACAACAACCATCTGCACCAACAGTTCGACGACGTTTGCAGCAGCATGGACTATCAGCTCGAAGACATGGCTGCGGTTACCCTTGGCGCTGCATCGCAGAGAGGAGGACCTGTGATGGTGTACTCGACGACGAACCTGGGTGCACGAATGGCAAAACGTCATTTTGACGGATGAACCCAGGTTCTGTTTACAGCATCATGATGGTGGTATCCGTGTTTGGTGACATCGCGGTGAATGTGTATTCGTCTTTGCCATACTGGCGTATCACCCGGCGTATTGGTATGGGGTGCCAATGGTTACACGTCTCGGCCACCTCTTGTTCGCATTGACGACACTTTGAACAGTGGACGTTACATTTCAGATGTGTTACGACCCGTGGCAAAAATGGTTCAAATTGCTCTGAGCACTATGGGACTCAACTTCTGAGGTCACTAGTCCCCTAGAACTTAGAACTACTTAAACCTAACTAACCTAAGGACATCACACATATCCACGCCCGAGGCAGGATTCGAACGTACGACCGTAGCGGTCGCGCGGTTCCAGACTGAAGCGCCTAGAGCCGCTCGGCCACTCTGGTCGGCTGGCCTTTCTGGATACAGAAAATGTTCGACTGCATCCCTAGTCAATACATTCTCCAGATCTCTCACCAATTGACAACGTCTGGTCAATGGTGGCCGAACAACTGGCTCATCACAATACGCCAGTCAGTACTCTCGATGAACTGCAGTATCGTGTTGAAGCTGCATGGGCAGCTGTACCTGTACACGCCATCCAAGCTCTGTTTGACTCAATGCCCAGGTGCATCAAGGCCGTTACTACAGCGAGAGGTGGTTGTTCTGGGTACTGATTTCTCAGGATCTATGCACCCAAACAGCGTGAAAATGTAATCACATGTCAGTTGTAGTTTAATATATTTGTCCAATGAATACCCGTTTATCACCTGCATTTTTTCTTGGTGTAGCAATTTGAATGGCCAGTAGTGTATATCCTCCACGACTTGTGCTGTCATGTACAGTCTGTGAGTGATTAGTGCACTCTGACGTCGAATATAGCTTTTGGTGGTGGTGATATTAACGTGACTGGATCGCATGCTGTACCACGGTGAGAAAATGAGAGAAATTAAGCGGTCTTACCGAAGTCAATCTGTAGTGTACATAGTTCCGCGTAGTCAGCGCGTACACAGCTTTCCCACTAGAGCACGCCCCGCTAAGCACAACAGCGCAGGCGCAGCGCTCGTCCGTCTCCGCACTACGAGATGGTGCTGCCATAGAGACGGACCAAATTCTGCTTCCGCCGATCCGGGTATTAATATGTAACGCAGCCAATGAGATTGCTGCTAACGTACAACCTTTTCTCCTCGCGGAGTGATACCTGAACGCGGGAGGTATTATAACGAGAGTACAGACCTCCGATTAGTCAGTCTGCATTTGTCGGCACCAGTCTACATTTGTCTGTACCAGTCTATAGTCAAGTTTCAGTCTGCGCCTAATAAGATTACCATATACTTGTACATAGCTATGAATATAAATGTATAGACACTTTTGTCAAGTATCAGAGATATATGTGAGAATAAGATTAACGTACCAAAACAAAAGGAACTTCAGATTGTCAATTTTGGTCACCGTCAGTCTGCTACTCTAAGCGTGCAAGTGGCATTTCCCACTCTAATCGTGCAAGTGGCATTTCCATCGTCTGACCTAATGGCAGAAGATAAACACGCCACGATAAGACCACGAGACGTATTGCTGACACTCGCCTACTCCGTTTGAGCGTAAGTCAAATAATATGATGGTGTGTGTACTGAAGGTCTTACAGTACGCACACCACACAATCGATAGTCGCTCTGGCCGCGCAAAATTCGCGAATGGAACAGAGGAGTGGGGGGAATGATGGTGGTACTGGAGGTACGCCCCGCCACAAACTGTGAGCGGGCTTAGATGTACAGGGCTATTACAAATGATTGAAGCGATTTCATAAATTCACTGTAGCTCCATTGATTGACATATGGTCACGACACACTACAGATACGTAGAAAAACTCATAAAGTTTTGTTCGGCTGAAGCCGCACTTCAGGTTTCTGCCACCAGAGCGCTCGAGAGCGCAGTGAGACAAAATGGCGACAGAAGCCGAGAAAGCGTATGTCATGCTTGAAATGCACTCACATCAGTCAGTCATAACAGTGCAACGACACTTCAGGACGAAGTTCAACGAAGATCCACCAACTGCTAACTCCAGCCGGCGATGGCATGCGCAGTTTAAAGCTTCTGGATGCCTCTGTAAGGGGAAATCAACGGGTCGGCCTGCAGTGAGCGAAGAAACTGTTGAACGCGTGCGGGCAAGTTTCACGCGTAGCCCGCGGAAGTCGACGAATAAAGCAAGCAGGGAGCTAAACGTACCACAGCCGACGGTTTGGAAAATCTTACGGAAAAGGCTAAAGCAGAAGCCTTACCGTTTACAATTGCTACAAGCCCTGACACCCGATGACAAAGTCAAACGCTTTGAATTTTCGGCGCGGTTGCAACAGCTCATGTAAGAGGATGCGTTCAGTGCGAAACTTGATGAAGCAACACTTTTTCTTAATGGTGAAGTGAGCAGACACAATGTGCGAATCTGGGCGGTAGAGAATCCTCACGCATTCGTGCAGCAAATTCGCAATTCACCAAAAGTTAACGTGTTTTGTGCAACCTCACGGTTTAAAGTTTACGGCCCCTTTTTCTTCTGCGAAAAAAAACGTTACAGGACACGTGTATCTGGACATGCTGGAAAATTGGCTCATGCCACAACTGGAGACCGACAGCGCCGACTTCATCTTTCAACAGGATGGTGCTCCACCGCACTTCCATCATGATGTTCGGCATTTCTTAAACAGGAGATTGGAAAACCGATGGATCGGTCGTGGTGGAGATCACGATCAGCAATTCATGTCATGGCCTGCACGCTTTCCCGACTTAACCCCATGCGATTTCTTGAGATTCAGTGTTTAAACCTCCTCTACCAAGAAACGTGCCAGAACTGCGAGCTCGCATCAACGATGCATTCGAACTCATTGATGGGGACATGCTGCGCCGAGTGTGGGAGGAACTTGATTATCGGCTTGATGTCTGCCGAATCACTAAAGGGGCACATATCGAACTTAGTGAATGCCTAAAAAAACTTTTTGAGTTTTTGTATGAGTGTTCAAAGCATTGTGAAAATATCTCAAATAAAAAAGTTAATGTAGAGCTGTGGAATCGCTTCAATCATTTGTAATAACCCTGTAGATGTGGAGCCCCGGAGACGGCCTGACCCCGCGCTGCCGCCCCGCTGCGGCTCCCAGCTGGACTGGCTGGCTGCGCGGCCTGCTTTGTGGGTCTTTTTGGCGCTCTCAGGCCGCAGCCGGACCACGGACACGGAGCCAGCCCTTCCCTCCTACCGCCACCACCGGTCGTCCTTGACAGAGCGGGCCGCGCTGCCACAACCCGGCCGAGCACCGCCGGCAAGTGTCCACTAGAGATGGGCGATCCGCTCTTGAACTAATTCATAGAGTTCAATCTTTCAAAGGAGTGAACAATCAGTGATTCAGAAAAAAAGAACGGTAGCTCCAAACGTTTCCCACGGCAGAGAGAGAGAGAGAGAGAGAGAGAGAGAGAGACGGAGCATATCAGCAGCGCCTCTGCTGGTCACAGCACAGTGCACGCCACACAACACAGCCAGCGCCGGCCTCTGCCCTGCTTCTACCTTGGCTGCCTGCATTGTGCAGTGCCCCATTGGATTTTGTGTTTGACATATGCCGTGGCGTCTCTGTGCGTCGTCTGCCGCGCAGTAGCGTAACTTCGCATCGCACTCTGTCGGCGATCGTTTCAGTCGCACGTCCTGCCCTCTGGGCAGTTGATGCGAGCAACAGGACAGAGAGCCACCTAGCGGATAACATAGGAACTACTTGCAAAAACCCGCTCGCAAGGGAACGAACTATTTGTCTCGGAGCGGGTGAGTTCACCGCTACCCCCTCCCTCGGAACTCGCCCGCTCAACGCTCGCCCCACCGTCTCGACTCTAGCCAGAGCGTCGAGCAAAGCGACTCAGGTGTCACTGTGGTCTCTGCGGTCTCAGCTCACGCAGTAATACAGCTCGCGGCTCGACCTGCTCGACTCAGCGCCTCTGCATCGGAGTTCGTCCCCACTGGATATTGTTCTTCGTAGTAATGCCGCTATGTATATTACATTATTATGTTATGTATACATCAATTGTTTTTATTTTATTTTTATTTGTTTAAACTGATTAGATTAGGTTCCTGATGACTCCTCTTACTATAGGATTTTTATTATAGACACTCGAATTCACGCTTTAATTACGAGCGAACCGATAAACGTATCGCAAAATGTGATACACCAATATTTTCCTTGTTTTATTCTGCGTAAGGCTATATGCAGCACTTTCGTTTCACAGTCAAATTTATATATTTTTTTCTTATTCTGGTACGGATTTTGCGATTTTAGGCGTCTTCGAAAGGAAACGTTCACTTTAAAAATATATGACTTGCGATGTATTTGTATGAGGTTAATGAAATTTTAATACGTTATAGCCAAATATATTGTTAATGTAAATCTCAAGTTACAACATTTTCCGATCACCCAAAAAACCACGATAGTGCAAAATAAATCAATAATCAAAAACTTTGTCATATAGTGGAAATTTCAATAAACAATACAAAATTCTTACTCATTATCTGTGTTACTTCAAAATAGGATCAAATAAGATCAAAATACAGGTATAGTACTGGAATAAACCAAGTTTAAAGGGCAATGTGCCTTCCATTTATTTTATATTGTAAATGAGTGGTGAGTCATGAAAAAGAGCTAATTCATTTCAGGGAGTGAACAGTTCTGATCCAATTTCTGAAAAGAACAGTTTTGCCCATCTCTAGTGTCCACACAGCCAGCGTTTCACAGCCCCGCCGCTGGGGTCAGCACTCGTCCGTCCGTCCGTCCGTCCGTCTAAACACTACGACATCGGTTCGCTTTTACGAGGTGCATTCAAGTTCTAAGGCCTCCGATTTTTTTTCTAATTAACTACTCACCCGAAATCGATGAAACTGGCGTTACTTCTCGACGTAATCGCCCTGCAGACGTACACATTTTTCACAACGCTGACGCCATGATTCCATGGCAGCGGCGAAGGCTTCTTTAGGAGTCTGTTTTGACCACTGGAAAATCGCTGAGGCAATAGCAGCACGGCTGGTGAATGTGCGGCCACGGAGAGTGTCTTTCATTGTTGGAAAAAGCCAAAAGTCACTAGGAGCCAGGTCAGGTGATTAGGGAGCATGAGGAATCACTTCAAAGTTGTTATCACGAAGTAACTGTTGCGTAACGTTAGCTCGATGTGCGGGTGCGTTGTCTTGGTGAAACAGCACACGCGCAGCCCTTCCCGGACGTTTTTGTTGCAGTGCAGGAAGGAATTTGTTCTTCAAAACATTTTCGTAGGATGCACCTGTTACCGTAGTGCCCTTTGGAACGCAATGGGTAAGTATTACGCCCTCGCTGTCCCAGAACATGGACACCATCATTTTTTCAGCACTGGCGGTTACCCGAAATTTTTTTGGTGGCTGTGAATCTGTGTGCTGCCATTGAGCTGACTGGCGCTTTGTTTCTGTATTGAAAAATGGCATCCACGTCTCATCCATTGTCACAACCGACGAAAAGAAAGTCCCATTCGTGCTGTCGTTGCGCGACAAATTGCTTGGCAACATGCCACACAGGCAGCCGTGTGGTCGTCAGTCAGCATTCGTGGCACCCACCTGGATGACACTTTTCGCATTTTCAGGTCGTCATGCAGGATTGTGTGCACAGAACCCACAGAAATGCCAACTCTGGAGGCGATCTGTTCAACAGTCATTCGGCGATCCCCCAAAACAATTCTCTCCAATTTCTCGATTTTGTCGTCAGACCGGCTTGTGCGAGCCCGAGGTTGTTTCGGTTATTGTCACACGATGCTCTGCCTTCATTAAACTGTCTCACCCACGAACGCACTTTCGACACATCCATAACTCCATCACCACATGTCTCCTTCAACTGTCGATGAATTTCAATTGGTTTCACACCAAGCAAATTCAGAAAACGAATGATTGCACGCTGTTAAAGTAAGGAAAACGTCGCCATTTTAAGTATTTAAAACAGTTCTCATTCTCGCCGCTGGCGGTAAAATTCCATCTGCCGTACGGTGCTGCCATCTCTGGGACGTATTGACAATGAATACGGCCTCATTTTAAAACAATGCGCATGTTTCTATCTCTTTCCAGTCCGGAGACAAAAATCGGAGGCCTTAGAACTTGAATGCACCTCGTATAGCCTCAAAATGTTCCCTACCGCCAGAGATAATTTCTTTGTAATTCAGTGTATCTTGCAGCCGCTAAGTATTCATCATAATCATCATCATCATCATCATCATCATTTAAGACTGATTATGCCTTTCAGCGTTAAAAAAATGGTTCAAATGGCTCTGAGCACTATGGGACTTAACATCTATGGTCATCAGTCCCCTAGAACTTAGAACTACTTAAACCTAACTAACCTAAGGACATCACACAACACCCAGTCATCACGAGGCAGAGAAAATCCCTGACTCCGCCGGGAATCGAGCCCGGGCGCGGGAAGCAAGAACGCTACCGCACGACCACGAGCTGCGGACTTTCAGCGTTCCGTCTGGAGCATAGTCCCCCTTATAAAATTCCTCCAGGATCCCCTGTTCAGCGCTAACATTGGGGCCTCTTCTGATGTTAAGCCTATTACTTCAAAATCTAAGTATTCTGTAACTAAAAATACCAGGTGGTTACAATTAAAGTGCAGCTACTCACCCCGAGCCGCAGTGAAACTTCGTAGATACGTTACTGTGTTATTGCGAAACAGAGTTACGAAAAAAAAAAATAGTTTCAGTTTTGGACTCCAGGTGCAAATCTGACCCTGTGATTGTGAAAAAGTATAGAAAAGTGTCCATGCGTACTGAATTAGTGAACGGGACGTGGGCAGAAAAAGTTAAACAAGTGAGAAAGGCATAATGTCGGTTTTATTATTAAGCGTTACGGCTTGTCAAATGACAGCGTTGTTGTCATACCGTCATACAAACAGTGCACGCGCCAGATTTCCACCTGGTGGACAAAATTGGAACTAACTTTTTTGAGTGTAAATCGGTTCAACATTAGCATATCTACAAAGCGCTGCCACAAGATAATTGCAGCCTTCTCTGGTCCTCCGTGAGTACTTCAATTTAATTACAACCACCACGTGCTTTCCCATTTCTCAATGACCATTGGACAAGAAACGCCAGAACAACAATATCGGTATTCTTGTATTACAATTAGGTTCTACAAAGTCCACAATATTTTGCAGTGAACACATGGTGTATCGTGGGACGATCACTCTGTTTTTAAAATAATTGAAAAGGCACGATGGCTTCAATCGTTTATTGGATGACCGGTTTCAGCACTCTGAAGGTGCCATCATCAGATTTGAAACGTGGATTAACATTTATAAAACCATATGGACATCATCCCGCCCCCCCCCCCTTACCCATCCTTGCCTGCAGTCGACAAAATATCAAGGCAATCCATTGACCCTACATCTACACACACTACATATCCTCCCCTTACGCAACTTCAACAACCTACTCCACCCACACAGTGAAATCGTCTCTGATATTTGTCCTTCCTACCAGATCCAACACACTCATTCCTACCGTTTCTCCTTTCACAGCCTAAACCACGTGTTGACAAGCACCATGCACGCCCCTACGCAAGTCCCATGTCTCCTGTCATACACACTTCTAGGCAGCTAACAGGGCGACTACGTTTCGCTGTAAACTGTGGCCTATTTTTGCGCAACGTTATTGCATCCAATCTCGGGAGAAAAAGTTGTCGATTATTCGTGACGGAGCAGATGTCTTATCTCTAAATGTATAATCTCATCAGAAACCAGATAACAAAACTCCTATACTGATAAGACCAGCCATTCAGCCTCTCTCTCTCTCTCTCTCTCTCTCTCTCTCTCTCTCTCAATGTGTGGTGGCGCGGCCAAGGTCTGGAGCAGCTGTGGCCGCCACTCCTTCACGACGGCTGGGAATTTCCGCGAGCCGCTATCGCCTGCCTCCACACACCACACGCTCTGGTCGCCACCCGTGCGGGCAGCCTGCCAACACAGCCGCTCTGTGCCTACACTCGCAGCAAAACACAGGCGCACCGATGCGGTTCCCTCCACTATTTACTGTGGTACAACGGCGAACCCAGGAACAGTGTGAGTGAGCGGGTTCAGCTCAACTAAGTTTCACGACGAATGACGAAATAGTTTTTAGATTTCACGACAGAGGGCACTGTGTTCATCTGTAGGTACCTGCTTCTTCTGGCTTTATTGAAGCTGGTATTGGAACTGCAACTTCCCAGCAGAGCAAAATGTTTGTCGGACTGGGATTCGAAACCAGAACCTTTGCAATTCACAGGAAAATGTTTGTTCGACTGAGCTATCCACGTACGAACCACAAGTTCACTTCCGCCAGTGCCTGTCTCTAAAAAGCGAAAGTTCCGGGTTCGTGTCCCGATCAACCACACAGTTTAAAATTGTCAGGAAGTTTTAAATCTGAGCACAGAGTGAACATTCGTACTGATGTACTGATACTGTCTGTTTGACAGGTCAGGATGCGACTTCCGTCTGTGAAGATACTTTTCAGTTGGAGGGGGGGGGAAGAGAGGGGGGGGCAGGCGACTGCCTTTCTTCTTGCCACCTACTGGACACACCCTTCCTGTAAAGGTTAATAACTTGGTCATTCAGTGCTTCACGCAGTCCTTAGGCTAAATAGGGATCAGAAATTGTAACCGAAAGCTCACTTTAAAACTGTTCGTAAGTATAATGCAGTTTTTTTAATAGCTCCGTTGTATCGTATAAACCTGTACATAACCTTAGTTCTACGTATATTATACCCAAAAAGGTAGATCTAGCTTAAACAAATTTCTCTGCCATTAACCCGCAATGAAGTATGGCATCTGGGAGTCAAAGGCTCGAGGACAAATACCGAGGTATTCACCAGCAGGCATCAAGGTGGAGGTTCTAACATCTATCACCTACTCCATCTTCCATTTTTTCTTCTAAATTATCAAACAATTTCTTTATTTTTCCATTTCACGAAACTTGTTTTATTTTAAGTAAATAAAAAGCTGCTGCATTAAAAGAAAAGAAGAAAAGAGTAAAAGGGCGGACACGGGCAGTTCTGCATGTGGACTGAGGGACTGGTGGTGGCAATCTTTGGCTCCTCCATTCTCGGCGGATAGACGAAGCGGCTAAGAGGCCATAAACGGCCGACCATGAGAAATTAGGCGGTGGGTGTTATACCGAGCAGCAAGTGAAAGTAAACTTCTGTAAATGTTCAAATTCCAGGCACCGAGACCTTTATTATTCTGAACTCTTTCTCAGGTGGCCACACAGTGCTGGGGGAGGTATCACTCTTAAGCTCGAACCAAACGTTAAACCTGCCTATGTAGGAATTACATATTCAAAGTCTGACGTGATGGAAGTGATAAATGGCGTCAAAGTTAATACGTGCATGCGCAAACGACGGTTCATTTGGCTGGCGTTCCGCTATACTAATGGCATCTTCCTGCGCCTGAAGAGATTTTCAGTCAGTTCGAGAGAACTCTACACTTTTCATCGTGCAAGCATATTTTCGGCGCGTGGCGGAAGGATAAATAGTGTGCCGGGGTCATCTCGCTCCCTTCCTATTCCATTCGCGGAGAGAACAACTATCAGTTTTCCTCTGTACAAGCCACTATGTCTCTAATTACACCGCACACACGTGAATTAATTGGTTTCTCTTCTCATATTGGTACGTAGTCTCTTACAATTCCGTTAATAAGGCTCTCTTCCTTTCATGTACCGTGTCCGAGTGGCGTTCCCTGACGCTCTCAGGCCGATTGAACAAGATCTAGATCGTCTGCACATAGGTTACTGTAAATTGGGAAACACTCTGATTTTCTCAAAAGTGATCTGCTGCAACGCTATATGTAAGTTGTTTCAAACTATTGAATTCCTCTGTTGTCTGACTGATTTGTGGTTTGTGTATCTATAAACGAAAAAGATTGAACGCAAACTAATTTAAGCATCTTTGAGTTCAAATTAATGAACATACATGCCCAGAAAAGTTACGCGGATGGGCTATCACACATGTTTCAAAGAGTTCTCTGTACCATGTACATCAAAGATAAGCACTCACAGCGGTCAAGTAAACCTGAAGCCTGAACGGTTTTAAATGTGAATATTTTTCTCCTTCTCTACTGGGATGGTTACGTATTAAGATATGTAGCAGAAAAATTTCCGTAGGCTGGCATGAGGTGCTTATAAAGACATTAGGGCTGGGCTCATTTCGACGATGGCTGCCGCTTGTCGGGAACTGCCATCCTCACGTGTGGAGACTGGCAAAGACTTACAGAGGCGTGGCTGTCAGACAACATATGTTAGGGGAACTATTGCACTCACTGTAACATTGTCCATGACGACTGCGACAATAAGAATCTTACATCTTGCAAATTAAACGGCGGACGTAAACAAAACTGGGGAACACACTAGGAAAATATCACATAATGAGGAGCTTTCACGAAAATCTTGTGTAATATTGTGCCCATTGATATTTGTCAATAGGAAGCATACTTCTAGAGGAAATAAATATAGGGGGGGAGGGGAGTAAAAATGCTTGAATGTTGTATCTTGTGTAAGGGCTTCATTCTTACGGAACTGCTACATCCAGCATCTTCTATAAATTGTTTTGCGTATTTTAGTTTCTTTTTTTCCTATTTTTCTTGTCTACTACTTTTTCCAGTGTCGAGGTAACTACTCCCACAAGTCCCACTACCCCACTACGTCTTCTGATAAGGCTCTTCCAGTGAGTTTTTTCTTCATTTTTTCGTATCCACTTAATTTTTAACATTTTTGGATGGAACCATGTATCAGTTGCTTCTCGTTTCTATCTCCCCGGGTTTCCGATGGTCTGCTTGTTACTTCCATAAAATTATGTGCTACTGATACAGTTTCAGGAAATTACGAATTTCTTACTTCAAAAATACTTTAACAGAATTCAACAGTTTACTTTCAAAAATTTTGCGTCGTCTGCGTTTACAAACTTACTGATAATAGCGAAGTGAAGAGTTTCGAAATGCGCATGCGTGTCCAGAACAGTGTAAACGAGTAACAAAACAGTTGCGCATGTAAAGAAAAGATCACGAGAAGCCGTCATTTAAGATGCCCCGTAAACAAGAGAAGTGTACGCTTGTGTGTGACACTTGAGAAACCTTTTTATTTGGCACGTAAAGGGGAAATTGCATTCTATTTTACATAGATTAGACACGGTGCCTTGAATCCTTTTTCATTATAAACGGTATTTCAGCCCATGGTGTTCACCCGATAATCTAAATAAAGCCAAAGTAGGACGCAACATCAGCATGTAGATGTCTGTCATTTTGTTCCTGAAGGCTGCTATTTGGGTAAACTTGAAGAGACTCAAATTTCAACTGATCAAAAAAAAAAACATTACGTTCTACGCTTTGTAACGAAGCATATCTCAAAGTACTTCCTGCTCTGCTATAACGTCTCTACTCCCTGTTTCTTGCCGTTTGTCTTTGCTTTAGATTTCTTTTTCATGTGCGCTCGCGCTTGATTTGACAGTGGCTTTATTCTGTCCATTTAATGCACACTCGCGATCTTCAGCTACAATTTTGCTACTCGTAGATCGTTTCTGAAGGCGACGGGCGTCATTGTCGCGCTTCTGTTGAACGTCTAGCTTATTTACACTAGTAGTTAAGTAAATTTTTACGATTTTTAGGGTTCCGTTTCTCATTCGGTGAAAACGGATCACTTTGCTGTCCGTCCGTACGTCTGTCTTTCCGTCCAAATTCTGGAAACCCTTTTCCAAGAATGGATTGACGTGTCACACATTAAAATCTGTCCGTTGGCGGCGTAAAAACTTGAAGCTTCTGAATCAATGCAATTAAAAGATGCGGCCATTTATATCACGTATTCTGATACTCGCAAACTCGCTCGTTAAACCTGTAGGGCACTTCCTGTTGAACTAAAAGTACGGAATTTGGCAAGAAGAAAGATGTCACGGTAAAAATAAAGGAAGAAAATAAAAAACAATTAATTCGTAATTATACCACACGAAAAAATATATTTTTTTGTCATTTGTTATCCGACTTCAGACTTAAGATTAAAACATTGTCAAAAGCCTTGGAACAGCCTGAACTGTTATCTGATCGATAACAGGCAAAAATCGTCGAGATACTCGATTCCCGGGGTGGATGTACTGTCTATATACGTAATTAAGTTTGTACGGAACTCTCTACTCGCAGCTGGCCAGTTTTTCAATTTGAGAAGGCTTTCTCTCACAGACAATTTTGTTTTGTGAATATTTTTCGCCTTGCATTTGTGATTCAAGGATTACGAATTATACGCTGTTACGTAGTTAATTCTAGCCCTCAGTTCAGTCACAGCGCAGATATGTTCGCAGTGTGAGCTCGTTCCTGGGTCTCTTCAGTTGACACGTTAATGTGTAACGTATTCAACAACGTGCAATTGTCTATAGAACTCTGTTAGTTTCCTAGTATTTTACGATGATGCCTCTTCTTCCTTTCTTTTTAAATAGATCATCTAATGCTAACTTGGTGGTGCTACAGTTTGTGTGACTTGAGGCTAAAATGTATAACAACAATTAAAAAAATCTCGATTTTATTCAATAAGGAGCCGACAGTCACAAACTGACAACTTGATTTTCGCAAAACTTGCGCAAGGTATAGTTTAGTAGTTATGAGACAGAAGTTGGTATATCTTTGGTACTGAAAATGAACTTATTACCGAAGATTAGTTAGTTGTTGATGATCCATACATCGTTTGCAGAATACATACATGTCATCTTATTAGAAAAAGTATGTAACATTCTTCATGTTAGTCTCTTGGCCCGCCCGGAAAAACTGAGTCAGCACCTCAACTCGGTGACTGAAATGTTGAGTTGAAAAAAACTGGAAACAAGTTAAAATTTTCCGTCGTAGGTCCTCGGAACAGGTTTTTACAGTAAGAACTATTAAATCATGACACCTTACCGCAGAATGACAACTGTTTATTATTAAATAACGTCAACTTATTATCATTCCCTGCTTCCTTGGTATCCAAATAATCGTTGACTTTGTCGTATAAAATTATTGTTTAAGAGGTGTGCATAACTAACTTTTTCGGTATTTAGATTTTAGTTGTCTCGTTACTCTCCTTTAGCACTTTATTACACAGTTTTATTCCCTTGCAGAAAATTTTGTGTGTTTCTAGTCTGTTTGATTTTGGTAAATATAAGTTTACTCTGATTCTTGTGCTATGATCTTGAATGCTGCTGTCCGTGAGCTGACTGCTGATGTTCTTGTTGATGGGCGTAAGAGAGTGTGTTCACATGGTGCAGTTAGAAACCAGCTATTTTAAACAGATTTTTACAAGGAGTTCGGTTACTATTTTTAGTTATTATTCTAATAGCCGTTTTCAGTAGTTTGTGTACGGGACCTCCAAAAAAGGATCCATAATTACGGATGGTTTGCATACAGGTTCAATATGTAACTATGAGGCATTGTCTCTTACACACTGACGACAGTACTCTGTAAAAAATTTCGCTATGAAGCATTCTAAACATCCTGGTAAATTAATGAGAACAGTACCACGTGAACGAAAGAATGGCCTTAGGGCTAAGATAACCATGTCGCTCTCGTCTGAGACCTCGGGACGACCCGTCGAAGTCTGTCTGAGGTAGATGTATGAGGGAGGAAAGTAGTAATCCTGCAGCATATAAGAGAGGAAAACATTAATCCTGCAGCAGACAAAACAGGAACCCATTAGGGGACCCTGTTTATCCCTCGGTGGTTTCTCAACAGCTGCTTGTGACTCGCGACAAGTGCTTCGGAATGAGTACAGGACACCTCCCCCCCCCCCTCTCTCTATCTCTTTGGCTGTCTGTCCCCCCCCCCCCCTCTCTCTCCTGTTATTTTTGTATACTGGTTGGCGTTATATTTGCGGAAAAACCTATGTGCCGTTGTGCTGTGTATTTTTCGAAGGTGTTTTATTGTACTGACACAACTAACTCAAAGCGTTTTCCCACTTTACATTTAAGGGGCATAGATCGTCCGCCGAAGCACCTCGAAAAACACTAAAATATATCGTAAGTAAAAGTAAATTTGTGCAATAATTAGTGCATAATTTTTTTTCGAGACCTTAGTCATTGATAGGATCTCTAAATTGTTCGAATGTGAATGGAATCACCTAATTTCAGTTACCGGAAGGAAGCGAGCATTCAACTAGGTTTAATTGAATGTGAAAAAATATTAACGCCACGACCAGTAAAAAACCGTTGGATTCTTGAAAACGTTGTTACTGATGTGAATAAACTATGATAAAGTATCTATACAGTCTTGGTTTTCTAATAACCTCAAAGGTCTTTTTAGTAAGTGTGGTGTCACCGCCAGACACCACACTTGCTAGGTGGTAGCCTTTAAATCGGCCGCGGTCCGTTAGTATACGTCGGACCCGCGTGTCGCCACTGTCAGTCATTGCAGACCGAGCGCCGCCACACGGCAGGTCTAGAGAGACTTCCTAGCAAAATGGTTCAAATGGCTCTGAGCACTATGGGACTCAACATCTTAGGTCATAAGTCCCCTAGAACTTAGAACTACTTAAACCTAACTAACCTAAGGACATCACACACACCCATGCCCGAGGCAGGATTCGAACCTGCGACCGTAGCAGTCCCGCGGTTCCGGACTGCAGCGCCTGAACCGCTAGACCACCGCGGCCGGCAGACTTCCTAGCACTCGCCCCAGTTGTACAGCCGACTTTGCTAGAGATGGTTCACTGACAAATTACGCTCTCATTTGCCGAGACGATAGTTAGCATAGCCTTCAGCTACGTCATTTGCTACGACCTAGCAAGGCGCCAGTATCATTAGCTATTTATCTTGTGATGCATGTACCGTCAGACCGATGTTCATCAATTATGAATTAAAGTTAAGTATTCCAGCAGCAACGTACCTTATTGGCTATATTAATTACATTGTCCTGTTCCAGACCTCACGCCAGCCTGCGTGAGCTTAAACGCGTGCCTTTCGGCTACCGGTCATAGTGGCTTGGCTGTCTTGCCAAGTCACAACAGTAAGCTTGCAGACAACGGTGTGTTTAAGGTGTTTCACCCAGTGCTGTGAAGGCCAATGCCCCCTGTACCTATCGAACGGTCGTGAACGTGTTCGCAGTCCTTTTCACTTTCATACAACTCACCTACGCCGGTGCACCACGCTATTAGCTTTCTCCGGTACCGCGGCGAGAAATTCTCTATCGCGCCAGGAACTTCTTAGAACACGCTTATTCTGTTCTCTTTATTTTCCCGATTACAGCGGCTGGGCTAACGACCTTCGGCGTGCAACGCACTTTCTCTGAATCCGTCGTGGCGACCAGCCCGACGGAAGAACTAATCAAAGGGAATAACGGATATTCCCGCTCTGAAAGGTAAAGTCTTCAGTGAAATTGAATTCATTGGAAAGGTAATTCTCGCGCCAAGCGGGCCATTCTCCAACAAAAGCGACACAAAACTCGCAAGATATAATGTGTGTACGTTGTACTGCGCAGCGTCAAAGTGTTTGGAAAGGGAAGACATAACTGCAAGAAGCTGTGACATGTGTTTAGTTTATTCAACGACTTGTTTTAAAAGCAGTACCACTATGTATTACTTTCGATCAGAGGTTGGTCGTGCTGCCAGAGCTAGTATTTGAAAGAAGTTTATTCCCGCTTTCCAGTAACCATATCTCTCTTTTTTACATAAACTGACAGGGACAAATATTGTATTTAGACACTGAGCCAAATCACAATCTCAGAGATGGACCATGCCATCTAGGAAGAATTTTCTTACCAGCTGAGCTATCCAGCCGCATCGTACGGGCCTACAGAAGCCTCCAATCTGCCAGTGTCCTGCCTGGGTGGATTACCTGGTGCATTCGAAACCGCTTCACGAACTCGCAACCTAAGTGACACTCGTCAGCCTAACATAGAAATCGGACTACGCTACGGATCAGTACATAACCGCACATAAGATTTCGCGTTCACATCCATTGGCTTCCCCAAATTGCATCGAAACTGTCACTTTCCAACCTTATCTATGCCTCTGGCTACGCTACAGATCGCCACACCTATGTTCCAGACTAGAATAAAGATGCAAAAAAAAATTTTTCTGTCGTCTTTCTGTTCGCGAACATATGGCGTCACACGCCACATCACGGGACGAAACCGATATCCGGGACCGGTAGGTCCTGTTAACCCAACTGGGAAAATTTGTTGATTTTTGAATAAGAGCGAGGGAGGAAGGGCGTGGTCTGACATTTTACAGACGCTTTCACGGCCAGCGTAAATCTTTTTACGCTCTAAGCAGAACTGCATTTGCATTCACGCAAGGATTCCCGCGAAAAGGCTACTTTCGCAGAACGGCCGGCGGTCGATACGCACCTGCCGCCAGCGGCCGCCCTCCGGCATTAATTACCGCCTTATCGAGAAAATCGTGATTGATCACCTGCCCGCCTCGTCAGAGTCCTTCCGCAGCTCCGTCGTCAGAATTTCAGGGTCCGGCCATTCAAGAAAAGAAACGACGGGGTGGGTCGCAACGTGGAGCGGAGTCGGCTTACGCAACGCACTTCTCCAACACGCCGCTGCCCGCTAGGTTTTCCCAGGGAGAAAGCTCGCACCGCTGTAACGGAGCTCCTGTGTGCGAAGTTGCACCACTCGCTTGAGGCTCTTCAGTTCTATTCTAAGATCAGGGAGTGTTTACTAGAGTGGTGTGCGAGTGCGAGTAAAAGACGGGTGTGTGGGTGCGTTCTGTGCAGAGAGGGACGGAGAATACTTGGCGACGCTGCCAACTCCAGTTGTTCCCTACCCTGGTAACTGGCAACACTGTACCTACAGATTGGAAAATTGCGCAGGTCGCACCAGTGTTTAAGAAGGGTAGTAGGAGTAATCCATCGAATTACAGACCTATATCATTGACGTCGGTTTGCAGTGGGGTTTTGGAGCATATACTGTATTCAAACATAATGAATCACCTCGAAGGGAACGTAATCAGCATGGTTTCAGTAAACATCGTTCTTGTGCAACGCAGCTAGCTCTTTATTTGCACGAATTAATGGCCGCTATCGACAGGGGATCTCAAGTTGATTCCGTATTTCTAGATTTCCGGAAAGCTTTTGACACCGTTCCTCACAAGCGACTTCTAATCGAGCTGCGGGCCTATGGGGTATCGTCTCAGTTGTGCGACTGGATTCGTGATTTCCTGTCAGGAAGGTCGCAGTTCGTAGTAATAGACGGCAAATCATCGAATAAAACTGAAGTGATATCAGGTGTTCCCCAGGGAAGCGTCCTGGGACCTCTGCTGTTCCTGATCTATATAAATGACCTGGGTGACAATCTGAGCAGTTCTCTTAGGTTGTTCGCAGATGATGCTGTAATTTACCGTCTAGTAAGGTCATCCGAAGACAAGTAACAGTTGCAAAGCGATTTAGAAAAGATTGCTGTATGGTGTGGCAGGTGGCAGTTGACGCTAAATAACGAAAAGTGTGAGGTGATCCACGTGAGTTCCAAAAGAAATCCGTTAGAATTCGATTACTCGATAAATAGTACAATTCTCAAGGCTGTCAATTCAACTAAGTACCTGGGTGTTAAAATTACGAACAACTTCAGTTGGAAAGACCACATAGATAATATTGTGGGGAAGGCGAGCCAAAGGTTGCGTTTCATTGGCAGGACACTTAGAAGATGCAACAAGTCCACTAAAGAGACAGCTTACACTACACTCGTTCGTCCTCTGTTAGAATATTGCTGCGCGGTGTGGGATCCTTACCAGGTGGAATTGACGGAGGACATCGAAAGGGTGCAAAAAAGGGCAGCTCGTTTTGTATATCACGTAATAGGGGAGAGAGTGTGGCAGATATGATACGCGAGTTGGGATGGAAGTCATTAAAGCAAAGACGTCTTTCGTCGCGGCGAGATCTATTTACGAAATTTCAGTCACCGACTTTCTCTTCCGAATGCGAAAATATTTTGTTGAGCCCAACCTACATAGGTAGGAATGATCGTCAAAATAAAATAAGAGAAATCAGAGCTCGAACAGAAAGGTTTAGGTGTTCGTTTTTCCCGCGCGCTGTTCGGGAGTGGAATGGTAGAGAGATAGTATGATTGTGGTTCGATGAACCCTCTGCCAAGCACTTAAATGTGAATTGCAGAGTAAGCATGTAGATGTAGAGCGTTAGATCGAACCTATTCATGTCAAAGCTGATTGCCAGTACCGTTCTTATCCAATGCATGCTAGTGCTCCGGGGCTAATAAGCTCCTAGTCTCTGGAAACTTATACCCTAATCACCCTTCACTAATTAAACGAGCGAGGTGGTGCAGTGCTTAGCTTCAAATGGTTCTAAGCGCTATAGGACCTAACATCTGAGGTCACAGTCCCCTAGACTTAGAACTACTTAAACCTAACTAACCTAAGGACATCACACACATCCATGCCCGAGGCAGGATTCGAACCTGCGACCGTAGCGCAGCGCGGTTCCAGACTGAAGCGCCTAGAACCGCTCGGCCGCAGCGGCCGGCGCAGTGCTTAGCACACGATTCGCAGTCGGGAATCCTGATTTAGGTTTTCCATGATTTTTCTAAATCGCTCCAGGCAATTGTCGGATTGGTTCCTTTGAATGGACACGGGTGATTTCCTTCCCCATCACCGGCCGGAGTGGCCGTGCGGTTCTAGGCGCTACAGTCTGGAACCGAGCGACCGCTACGGTCGCAGGTTCGAATCGTGCCTCGGGCATGGATGTGCGTGATGTCCTTAGGTTAGTTAGGTTTAATAAGTTCTAAGTTCTAGGCGACTGATGACCTCAGAAGTTAAGTCGCATAGTGATCAGAGCCATTTGAACCATTTTGAACCTTCCCCATCCTTGAAACAATCCGAGTTTGTGCTCCGTCTCCAATGACCTCGATGTCAACGGGACGTTAAACCACAGCCGCGCGGGATTAGCCGAGCGGTCTAGGCGCTGCAGTCATGGACTGTGTGGCTGGTCCCGGCGGAGGTTCGAGTCCTCCCTCGGGCATGGCTGTGTGTGTTTGTCCTTAGGATAATTTAGGTTAAGTAGTGTGTAAGCTTAGGGACTGATGACCTTAGCAGTTAAGTACCATAAGATTTCACACACATTTAACAGTTTTTGTTAAACCACAATCTTCTTTCGTTCCTTCCTCCATTCATTCAGGCATGAGAATCATGTCATATTGTATATGTACCTTGGCGTTGTATCTGATACCACCGGCACTGAACTTTCCCCTCACCTCCTTCACTGTCTCATATAGTCTTAAATACACGCATGTGAAATATCCGCCGTCTTTTTTCCATTATTATTATTCCTAAATATTTGTCAAAATCATTTTTTATCTGCCTATACGTTATCTCTAGACTCGACAGCGTTGCTGGACATACAGGGCACCTCAACAACAGAAAAGAAAAATGATTATAGTCTCGTTAAAATTCTTATTTCCTTTTTCATAATACATGAAACAGAACCATTTATGTGTCCTTTTTTGTGGTCCTCCATTTGTAATAAACAGAATGTTTTTACCTTCGGATACTTTTATAATTTGCGAATCCTATGTTTTAACTGTCCAATAATTTTCGGCGAAGCCCTTTTTACTCTGGTTTGCTATTGTTGTAATCCAGCACCAAAAACTAGTACTGCCGTTGTTCTCCCATGCATCATCCCATATCTTTTACCATAGGGCGTTTTTTTTTTCAGAAAGAGTGTTGGTGCGAGTTGCTTGGACTTATTGGGTGACACCTCCTTTCCACACAATTAATATATGAGAATCTCAGATAACGGGCGGGCCAGGGAACTCAAAGAAAACAAAACGCAATTGAGCGGGTATTTATCGACAAAGATAAGAGATTATGCAAGATTACTCTTCATAAACGAGCCACGAAATTTGTTTTAGTTCTGTTTTACAGATTTCTCAGAAAAGATCTCAGACGTGTCACGTACTGCGTACACGAACAGCCAGCCGATACCATTGTTTTTTTTTTTTTTTTTTAATCAGTGACAAAGTATAAATATACGACTGCAGAGAAATATGTCAAAGGGGAAAATAATCCTGTCGGCAGCTGTCTCGTGGGATGAACGAGTTATTTATCATGTAACTATTATTTGTCTGGATCGCGAGTTTAGAAAACGATAATATCGGTTCCGCTTTTGCTAGGAATCCTCTTCATATCATAAAGTATCACTAGAGACGCATTTTGTACATTCAGATACTAAGTACTCAGTTTTATAACTCAGTACTCGACTGTAAAACTTGTGACGTTTTACACTGTGTAACGATTTGAAGAAGATCGCTAGCGCAACTGAAACTGGTAATATCGTTTTATAGACTCGCGATCTCGGCAATGAAGGTCATATTAAAAATTAAGATTGCCGTTTCGCATTCTTGATCATATCAAGCCTTATAAAATTATTTATCAGTTGGGCCCGTTTCAGGCTGAAGCACACATATCTAATGAAATTTCTCACAGAAAAACCACTAACATTGTAAAGGTGGTTCGGATTTTTTTCCGCTGTACCATACTCAGCACCCCTTTCACTACTAAGCCTTACACGCACATTAAAAACAGGAACCAACCTCAGCGAGTTCGTCTTTAGCCTCGAGTTGACGTCTATGCTCCGAGAAGTAGGGGTTGCGGGATTAAAAATGTGCTGCTACTGTATATCAATATGTATTCGTAAATGTATGTGTCAGCCAAAGCAGAGTCTGACCACTGACAACTGAGTATCGGTGAAACACGTAGATCTAAATGAACTGCCGCGTGACTGAATGTTGTTTATTTTTTCATGAAACTAATAAAATTTGGAAAAAAGAACGGTTTGTCAGTACTGTGTTTTGTACAATACTGACGGCTCGTTTAGATAAAATTAATCTTCGACTGTCCCAGATAATGCGTGGGCGTGGAAACTGAAATAAAACTAAAGGCTCTTTGAGCGTGAAATAATCGGCGAACATCAGAGATTGAAAAAGATGGCTTTTCAGAAATAAGTCTCGAAACTTGTAGTACTTGATTGCCTACCTTCCAGGCAAACACTACCGAGGGCTAGTCATTAAGTTTTAATTATCACCTCGACAAAATAAGTTACTTAATTATTATTTCTTTCTCAGGTGCATGTCTGCAGTCTCCACGCCACAGTACCGTAGCACCAAAACAAAATGATGCACCTACTTATAAAGTGAAGTATCGTACTGTAATTCGTTTGCGGCAGCAGAAGTGTTGCAGCTTTGTCAGACCAATCCGGATGAGTCTGTAACTGTTTCCACTTTTCCCCCTCCACATGCGCTGTGTCCCCTCCCCTCTTTCCGTACCTAGGATCTTGGTTAGCCTTCTGTGAGTTGCAATATCTCTAGGCAGTACACATTTCCAATAGCAACGTTCGGCGACGTGCTCTCTTCGGAGAAATTATTTAAGGCCTATGCTGAAAATTCTTAACTCTCACCAGAATCCTACTTGTATCCTGCACCCCCAGTCGTTCTCTATATAATATTCTCCATTTCTCTTGACCATCTCAAATAACTTTTAGTCCAAAAGCAAAATAAAAAAATTATCGAGTACATTAACCAGTATGATTGTTTTTCGTGTAACTTGGTTAGCTACGATATACGGTACGAGGAGAAAGACGTCTATTTTAATTAGCGCACTATAGTTTTTATTCGGTAATCCACTTTTTCTCCTCTAAATCTGCTAAAAATCGTATCACGGTGTGGCATTCACGGACACATAAAATTATTAAAAACGTAACACAATATTGACTTTGATCTGCTGTAGTATCACACAGGGCAGATACTTGGGATAACGTACTCGTAACTTGTGCACTTTTTGGAGTCGACAGAAAAGAAATAGAAACACAAGGAAGTGCACACGGTAATTTAGTTAATCACAGTAAAAGAAAAGTAATGATAATGCAGTATTTAATCAAAGACTGCCTTTACAGTACACAACATACCATTTAAATTAAATTAATCGTATGGAATTATATGTTCCACAGACACATTAAGTCTCAAATTTGTCTATGATGTTAAATAGAGGCCAAAAACACGAATTAAAATTTGTAACAAGGCCGGGATTCGAACCAAGGTCTCCTGCTCACTCCGCAGCGAAAGCTGTGTATACAGACCATCCCGTTTAAGAAGTGGAACATAAAGATGGGCTGAGGTGTGAATTAGTGTTTGTATTAGGGAGGGAGACGTACTAGGGTAATCCGTGTAGCTGTGTCAGCTGCAATGACAGAGTGGCAGCCTGGGTTCGAGTCCCGACCATGGTACAAATTTTAATTGGTTTCTTCAGCCTGTACTGTCATGCTCAAATTAAAAATACCACAATAGTGTACTATATGTATGCGTATTGAAAGTAAGGAAACATTATTCAATTACTATTTTGATAGCTTACACTATCCATAGATGAACAGCATTTCTACCTTGCCTTTGTTGCTGTACATTCTACTCACACAAACTTATAGCTGAAGACAGTTGACTGAATGATCACTGAGCTTTTTCCTTATGGTTCCTTTTGTTTACTGTCATCTCCAACAAGTGCTACCACTAGGTTCAAATGGCTCTGAGCACTATACGACTTAACTTCTGAGGTCATCAGTCGCCTAGAACTTAGAACTAATTAAACCTAACTAACCTAAGGACATCACACACATCCATGCCCGAGGCAGGATTCGAACCTGCGATCGTAGCGGTCGCTCGGTTCCAGACTGCAGCGCCTAGAACCGCACGGCCACTCCGGCCGGCTACCCCTAGGTACCTTGATTGTGTGCGTGTACACGAGAATTTAAGTTAGTTTAGTATTACATTTTAAACAAAGTCATGTTTACATGAATCGTACACAGCTTTAATAAATCTTAAGGTGAGGAACTGTATTAATGAATGAAAGACATGGACTGCTGTAAAGAAAAGATGCACTGTTCTTCGTATCTTATTAACGAGAAGATGTACTGTTCTTCGTATCTTATTAACGAACCAAGTTACAAGAAAGGCAGTCGTGCTGGATAATATGACCCTGGCGCCTAAACAACATTTGCTTGATAATTTTTTTTTATTTTGTTATTGGACAAAAATTATTTGAGGTAGTCAAGTTAAATGTGGCTCTCTGTATGTGTACCACGTTCTTATAATTATAGTGCAGCTGCTCAAGGAGGTCTCGTGTTGGCTGTAATTACTGTATGGCAGCGAAACTTGTTAGACATTCTAATGCGTTAATGCAGAAATGACTTACGCTGGAAAAAAATTGGTTCCAATTTTGGCCACCAGGTGAAAATCTGGCGCTGTATAGCATCTCGTAGACCTCTCCGGTCCTCATGTTGAACAACAACTTTATGCCTTCCTCCCTTGTCTGGCCTTCTCTGCCCACGCCCCATTCCTAATCCATTACAGATAGAAACATTGCTGGAGACGTCTTTGTTGCATTCACAGCGCCAAATTCGCACCTGGTGGCCAAAATTGGAACTAACTTTTCCAGCGTAAATCGATTCCGCATTAACACATTAGAATGTCTACCAAGTTTCGCTACCATACGATATTTACAGCCCACAGTGGACCTCTTTGACTAGCTGCACGTTAATTATAACTACATAGTATCGTTACACTGCCTAAGATTTGTTCGACTTTCGTACCCGTATACTGCGCAGAGGGTTGCCAGCCGGCCAGCGGTAATAATAGCTCGTGCCCAGTACGGCGACAGCCATTCCAATAGGCCCTTTCTTGTCCTTCACAACTTTCACTTGCGGAATATGCATTTCACCAGAGGCCCATTACCAGAAACCCCGGAGTCGGAGAGAAAGTGCCAGTTACCGCTTCGCAACGCCGAAGGAGACTCGGGGACGAAAGCGAAACAGTTCTACGAATCTGTGCAGAGCGTCCGCCGAGGGGCGGTGTATTTCGCAGCCCAGCTACCACGTCCCTGTGACGCCATATACAGTAGGTGGCTGGGTCCGCCATGGGCGCTCCAGTCTGACTCACAGACTTTCTCTCTGATGACGCAGGCACGGTGGCGCAAGTTTAGCCTTCCGGCAATCGCCAGGTGCGCCGTTCTCCGGCCGTGGCGATGCAGGAAGACAGCGAAGGGATCACGTAGTATGCGCAGCCAAACAAAAGGAATGGTGCGCGACCCGATGCGGTTTCCTTATTTCAAATGCACGAGGATTTTAGATTGCTATACCTTGTAGCTTCCATAGGAATGGGAGAGGTGGGAACGTCGTCACGGCAGCTGTTAAGCTTCTCACGGCGGAAGCGAAAGGCTTCATCTTCAGACGCATAATGCGGCAATTAGTGTACAGTTGATCAGGAAGTACGAGGGTGAGTCCAATGAAAGCCTAAAATATTTTTTTAAATACAGGGTGATTCAAAAAGAATACCACAACTTTAGGAATTTAAAACTCTGCAACGACAAAAGGCAGAGCTAAGCACTATCTGTCGGCGAATTAAGGGAGCTATAAAGTTTCATTTAGTTGTACATTTGTTCGCTTGAGGCGCTGTTGACTAGGCGTCAGCGTCAGTTGATGCAAAGATGGCGACCGCTCAACAGAAAGCTTTTTGTGTTAATGAGTACGGCAGAAGTGCATCGACGACAGTTGTTCAGCGTGCATTTCGAACGAAGTATGGTGTTAAACCTCCTGATAGGTTGTGTATTAAACGTTGGTATAAACAGTTTACAGAGAATGGGTGTTTGTGCAAAGGGAAAAGTTCTGGACGGCCGAGAACAGAGCACTTCATCACTGGCCTCCAAGAAGCCCTGATCTTACCCCTGCGATTTTTTCTTATGGGGGTATGTTAAGGATATGGTGTTTCGGCCACCTCTCCCACCCACCATTGATGATTTGAAACGAGAAATAACAGCAGCTATCCAAACTGTTACGCCTGATATGCTATAGAGAGTGTGGAACGAGTTGGAGTATCGGGTTGATATTGCTCGAGTGTCTGGAGGGGGCCATATTGAACATCTCTGAACTTGTTTTTGAGTGAAAAAAAACCTTTTTAAATACTCTTTGTAATGATGTATAACAGAAGGTTATATTATGTTTCTTTCATTCAATACACATTTTTAAAGTTGTGGTATTCTTTTTGAATCACCCTGTATTATTAATTGTACAGAAGTGGTACAAAGCTGTATCACTTTTCAACATAATCTCCCCTACGATCAATGCAAGTCCCCCAACGCTTACAAAGTGCATAAATTCCTTTAGAAAAAAATTCTTTCGGTAGTCAGCGCAACCACTCATGCACCGCGTGGCGTACCTCTTCATCAGAACGGAACTTCTTTCCTCCCATTGCGTCTTTGAGTGGTCCAAACATATGGAAATCACTTGGGGCAAGGTCTGGTGAGTATGGCGGATGAGGAAGACACTCAAAATGCAAAAAAATGGTTCAAATGGCTCTGAGCACTATGGGACTCAACATCTTAGGTCATAAGTCCCCTATAACTTAGAACTACTTAAACCTAACTAACTTAAGGACACCACACACACCCATGCCCGAGGCAGGATTCGAACCTGCGACCGTAGGAGTCCCGCGGATCCGGACTGCAGCGCCAGAACCGCTAGACCACCGCGGCCGGCTCTCAAAATGCAGGTCTGTGATTGTTGCAACTGTTGTACGGGCAGTGTGTGGCCTTGCATTGTCATGTTGCGAAAGGACACCTGCTGAAAGCAACCCACGTCGCTTTGATTTGATTGCAGGCACAGATGATTTTTTAGGAGATCTGTGAATGATGCACTGGTGACAGTTGTCCCTTTAGGCATGTAATGCTCCAAAATGACGCCTTTTTCGTCCCAAAAGAGAGTCAGCATAACCTTCCCTGCTGACGGTTCTGTTCGAAACTTCTTTGGTTTTGGTGATGAGGAATGGCGCCATTACTTGCTCGCTCTCTTCTTTTCCGGTTGGTGGAAGTGAACCCAGGTTTCGTCCCCAGTAACGATTCTTGCAAGGAAGCCATCACCTTCTCGTTCTAAGCGGCGAAGAAGTTCATCACAAGCATCAACACGTCGTTCTCTCATTTCAGGAGTCAGCTGCCGTGGCACCCATCTTGCACACACTTTGTGAAACTGGATCACATCATGCACAATGTGGTGTGGTGACCCGTGACTAATCTGTAAACATGTTGCAGTGTCATTCAGTGTCACTCGGCTGTTTTCCTTCACTATGGCTTCAACTGCTGCAATGTTCTGTGCAGTCACAACTCGTTGTGCCTGACCTGGACGAGGAACATCTTCCACTGAAGTCACACCATTTGCGAACTTCCTACTCCATTCATAGACTTGCTGCTGTGACAAACATGCATCACCGTACTGAACCTTCATTCGTCGATGAATTTCAATAGGTCTCACATCTTCACTACGCAAAAACCGAATAAGAGAACGCTGTTCTTCGCTGGTGCAGGTCGCAAGCGAGCGGCCATCTTTATACTGATACTACGAAGGCTTGTGTGCATCTGCACTATGCTGCCACCTACAGGCCATTCTAAACGCTGTTTGTTGCACGCTTACCAACTTACAGGATAACGGCGCGAAATTTCGATTTGTTATTACAAATTTAAGGTTTTCATTTGACTCACACTCGTATATCATGTGAACATGAGGCAGCTTCTCTATTCAACAGATGTGGAACCACCTTAGCTCAAGGATGCTGCACCATCATAAATCGCGATGATTTCAGTGTAATTATTATCTTTGAATAAAAGTGTCATTTGTGTTTGTCTCAGTGCGTATTCTTTTCAGTTACTTTCTGTGCTGTACAATCTCATTCTACGCATCTTCCAAGCTATATAACTTGGCACGGGACACATCACGCGACGGTTACTTTCGTCCCTAAGTTTTGCACACTAGTGTATTTAATGCACAACGCGATAAATGTAGCCATTTTCAGATAGTAAAAAAAGGGGAATAGTTTTTATCCTCGTTTCTATCACTGGGTTGTTCACAGTAACTCCAGTTGAAAAACATTGGTCTGAGCGCATAATCCCACTTACGGGAAAAGTGAGGAAGAGTTGTATGGCACTGTTTCCCAGTAGACAACCGCATCGTTGGTTTAACGACATAGTTGGAAATGCTTTCTCCCTTCGCGTACAACGGCTTCTTTTCACGTAGTGTGCGTACGAGTATAATGAGTATAATGTGTGTGTGTGTGTGTGTGTGTGTGTGTGTGTGTACTGCGTTGTCATGTTTGTGTTGTATGACGAGCGCAGGGAGAGAATGAAACTCTGTGTCAGCGCATAGCGTACTTGTCTCGAATGGCACCAGAGACTGCCAGGTTTAACGTCCCCATGTAACTAACGGATCACCATCACCTACCATCATCTCATGAGATATGGAGTTTAATCCAGGAAATTGTAGCCAATTCTGGTCATCTTTCCTCCTCTTGCCTACCAAGTTCAAATGGCGAAAATTTCTTCACCAAGAGGATTTGAACCTGCTAGCATCGAGTCGAGCAACTCTCTGGGGGGCGTGATGTGATTCGGTTTCACAGTGCAATGCATTATACAGGGTGATTCAAAAAGAATACCACAACTTTAGGAATTTAAAACTCTGCAACGACAAAAGGCAGAGCTAAGCGCTATCTGTCGGCGAATTAAGGGAGCTATAAAGTTTCATTTAGTTGTACATTTGTTCGCTTGAGGCGCTGTTGACTAGGCGTCAGCGTCAGTTGATGCTAAGATGGCGACCGCTCAACAGAAACCTTTTTGTGTTATTGAGTACGGCAGAAGTGAATCGACGACAGTTGTTCAGCGTGAATTTCGAACGAAGTATGGTGTTAAACCTCCTGATAGGTGGTGTATTAAACGTTGGTATAAACAGTTTACAGAGAATGTGTGTTTGTGCAAAGGGAAAAGTTCTGGACGGCCGAGAACAGAGCACTTCATCACTGGCCTCCAAGAAGCCCTGATCTTACCCCCTGCGATTTTTTCTTATGGGGGTATGTTAAGGATATGGTGTTTCGGCCACCTCTCCCAGCCACCATTGATGATTTGAAACAAGAAATAACAGCAGGTATCCAAACTGTTACGCCTGATATGCTACAGAGAGTGTGGAACGAGTTGGAGTATCGGGTTGATATTGCTCGAGTGTCTGGAGGGGGCCATATTGAACATCTCTGAACTTGTTTTTGAGTGAAAAAAAAACTTTTTAAATACTCTTTGTAATGATGTATAACAGAAGGTTATATTATGTTTCTTTCATTAAATACAAATTTTTAAAGTTGTGGTATTCTTTTTGAATTACCCTGTATTGTTCACAGAGCTACGTGCAGCTTTCAGGCCGCAATGTTGTAGTACACTTTTTCCCACCGCATTGAGAAAGGAAAAAAAAATCGCTATATAGTAATAACGGGTGAAAAAAAAAGTTTCCACAGAGGCTGAGTATGTTTTTACCAAAGTAGCGTTGCTGAAAAGCAGGACATACCCAAAATCGGCGCTGCAAGCTGCCTCCATCGTTTGTTGAGAAGAAAGTGGACTTTTGAGAGTAAAGTGGCAGCTGGTACAACAAGAATGTGATAAGACAGGTGGGGGTGTGAATCACCTAATGACCTCGTTCTCATCGCGTCCTTCCCTCCTTCAGTGTATCATCTAAAATATGAAATCTGATGGAGAACACGAATAAGCAGAAGCACATCATATTCATAGCTGGGCAGAATATTGAAAATTCGCTACTTTACTGTTCTTGGATTATGGCGGCAGTTCTAACCACGGAACGCTTAGTCGAGGACGGCGACGCAAACAGAACTCCGATATTTGCTGATAATCACTCGAATTAACTTGATGCAAACACTGGAATTGCGGTATTATCCACTTCTGTGTTTTCTTTTAAGTGGCAAATAGGTGTAATTACCATGAACAGTCATTGAAATTGTAAGTGGTGTATCCTTAGACTGTGGCACACATTTGCGTGTCTTTCAGCTTGGAACTCTCACTGTACAAGGCATGGCCTCGGTGCTTATGTGCAGTACATGCATATGTCTGCCGGTAGGCAACGATTTCAACGTAGAAGGCGGGAGGTCTCGAGGACAGGTGAGTAATCCTGTGGACTGCAACGGCAACTAGTTCAGTACACCGTTATGTGTCACCCAGTCGAAATCTCATAGACCATGTCTTACGTCCAATCAAAAAGAGAGTTTCTGTTCGCATTCTTGATCCCTGGACTTCTCCTGCACTATGAAGTGTTTTACGTCTCTGCAGTGAAGGACTTTGCATCTAGAATGGTATTCAGTGACCTTATAGTTACCATCGCACAACACTTCCTTAGCGTGAATGGTAGTACTCTTAATACTCTACTGACGTTGATTGTACTATATCAAAACGATATATTTATTTTGCTAATTTCAGACACGTTCTGATTTCCAATATAATCTATCTGCAGGGAACTATGTGCCCACGTTTTAGTTATGCCACATCATACCGTGTATACGTTGACTGGAATGATCAGTTATCATTATTGACTAGTGTTGTTTTTACTATTATAATTTGTGGGCAGTATCATAGTTGGCGGTGCACTGTACTCATTAAGTGCGTGCATCACTCCGCCACTTTTTCTTACGCGACATAGAAATCGGGAAGGATCTATCCGAGCGGATTGTGGCATTGAATTAGCGTCAGAGTGATAGCGTAATTTATTCCAGAAACTGCAGAACTTCTCTCGTTAAGGGTCTCAAAAATGATAATGCAATACTGCAGTGTCAAGGGAACCGGGGATGCACGGTAAAACAGTATACTCGCGCAATATTTGCCGAACACACGTAGTCAGCGTGACACAGCGTGACAGTTGGCGTTATCGTGATTAAAGATAAAACCCTCTCTGATTGATGAGCAGCGGCCGCTCAGGTATCAGTCCACCAGTATCTACCAACTGCCTGCAGATTACATCGCGAAATACTGTATCGCCAATGTCTCTTCGTGTCGCGTCCCAAAAATTAAGCAACATCAATACTGATTTTAACACTTCAATGTTTGACTGGGTATCGCATCGTAGTAGGAGCTCTCTTACTTTTGTCCGACCTCTCTCAAGTAGTTATTAATCCCGCAGTGAAGGGTATCGGGCGGGAGTCATATTTTGCAGCTGGAAAATCTTAACATCCTATCCTTCGTGTTAGCATTCTGATAGTTCATCATCTAATTCACCTAGCCACACCACATAATGACAACCATTTAGGCGTGGCGTCCATCTTTCAAGACCAATAACACAGCGTCTCTCTGGAGTGACACTTGCACCTTTGGTACTCACCTCCCATTACTAGTCTAGATCTATTGAGTTTTCCTCGCGTCAGATTGATCCAATAATAGATGTTAAGGGATCTTGCCCAACAGTAGCAACCTACAAGACTAAATAAAAGAAAAGTTCTGTGTTCTGACCCTACCGACTTCCGTGTCATCTTCCGCAAGTGGCGTCATCGGATGCGGTATGGAGCGTCATGTGATCAGCACCGTTCTCCTGTTCGTTGACGGTTTTCTCGACCTTGGAATCGCTACTGTTCGGTCGAACAGCTCTTCAGTTCGCCTCAGGAGACTCAGTGCACTGCGTACCAGTCTTTCCATAGAGAAAAATTTCCCGGAGGTACCCGGAATCGAACCCGGCTCCCATTCATGGCACTCAGCAGCACTGACTCTTCAGCTACGGAGGCAGAGTACCTACATCGTTGAGGTCTATAAATTTTGGTAGCACTTTTAGTGGTAGCAGCTAGTTCGAATACCGGCGGTGGGAGAATTTTCTTCCCCGCTATTTGCGTTCCAATGGTGGGAGAGATACTCGCAAACAGTTCACAATGGCGTGTTTGTGCACTGTTATCGAGACCCAGTTCGAAACTTTCGGCATAATCTTACTGACAGGGGAGGCATGCACCCAACACACCACCGATTTTGCTCATCGTTCGCACGACTGTAGTACATACTTGGATGTAATAAATGCTGACTCAGTACAATGCGTTATAAAGTGTGTTCGAGAAATGGATGGATCTTCAGAGATTCAAGAGCCTGTTGAATACCACACGAGAGCTTTTTATAGTCTTCCACCAAACACATGTATTGCTACAACGGATCAAGTTCCTGCGGAAAGGGACAATAACTGACGCCACATTTTATGATCGTTAATCTCGGTTGTCATAATAAACGAAAAAACACTATCTGAGTCACAGTTTTTTTTATTAGCGTTTAATGGTTTTGAGCTATCGTGCAGCTCGTCTTCGGGTCTAATCTGCTAAAGGAAAAGAGAATGACAATAAAAAAATTGCAAAAGTATAACGTCAAAAAGCAAAACCATCAAAGGTAGCACAAATAACATCAAAATATCATGAAACCCACACATAACCAAATTCTTTCTTTCTCCCAGTTGTTTCTTACAATAAGAGTTCTCCGTGTCTGTACTTTTATTCTTGTTTTTATTTAATAAATGAAAGCAAGTTCTTAAAATTTTAATTATATATGTTTGTTAATTTCGGATTGTATTACGAAATGTATGAACTAGAAGGAAAACGTACGGTGTATAGTTTACTGTCGACCTTTTCCTACATTCGTTTTTTATCTTTTACTTTGTAACACATCATACATATTGAAAAGTGTTAGGTTAACATGTTCGTTAATGTTATTAATTGTTTTTCTTATGGTGGAAGAATTTCTTTGCTCTGTATCAGTGTGCTAACCTATGAGCGTGCACATGTCACTTAACTAACTATGCAATTTTTCCCCCACTAAACCTTTTGTATTTTTAAGCTGATTGTTTGCCATTCATACCACTGTTGACAAACTGTACCTTGCCGTGCCACGTATGTGTAACTTTCATGTTGTTCTGATTTTATTTGTACTGCATTTGACGGTTTTGGTTTGTAATGCTACGCGTTTCTGTCCTTTTTATCAGCCCCATTCCCTTTTCCAAATTAGACCTGAAGATGATCTGCTGGGCAGATCGATACCGGCACTTGCTAATAAAGAAAACTTTCAGCCAGACGGTGTTTTTTCACTTATTATAATACTAAAGTTAACAGTGGTACATTCCTGGTGATATGTAGTAGAGGTATGATAAGGATTCGTGATGAAATGCACATTTTCTTTGATATATTCATGCACATACCATAGTGAAGTCATACTAGCTATACTTCTACACTGTGTTTGTAACGCTTTTGGAATTTGGTCCATTAATAGAAGGCTGCTGTGTCCCCTGTACGAGGAATAGGTCGGTGATGCCTGCTTTCTTCCTGCTATGATCGATTTGCTAGTCGACAGTTCATAAGCATTCTGGATGCTCCTTCATTACCGTACACTGCAAATTTACGTTTAACTGTGTTTCTGAAATGAAGCCGCAACCCAGATATTCAGTAGCGATTGAAAAGTCATCGGTGGAAGATTAAAAAAATGATACTCGAAAGTAACACGGTGGCCCTTTTAGTTTACTGTCTTAACAGGTTGCGGTAACGCCACGGCGCTCTAGAATAGCATTAAACAGGTTCATAAAACTCTGAAAACAGATTTCTCGGAAACGCACATTGTACAGGAGCAGCATGTGGTACTTCTAAGCCTGTTACCCCTTTTGGCGTTATGGATGGTGGCAAGGTTGTTCAACGAGGACGTAAATCGTGGCAGTTCCTTCCAAGTCTTTCGAGAAGAACTGTTTCTTTTTTGAGGATCAGACGTAACATTAGTGTGGACGCTGTCTGAGCGCACTGCAACCTGCATTGAAACTCAGACAGGAGGACTTACGAGTTTCGTACGACTACGGGCAAAACAGCTTGGTAAGTCGGGTGCAGGCGACGTCTCGCCTCAGTCAGGCTTTTCTGATGGCACAGAAATCAATAACAGAGCTGTTCCAGCTTTCCACTATCTGCAGACGGCAGCGAGCGATAAGCGGTGTTTGCTGACTGCCAAGTCTGAGCGAGCTGTTTGCAGGCTGGGGATTTTCTCCATTCCCTTTCCCAATTCCTTCTAACGGAACGCCGTCAGAGGAAAAGTACCTACCGCACAACACCTCTCGCCCGGCTGTGAATAGAGTGTTGCCGTCAACATGTGTCTAAATTCCAACTGACAGTGTCAATGTTTTTCTCGCTTGCAATTTTCTTGCAGCATCTTCTACTTCTTTATTGCCTTGTTCTCTTGCACATGAAAGCTGTTATTCAGATTCCTCCTCGGAATCGTTTTCTAAAGGCGTCTTCCCCTCCACTCCTCTATCACACAGGAGATACTTTTTTACCGGTGACAGTACTCACGGAAGCGGGGAATGTACAGTCTTATTCCAAGTGCACTTCATCAAAATACAGATAAAAGCTGCTGCCGAAAGTGAGCCAAAAATCTTGTTACTGACTCGTGCTAGAGACAGAATGGTGTTGAGGAATCGATCTTTTGCAAAAGGACACTAGCAGATTTATTTATAGCGCCTCCCGGAAACGTCTTCTCATTTCAGTGGCTGCATATACGGTTTACGATTTACACTCGACACTACTTGATGCTTTGACGATGGCTCTGCTATTTCAGAGTAATTACTGAGATGAAAATTACTTGTTCACAACATGTAATAATATCTTTTCAAGGATCAATATTAGGGCAATTTATGGATTCCCATATTCATGCTGTAATCGCGAACACGGTGAGAAGAATGATGTTAAGAGTTTTGCACCACGTCGAAGTCAGGAACGTAAGAGACGGAGCATGTTTTTGATTGGGGATAGAAACCTGACGTCGCCTTCCTGAAGAAACCATCCCGGAATTATTCTCATGTGACCAGGGAAAACACATAAAACCAAGTACCTGACAGGGGAATGGTATGAGGCTAAAGTACGCGAACAGAGTGTACAGAAACAAAACTAAAATGTAAAGAAAGACGAAGAGTAACAAATGCTGAAGGAAAAGAATCAGAAAAGTACGGAAAGGGACAGTCAGTGAAGTTCTAGTAAACTGTGAAGACATCAACTAACGAAGATGAGGTGCATGAAGGTTGATATAAGGAGATGCTGTAATATATCACCTTAGCAGTCAGACTCATGTGTAACGGGGGAGGCCGGTGTGGCCAAGCGGTTCTAGGCGCTTCAGTCTGGAACCACGTGACCGCTACGGTCGCAGGTTCGAATCCTGCCTCGGGCATGGATGTGTGTGATGTCCTTAGGTTAGTTAGGTTTAAGTAGTTCTAGGTTCTAGGGGACTGATGACCCCAGATGTTAAGTCCCATAGTGCTTAGAGCCATTTAAGCCATTTTTTGTAACGGGGAAAGGGGCGGGGGTGGTAAAAGCAAACAAAGAGCGGTCACTCGATTGCAGAAAACGTTATTCAATATTCGTTGAGTAATTAACAAATCCCGTCAGTCCAAAAAAGTCTCGAGATTGGATTCATAAAAAATATAGAAAAATTAAGGTGCTGTTTTTAATGCTTCGTGTTTTCTACATTTCTACAAAGCCTCAAGACATTTTAGAAAATGTCTTGAGCAATTGATTTAATTTAGAGGTATTGCTCCAGTGCGACTTGCGACACAATACTGACACACTACGGCAGTATCTCCACTACTAAACATTGCCTGGTCACATCGGTGTTGTCAAATATACAGCTATTGCCTACAGTTGTTAGTTCAAGGTGCCACAGTAGCTACGGCGCTGCCGGGAATAAAATCCGCCTCGGATTTTTTGGACGGGCGGTGCGTAATTGAGTAGCAAATAGGTCGAAAACACACGATAATTATTCAATATTTTGCTACTAACAAAAATTGTCACAGGTGTTAGGTAAGGCTAGACCTTGCAAGTGTAATATCTCTATTTCTTTTACCTTATTTTACTTGTCGAAAAGTATATCTGTACCTTCCTTGCCGATATTTGAGACTATAATATTTGTTCTTACTTTGAAACGGCGTCGGCAGCTTATGTTTGCTTTGCTCCAGGAAAGTGGCGACATCATCAACAAATGCTAGACACGCATCTATAAAATTTTCCACAACAATGAAATAGGCGGGGGCCGGCCGTGGTGGCAGAGCGGTTGTAGGCGCTACAGTCTGGAACCACGCGACCGCTACGGTCGTAGGTTCGAATCCTGCCTCGGGCATGGATGTGTGTGATGTCCTTAGGTTAGTTAGGTTTAAGTAGTTCTAAGTTCTAGGCGACTGATGACCTCAGAAGTTAAGTCGCATAGTGCTCAGAGCCATTTGAAACTAAAAGCTGGGAACGTTTTCAGTTTGAGTAATACAAATAAAGAATGCGGAAGACGGTACTTTTATTAAGAACTCAGCTATTTATTTAGGGTTAAAGTTACAGTTCAGAATAATGCGCGGTAGCACCTCCAAATATGTACACTGCGCCCTTCTTGTATGGCGTCGAGAAAAACGAAAGACGAATGTCTCATTTCCATCCGACGAAGCAAGAATACTGCAGCAGGGACACAGTTGCTCTAAGATGGCACCTAACCGGAAAAATTTCGTCATGAAACGAGGTAATCTCCCGTGAAACCAAAAGCAGAAACTATCGATAATGATGGGTACAGGTATATGGTACTAACTGTTGTGAATTTGTAAAAAGACTCGGAGGATGTAACGGCTTACCGAGATAAAGTTGTTTTCTTTTTTTTCTTTGCTCCCGGGCTGTGATCATTCAGCCATGTCCATAATGTGATGGCACTTACGACGATACAAAGGTAAGGACAACTCACCACCCAGCTCCTGAGTCGAGAAAAATCTCCAACCTGGCCGAGAATCGAACCCGGGGTCCTTCGCTTAGGAATCCGCCGTGCTGACCGCGCAGCTGCCGAGGCCCAGAAGTGGAAAGTTCAATCAATTTAGAGTTGCGTTACCAGAAGATTTTCCGGTTTAACTGTTATAGTTTTCGTCAAGTTGGGTTTCAGTCACTGACGTTGTACGACTCTGACGTCACGTGTGAAACAGAACTTCGGTATGAGATTTACACTCTGCAGCGGAGTGTGAGCTGATATGAAACTTCCTGGCAGATTAAAACTGTGTGCCGGCCCGAGACTTGAACTCGGGACCTTTACCTTTCGCGGGCAAGTGCTCTACCAACTGAACTACCCAAGCACGACTCACGCACCGTCCTCACAGCCTTGCTTCTGCCAGTACCTCGTCTCCTACCTTCCAAACTTAACAGAAGCTCTCCTGCGAACCTTGCAGCACTAGCACTCCTGAAAGAAAGGATATTGCGGTGACATGGCTTGGCAACAGCCTGGGGAATGTTTCCAGAATGAGATTTTAACTCTGCAGCGGAGTGTGCGCTGATATGAAAGTTCTGCAAGGTTCGCAGGAGACCTTCTGTTAAGTTTGGAAGGTAGGAGACGAGGTACTAGCAGAAGTAAGGCTGTGAAGACGGTGCGTGAGTCGTGCTTGGGTAGCTCAGTTGGTAGAGCACTTGCCCGCGAAAGGCAAAGGTCCCGAGTTCGAGTCTCGGCCCGGCACACAGTTTTAATCTGCCAGGAAGTTTCAGAACTTCGGTAATTCGCAAATTATTATTGTGTTGCTCAACTTCCTTTTTCCAACGTGCGCTCAGTCGTTTTCACAGTGATCGATCCGTAGTGCTGTCGGGATAGCGACGTGGCAGGACCTGCCTTTCTCGCAGCGCCCGCTTCGTCCTTGGAGCAGCCGCTACCCGGTCGCTCTAACTGGGTAGGCGGCGGTCTGAGTGCGGCCCACGGCTACGCTGGAAGTCCCCACTGCCAAGGCTACACGCCTCCTGCTCCTTACAGCAGCAGCTAGGTGCCCGGGCGCTCCCTGTCACTCTCAACGTAAATACAATTCTAGGTTCAAGAGACCTAAGAAAAAGTTCTAGCTATGGAGACTTGGATTTAACGAAAGTTTCACTTGCCGAGGTGGAATCAGGAAAAAGGTAGAAGAAATGATGTAAGTTACAAAATGGTACTCCAGTTTCAATAACATACGTAGTTCAGTGCACCACAACTCAAATTAAAAGAACTTACTTTTGCATACTCAATTACACTACTGCCCATTAAAATTACTACACCACGAAGATGACGTGCTACAGACGCGAAATTTAACCGACAGGACAAAGATGCTGTGATATGCAAATGATTAGCTTTTCAGAGCATTCACACAAGGTTGGCGCCGGTGGCGACACCTACAACGTGCTGACATGAGGAGAGTTCCCAACCGATTTCTCATACACAAACAGCAGTTGACCGGCGTTGCCTGGTGAAACGTTGTTCTGATACCTCGTGTAAGGAGCAGAAATGCGTACCATCACGTTTCCGACTTTGATAAAGGTCGGATTGTAGCCTGTCGCGATTGCGGTTTATCGTATCACGACATTGCTGCTCGCGTTGGTCGAGATCCAATGACTGTAGGCAGAATATGGAATCGGTGAGTTCAGAAGGGTAATATGGAACGCCGTGCTGGATCCCAACGACCTCGTATCACTAGCAGTCGAGATGATAGGCATCTTATTCGCATGGCTGTAACGGATCGTGCAGCCACGTCGCGATCCCGGAGTCAACAGATGGGGGCGTTTGCAAGACAACCATCTGCATGAACAGTTAGACCACGTTTGCAGCAGCATGGACTATCAGCTCGGAGACCATAGCTGCGGTTACCCTTGACGCTGCATCACAGACAGGAGCTCCTGCGATGGTGTACTCAACGACGAACCTGAGAGCACGAATGGCAAAACGTAATTTTTTCGGATGAATCCAGATTCTGTTTATAGCATCATGATGTTCGCATCCGTGTTTGGCGACATCGCGGTGAACGCACATTGGAAGTGTGTATTAGTGTGTATTCGTCATCGCCATACTGGCGTATCACCCGGCGTCATGGTGTGAGGTGCCATTGGTTACACGTCTCGGTCACCTCTTGTTCGCATTGACGGCACTTTGAACAGTGGACGTTACATTTCAGATGTGTTACGACCCGTGGCTCTTCCCTTCATTCGATCCCTGCGAAACCCTACATTTCAGCAGAATAATGCACGACCGCATGTTGCAGGTCCTGTACGAGCCTTTCTGGATACAGAAGATGTCCGACTGCTGTCCTGGCCAACACATTCTCCAGATCTGTCACCGATTGAAAACGTCTGGTCAATGGTGGCCGAGCAACTGCCTCGTCACAATATGCCAGTCACTACTCTGGATGAACTGTGGTATCGTGTTGAAGCTGCATGGGCAGCTGTACCTGTGTGTGCCATCCAAGCTCTGTTTGATTGAATGCCCAGGCGTATCATGGCTGTTATTACGGCCAGAGGTGGTTGTTCTGGGTACTGATTTCTCAGAATCTATGCACCCAAATTGTATGAAAATGTAATCACATGTCAGTTCTAGAATAATATATTTGTCCAATGAATACCCGTTTATCATCTGCAATTCTTCTTGGTGTAGCAATTTTAATGGCCAGTAGTGTGTTTTGTATTTATACTATCGTTATGCTTCAGGGCTGTCGACAGTCTGGATGACGGAATCCCTGAAGTTTTCACTAAATCCTCCTCTTTTTCACACCACATTACACAGCGTCAATAACCTGCTTTTTTTCTGCGAAAGTCAAACATTTGTACCTTTTCAAGTCATCTTTTTCAACTATTTATGTACTCTAGTAACCTATGTACTATTGAGAAAACAGATGGGGTGTCACGAAATAATTATTTGGAAAACTGACGAAACAATTCGGATTGCCGAGGGCTACAAAGCCACTGATTTCGGATTATATGTGTTTATGGGGCGGTCTTTCATGACAACCACTTCAGTTTATCGACTGCGCCAAAACACGTAGGATTTCTTCGAATTACCGTGGTTTTATCATGAGACTTCTAATTAGTTTGATCGATGGAGCAACTCGGTCCATTGAGGTTCGAATTAGCGACAGTCGATTGTAGTTACTGCAACATCCTGAGACGCGTCACCTTGACTAACACTAGGGGCAGGGACGTTCCGATACTCAAGTAACTAAATTTCGATAGCTATGGTATAGCTATCGATGTCAAGTATTCGATAATTCCGTAGTAGCTTAACAAATATGAACGTTGCAAAAACAGACATAATGTCTTATGGGATAACAGCAATCAGTGATTATTTTATAATGTTACTTAAAATCAGTCTTGATTGCATTTCTTTTTTTTTTTTTTTTTTAGCATGTGAAAGTTGCTGGATTTGGACGGGTTACTCCTGTAACTGAAATATCAGATCTGAAGATGGTTCTGAATGAACCGAAACCGGTCATATGAATAAAAAAAATTGCAATCAAGACGGATTTTAAGTAACATTATAAAATATGAACGTACCGGCATCGTAATATCGTAAGTATCTAACGGTCTAAGGGAAAATAATAACCTTTCATCACTAGTATAATGAGGATTAAAATATACGTAGCACCTGTGTATTTTATAATAAACGTATCAGGCTTCAACAACATATGACCGAGCGAGGTGGCGCAGTGGTTAGACACTGGACTCGCATTCGGGAGGACGACGGTTCAATCCCCCGTCCGGCCATCCTGATTTAGGTTTTCCGTGATTTCCCTAAATCGCTCCAGGCAAATGCCGGGATGGTTCCTTTCAAAGGGCACGGCCGACTTCCTTCCCCGTCCTTCCCTAATCCGATGAGACCGATGACCTCGCTGTCTGGTCTACTTCCCCGAAACAACCAACCAACCAACAACATATGCCAATAATATTAAGTATGTAACCACTGGCATGGAAACGTGGTTCGAGTATTGGTTGCTTCATGGAAACACAGCACCGATATCATCTTTTGTCTTGTATTAAAAATGAATGCTTTTACGTTAAGAAAGAAGCTCACTGTAAATGAACGCTATGTAATGATGCACTGTGATAATGGCATGTGTGAGCGGCATAAAACTAATGTTATGGTCTGTATTTTGTTAGCAGCTTTTTTTTTTTTTTTTTTTCATCAGTCTACTGACTGGTTTGATGCGGCCCGCCACGAATTCCTTTCCTGTGCTAACCTCTTCATCTCAGAGTAGCACTTGCAACCTACGTCCTCAATTATTTACTTGACGTATTCCAATCTCTGTCTTCCTCTACAGTTTTTGCCCTCTACAGCTCCCTCTAGTACCATGGAAGCCATTCCCTCATGTCTTAGCAGATGTCCTATCATCCTGTCCCTTCTCCTTATCAGTGTTTTCCACATATTCCTTTCCTCTCCGATTCTGCGTAGAACCTCCTCATTCCTTACCTTATCAGTCCACCTAATTTTCAACATTCGTCTATAGCACCACATCTCAAATGCTTCGATTCTCTTCTGTTCCGGTTTTCCCACAGTCCATGTTTCACTACCATACAATGCTGTACTCCAGACGTACATCCTCAGAAATTTCTTCCTCTAATTAAGGCCGGTATTTGATATTAATAGACTTGCCAGAAATGCCTTTTTTGCCATAGCGTTTGATGTCCTCCTTGCTCCGTCCGTCATTGGTTATTTTACTGCCTAGGTAGCAGAATTCCTTAACTTCATTGACTTCGTGACCATCAATCCTGATGTTAAGTTTCTCGCTGTTCTCATTTCTACTACTTCTCATTACCTTCGTCTTTCTCCGATTTACTCTCAAACCATACTGTGTACTCATTAGACTAAAAATGGCTCTGAGCACTATGGGACTTAACATCTATGGTCATCAGTTCCCTAGAACTTAGAACTACTTAAACCTAACTAACCTAAGGACAGCACACAACACCCAGCCATCACGAGGCAGAGAAAATCCCTGACCCCGCCGGGAATCGAACCCGGGAACCCGGGCGTGGGAAGCGAGAACGCTACCGGACGACCACGAGATGCGGGCACTCATTAGACTGTTCATTCCGTTCAGCAGATCATTTAATTCTTCTTCACTTTCACTCAGGATAGCAATGTCATCAGCGAATCGTATCATTGATATCCTTTCACCTTGTATTTTAATTCCACTCTTGAACCTTTCTTTTATTTCCATCATACTGTAATTTAAAAACTTAGAATCTACCAAGTGAAGTCGATAGTTCCAGCGGTTCATATCGTGATCGCCACTTCAGGTAACCAGGCATTGTGCTCTCTCCCCATCATAATTAAGATGATAGGGACAAATCTGAGTCTCCGATTTATAATCAGTTCGAGCCGTCAGGCGCTCTACCGCCATCCGTGCGCCAGCCGTTGCGGCCGTGTTCAAGAGTCGTGCTACTCGAATGTTCACTTTTGTCATTATCAGCAGCTATGTACGTAAGCGTTATTCTCGTCTTGCTCTCTAACTTATCAGTTCGATAGCGCATTATCGCCAACAAAGTATATACTCGTTTGTGTGAGAACGAACCCGAGGCTAAAGCTCTATTTTTTGCATTTCTAGCAAACATTTGTTGCATAACATTACATCATCTTTTCTTACGCCACCAGACGTTCACTAATTTGCTTCTAGCGCGCATTTCTTTAAGAATGCTGGAAGGTGAAGTGAAAAATAACACATTCTGTTGCAAAGGTTACTCGTAAATGTCTCACAAAGCGGTGTTGTTCACCAGGCTGTTTCCTTTCATATAAACAAACACATCAAAAAAAAAGTTTTGCATCACTCCGGATCCCAGAACTCTTGAAGATAGACGTTGACTGTGGATCTTGTATCACAGACACAGTCCCTTTGACTGTTCACAGATGTCACTAAACCCTCCCAAAGATGTAAACAACCGTGCATGAGCAGCGCCTCTTAGACGGAGGGGTCCAACAGCCGATCAGTTCCAGTCATTCTACGAGGAAGGAGGTACATGGCTCGTGTTATCTGTAGTTCAACCATGCCTAGACGGTCAATATCGCGGTTCGATCGCGTCCGCATTGGTACTATGTGCCAGGAAGAGCTCTCAATAAGGGAAGTGTCCAGGCGTCTCAGAATGAACCAAAGCGATGCAAAGTTTGGACATGGAGGAGATACAGAGAGACAGGAACTGTCGATGACATGCCTCGCTCAGGCGCCCAAGAGCTACTACTGCAGTGTATGACCGCTACCTACGGATTATGGCTCGGAGGAAGTCTGACAGCAACGCCACCATGTTGAATAACGCTTTTCGTGCAGCGACAGGACGTCGTGTTACAACTGTGCGCAACAGGCTGCATGATGCGCAACTTCACTCCTGACGTCCATGGCGAGGTCCATCTTTGCAACCACGACACCATGCAGCGCGGTACAGATGGGCCCAACAACATGCCGAATGGACCGCTCAGGATTGGCATCACGTTCTCTTCACCGATGAGTGTCGCATATGTCTTCAACCAGGCAATCGTCGGAGACGTGTTTGGAGGCAACCCGGTCAGGCTGAACGCCTCAGAAACTCTGTACAGCGAATGCAGTGAGGTGGAGGTTCCATGCTGTTTTGAGGTGGCATTATGTTGGGCCGACATACGCCGCTGGTGGTCATGGAAGGCGCTGTAGCGGCTGTACGATACGTGAATGCCATTCTCCGACCGATAGTGCAACCATATTGGCAGCATATTGGCGAGGCATTCGTCTTCATGGACGCATTCGCGCCCACATCGTGCACATCTTGTGAATTACTTCCTTCAGGATAACGACATCGCTCAACTAGAGTGGCCAGCATGTTCTCCAGACATGAACCCTATCGAACATGCCCGGGATATATTGAAAAGAGCTGTTTATGAATGATGTGACCCACCCACCGCTCTGAGGGATCTACGCCGAATGGCCGTTGAGGAGTGGGACAATCTGGAGCAACAATACCTTGATGAACTTGTGGATAGTATGCCATGACGAATATAGGCATGCATCAATGCAAGAGGAAATGCTGCTGGGTATTGGAGGTACCGGTGTGTACAGTAATCTGGACCACCACCTCTGAGGGTCTCGCTGTGTGGTGGTACAACATGCAATGTGTGGTTTTCATGAGCAATAAAAAGGGCGGAAATGATGTTTATGTTGACCTCTATTCCAATTTTCTGTACAGGTCCCGGAACTCTCGGAACCGAGGTGATGCAAAACTTTTTTTTGGATGTGTGTATATGTTTTCCTGAGAATTTCACACGTCGTGCACTGTTTTACGTAAGATTTGTAATTTCTAAACATTACCACTGGTTGCAGTAGATACACTGTCTGATGAAAAATACTCGGACATCCTTACGTAATACGAAACGGACCAGAAAGCGCACAAGAGGCGGGCCCGCCAGTATAAAAGGAGAAAGGGGATGTTGTGCTGTCAGTAGAGAAACAGTTAAAGCAGAATGGATCGGTCACGAGAGCTCAGTTGCTTCGAACATGGAGTATTCTTTGAATGTCACCTGAGTAACAAGACCATCGGGGAATTTCAACCGTTCTAAAGCTGCCCAAGCCGACTATTGGCGATGCGATTATGAAGTGAAAACGCGAAGGAACAACCACGTACAAACAAAGTCCAGACAGACCTAATGAACTGACAGAGAGGAACCGCGCAGCATTGCGGAGGGTGGTTGTACAAAATCGCATGAAATACGGCGGAGGAATCACTCGCGAGTTTCAAAATGCTACTAGTAGTCCGTATAACACAGTGACTACGCCCAGGGAGATAAAAATAATGGGGTACTATGTTCGAGTACCCCCTCATAGGACACACATTTCTGTACTCAGTACTAATTGACGTGTGAGGTCGTGTAAAGGGCGACGCCACTGTGTAGTGAATGACTGGAAGCGAACGACTTGGAACGATGAATCACACAAGACCCTTTGGCAATCCGATAGGTTTGGTTTTGGCGAATGCCAGGAGAACGTTACCTGCCATCACGTGTACAGCTAACAGTGAAGTACAGACGAAGTGGTCTTAAAACGGTATTTTTCGTGGTTTAGGTATGGTGCCCTTATTGCGCTGAAGAAAACGGTAAACCCATACTGCCATTAAGCAACACCTGTGAGGCAATGGTTTGTGGACAATAACATTCCTGAGATGAACTGGTCTGTCCAGAGTTCTAGTGGAACACCTTTGGGATGCGCTAACACGTCGACTTCTTCCCAGACGCCAGCGTCCAACATTCCCACCTTCGCTGGTCTCAGATCTCGAGGGAGAATGGGCTGCAGTTCCTCCACAGACATTCAGACACCGCACTGAAAGAGTCCCCAGTAGAGTTCAAGCCACCATAAAGGCAAAGGGTAGGCACACCTCGTATTAATGTCACTAATAGGTGTCTGGATGCTTTTGACCTGGTACATCTACATCTACATTTATACTCCGCAAGCCACCCAACGGTGTGTGGCGGAGGGCACTGTACGTATATGCTTTGCTGTAACAAAGTCTTAAGAGACCTAGGGCGTGTGAGGTCCGTTCAATAAGTAATGCAACACATTTTTTCTTCGACCTATTTCGGTTGGAAAAAAATGCTGAATTTTTGGAATATTCCCGCTTCAGACCCCACAGTTTCATGAAGTTCCGATAGGCGACGCCTCAATACGTAGCTTTCAAAATGGCGCCTGTATCAGAGGCGCGTTCCACGCAGAAAGCCAGAGTCTCGCTGATATTCATAGGCGCTTGCAGAACTGGCCGTGAACAAAAGCACGGCGAGTCGGTGGGCGAGGCTTCTGTCAAAAAAATTGTTCAAATGGCTCTGAGCACTATGCGACTTAACTTGTGAGGTCATCAGTCGCTTAGAACTTAGAACCAATTAAACCTAACTAACCTAAGGACATCACACACATCCATGCCCGAGGCAGGATTCGAACCTGCGACCGTAGCGGTCGCTCGGTTCCAGACTGTAGCGCCTATAACCGCACGGCCAAGGCTTCTGTCGTCATGACAACAAGATCGCCCAAATCTGTCCGATGCCCCAGGTGTCAGCCGGCCGCACGCACCTGTGACTTCTGCATTGTTTGAACGTGCGGACACCCTCATTCGAGGTGATTAACTGATCACAATCAAACACCTCGCTGCTCGACTGGACGTCCATGTTGGTAGTGCTGGCACACTCGTCCACCAGTTGAGGTACTCAAAAGTGTGTACTGGGTTCCTCGTCTCTTAGTGGAAGACAGTAAAGAGCAACGAAGGACAATCTGTGCGGAATTGCTTGCGCGTTACTTAGCTGATGGCGATAATTTTCCATCGAACATCGTCACAAGCGATGAAACGTGGATTCATTACGTCGAACCGGGAACAATAAGGCAATCCACAGAGTGGCACCACACCGCATCTACTCAGAAGAGAAAGTTCAAAGCCGCACCGTAGCCGATGAGGTCATGCCAACGGTCTTCCGGGACTCTGAAGGGGTTATTCTATTTGGTGTGCTCCCTCATGGTGCAACGACCACCTCTGAAGTGTTTTGTGCTACCCTCAGAAAACTGAGGAACGACTTCGCCACATAATTGCACACGAATTTCTCCTTCTCCAAGACAACGAAGGCCTCACACATGTCTCCCCACCCATGACGAACACACAAGGGAACCTCCACATCGCACCCCCCTCAGATTTAGTTATAAGTTGGCACAGTGGATAGGCCTTGAAAAACTGAACACAGACCAATCGAGAAAACAGGAAGAAGTTGTGTGGAACTATGAAAAAAAGAAGCAAAATATACAAACTGAGTCGTCCATGCGAAGATATGCAACATCAAGGATAACATGAGCTCAGAAGCGCCGTGGTCCCGTGGTTAGCGTGAGCAGCTGCGAAACGAGAGATCCTTGGTTCAAGTCTTCCTTCGAGCGTAAAATTTAATTTTTTTATTTTCAGACAATTATCAAAGTTCAGGCACTCACACATAATCAACTTCGCTCTCCGAAATTCCAGGACATGTTCGGATTTGCTTGGACATATGCAGGATTTGACGGTCTACACACGGAAAAAATTTAAAACGTTAAAAACATGTGTTTTGACAGAGCACATGGAAAAATGTGCGACTGTGAATCTGTTGGATTCATTTGTTGCAGTTTATGTGACAAACATGTTTTCATCACTTTTTTGGGAGTGATTCTCACATCCACAAGAAAACCTAAATCGGGCAAGGTAGAAGAATCTTTTTACCCATTCGCCGAGTGTACAAGTTAGGTGGGTCGACAACATATTCCTGTCATATGACGCACATGCCCTCACCAGTGTCGTATAGAATATATCAGACGAGTTTTCCTGTGTAGGAATCGGCTGACCTATGACCTTGCGATCAAAAGTTTTCGGTTCCCATTGGAGAGGCACGTCCTTTCGTCTACTAATCGCACAATTTTGCGGTGCGGTCGCAAAACACAGACACTAAACTTATTACAGTGAATAGAGACGTCAATGAACGAATGGACAGGTCATAACTTTGCGAAAATAAAGAAAAACTTTTCACTTGAGGGGAGACTAGAACCAAGTACCTCTCGTTCCGCAGCTGCTCACGCTAACCACGGGCCCACGGCGCTCCTGACTTCAGATCATCCTTGATGTTGCCTATCTTCGCATGGACTACTCAGTTTGTATATGTTGCTTATTTTTTTCATAGTTCCACACAACTTCTTCCTGTTTTTTCGATTGATCTGTGTTCAGTTTTTCAAGGCCTATCCACTGTGCCAACTTTTAACTAAATCTGAGGGGGGTGCGATGGGGAGGTTCCCTTGTCAGAAATCTTCATTGGAGTGTCCTTCCTCATCCACCCGAAGTCCAAATCTCGCTCATTCTGAATGCCATCTGTTTGCTCCAATGAAGGCTGCACAGAGGGGGAAGCAGTACGTGGATGATGGGGAGGTTATTGGTACAGTAAGATACTGGCTCCGAGGTCAACCAGTAGAGTGGTACCATGCGGTCATACAGGCCCTGCCACTAAGGTGGCGTAAGGCCGTCACACTGAATGATTAGTATGTGGGAAAATAGGGGTTTCGTTGCCAAAAGTGTTGTGAATTATACACTCCTGGAAATTGAAATAAGAACACCGTGAATTCATTGTCACAGGAAGGGGAAACTTTATTGACATATTCCTGGGGTCAGATACATCACATGATCACACTGACAGAACCACAGGCACGTAGACACAGGCAACAGAGCATGCACAATGTCGGCACTAGTACAGTGTATATCCACCTTTCGCAGCAATGCAGGCTGCTATTCTCCCATGGAGACGATCGTAGAGATGCTGGATGTAGTCCTGTGGAACGGCTTGCCATGCCATTTCCACCTGGCGCCTCAGTTGGACCAGCGTTCGTGCTGGACGTGCAGATCGCGTAAGACGACGCTTCATCCAGTCCCAAACATGCTCAATGGGGGACAGATCCGGAGATCTTGCTGGCCAGGGTAGTTGACTTACACCTTCTAGAGCACGTTGGGTGGCACGGGATACATGCGGACGTGCATTGTCCTGTTGGAACAGCAAGTTCCCTTGCCGGTCTAGGAATGGTAGAACGATGGGTTCGATGACGGTTTGGATGTACCGTGCACTATTCAGTGTCCCCTCGACGATCACCAGTGGTGTACGGCCAGTGTAGGAGATCGCTCCCCACACCATGATGCCGGGTGTTGGCCTGTGTGCCTCGGTCGTATGCAGTCCTGATTGTGGCGCTCACCTGCACGGCGCCAAACACGCATACGACCATCATTGGCACCAAGGCAGAAGCGACTCTCATCGCTGAAGACGACACGTCTCCATTCGTCCCTCCATTCACGCCTGTCGCGACACCACTGGAGGCGGGCTGCACGATGTTGGGGCGTGAGCGGAAGACGGCCTAACGGTGTGCGGGACCGTAGCCCAGCTTCATGGAGACGGTTGCGAATGGTCCTCGCCGATACCCCAGGAGCAACAGTGTCCCTAATTTGCTGGGAAGTGGCGGTGCGGTGCCCTACGGCACTGCGTAGGATCCTACGGTCTTGGCGTGCATCCGTGCGTCGCTCCGGTCCGGTCCCAGGTCGACGGGCACGTGCACCTTCCGCCGACCACTGGCGACAACATCGATGTACTGTGGAGACCTCACGCCCCACGTCTTGAGCAATTCGGCGGTACGTCCACCCGGCCTCCCGCATGCCCACTATACGCCCTCGCTCAAAGTCCGTCAACTGCACATACGGTTCACGTCCACGCTGTCGCGGCATGCTACCAGTGTTAAAGACTGCGATGGAGCTCCGTGTGCCACGGCAAACTGGCTGACACTGACGGCGGCGGTGCACAAATGCTGCGCAGCTAGCGCCATTCGACGGCCAACACAGCGGTTCCTGGTGTGTCCGCTGTGCCGTGCGTGTGATCATTGCTTGTACAGCCCTCTCGCAGTGTCCGGAGCAAGTATGGTGGGTCTGACACACCGGTGTCAATGTGTTCCTTTTTTCAATTCCAGGAGTGTATTTTGTATTGGAGTTGAGAAGAAAAAAAATGTTTGAAGGGAAAAAAAGAGTGTTGCACCATTACTGAACGGCTGTCGTATATGAACTTTTCCGCCAGCAGTAGAGAGAACAATGTTACACAGCAGGGTAGCCGTCCGACCTGCGGCTAGCATTAAGCCGACGCCTGCCGTTGCACGGACTGCTGAGCGTCCTACGCGGCGCGTTTCCCAGAAGCCCCGCCCCCTGCCGCCCTGCCACACCTGCTGCTGTCGCCCACACGCGCTGCCGGCCCCAATTAACGCCGCCCTGGAAGCGGGCGCGCTGACACGCAGGCGTCGCGACGGCCGAACAGCCACGGCGAGAGGTTACGCAGGTGGGAAAGGAAGGCGGCGTAACACTCGCGAAACTGTAAATTTACAGAACCTTAGGAAAGTATGCGACCATTATGTTGCCACCACCGTATCAACGCTATTTAGCCACCCCTACCGATAGGTTTTATGCAACCCGCAACGCCTTCAAAAACCATGCGGTTCATTTCGTATTCTCTCGCTCGCTAAGTGCAGACTATTAGCCCTGCACATCAAATGAACAGAACCTTTTTGAAGAAAATTTAATGTAGTTAAATGTTGTACTGTGATATGTCTTCTTTCGAGGCCACGTTTTTCGAGTTACTGAAGAAAAATGCCTTTGAACGTCTCTTTTGTACATTTTTCTTGAATAATTCGAACACTACAGCGTGTAGCAAAAACCACATCACAGTACAAAATTTTAACTACATTAAATTTCCTGTAAAAGGTCCTGTTCATTTTTTTTCTGTACATCTACATCTACATTTATACTCCGCACGCCACCCAACGGTGTGTGGCGAAGGGCACTTTACGTGCCGCTGTCATTACCTCCCTTTCCTGTTCCAGCCGCGTATGGTTCGCGGGGAGAACGACTGCCGGAAAGCCTCCGTGCGCGCTCGAATCTCTCTAATTTTACATTCGTGATCTCCTCGGGACGTATAAGTAGGGGGAAGCAATATATTCGATACCTCATTCAGAAACGCACCCTCTCTAAACCTGGACAGCAAGCTACACCGCGATGCAGAGCGCCTCTCTTGCAGAGTCGGCCACTAGAGTTTGCTAAACATCTCCGTAACGCTGTCACGCTTACCAAATAACCCTGTGACGAAACGCGCCGCTCTTCTTTGGATCTTCTCTATCTTCTCTGTCAAGCCGACCTGGTAAGGATCCCACACTGATGAGCAATACTCAAGTATAGGCCGAACGAGTGTTTTCTAAGCCACCTCCTTTGTTGACGGACTACATTTTCTAAGGACTGTCCCAATCTCAACCTGGCACCCGACTTACCAACAATTAATTTTATATGTTCATTCCAAAAATGGCTCTGACCACTATGGGACTTAACATCTAAGGTCATCAGCCCCCTAGAACTTAGAACTACTTAAACCTAACTAACCTAAGGACATCACACACATCCATGCCCGAGGCAGGATTCGAACCTGCGACCGTAGCAGTCGCGCGGTTCCGGACTGAAGCGCTTAGAACCGCAAGACCACCGCGGCCGGCCATATGATCATTCCACTTCCGTACGCATACTCCCAGTTATTTTACAGAAGTAACTGCTACCAGTGTTTGTTCCGATATCATATAATCATAAAATGAAGGATTCTTCTTTCTATGTGTTCGCAATATATTACATTTGTCTATGTTAAGGGTCAGTTGTCACTCCCTGCACCAAGAGCCTATCCGCTGCAGATCTTCCTGCATATCGCTGCAATTTTCTAATGCTGAAAATTCTCTGTATATTACAGCATCATCCGCGAAAAGTCGCATAGAACTTCCGATACTATCTACTAGGTCATTTATATATATATTGTGAAAGACCCAATAGTTTGCACAAAGCCAACAAGAGAATATGAAAATCTTGCACGTGGTATTTGAAGGTGCTGTGGGTTGCATAAAATCAGTGGGTAGGGGCAGCTGAGTCACCCTATATATCGCGTAGCGATGAAAGGTATAAACCGAAGAGAGAGTAGGGCTTGTGCAGCTTATATACTATCATTATTCCCTCGCAACATGTGAAAGGAAATCGATAGTATTTATTCATTTATTTATGCTATTATTTCACGTAGCAGGATTAGGACCTTAAGACCCTCTCCTACATTTAAGCAGACTTCCTTCCCAGTGAACAAAAAAAAATATATTTTTTATGATGCATGAGCAATACTCAGAGATTGGACAACAATACGAAGACATCGCGTGAAATGCCTGCTTGAACATAAGCGCAGATGCCGGCCAAGCCTACTTGTTGCCGGCCGGAGTGGCCGTGCGGTTCTAGGCGCTACAGTCTGGAGCTGAGCGACCGCTACGGTCGCAGGTTCGGATCCTGCCTCGGGCATGGATGTGTGTGATGTCCTTAGGTTAGTTAGGTTTAAGTAGTTCTAAGTTCTAGGCGACTGATGACCTCAGAAGTGAAGTCGCATAGTGCTCAGAGCCATTTGAACCTATTTGTTGTGCAGTTGTATTTGACCAGGAATGGCTCCCGTGCAATTCCCTCAATACGTTGCCTGTGTCAGTCGTGGCCAGAACAGCGTTCAGTGTAGTAAGTGCATTATGACAGAGCTAAGTGAATTTGAACGTGGGCACATTGCTGGAGCTCGTATGGTGGATGCTTTTATACCCAAGGGACCTGAAGCGTTTGGTGCTTCAAGAGCTACCGTACCACATGCAGGGAAAGCGGAAAAAATGTCATCCACGAAGTCACAACGCGGACGAAAGTATGTGTTGAGTGATCATGACAGACGATCATTGAAGAGGACTGTGACGGAGAGAAAGAGAAGAGGGCGACAGGTGCAAAAGTCACCTGCGAACCCTGTCAGTACCAAAACAACATGAATAGTGCTCCATAAGCAGGGAATTACACGGCGACCTGGAATTCCAAAACTACTCATCAGTAATGCAAATAACCGTAACAGGATAACATGGTGCCGAAGCCTAAAACGTGGACTATGGAGAATGGAGCATTGGAAGAAAGTCATCCAGTCGGATGAATCATGATTCAAACTTATGGCTGAGTTTACATGCCATGAGTGAAACATAGGGGGGGGGGGGGGGTTCAGTGATGCTTTGGGCAGCCACATCGTGGTATTCCGAGGGCCCCATAGGTGCTCTGTAGGGCCCCATTACTGTCAGACATTATGTGACCATCTTGACTGATCATGTCCATCCCACGGTACAATGTCTGTTTCCCGAGGATTATTTGAGCATTTTGGCGATGAGTCCACGCCATGGAACAATGTTTGTCTCCCAAGGATTATGTGACAATTTTGGCGAAAAGGTTCATCCCATGGTACAATGTTTTTGTCCTAAGGATTATGTGACCGTTTTGGCGATCAGGTCCATCTCATAGCACAAAGTTTCTTCCGCAGTGGTGATCCTGTGGTCCAAGCCGACAGGGCCCACATCGTCCAGGACTGGTTTTCAGGGCACGAGAATGAATTATCGCATCTGACCTGGCCATCACCGTGACGAGATCTCAATATTGTTGAGCCTCCTGGGCTACATTGGAGAGAATGGTGCGTGATTGCTGTCCAGCTCCATCGTTGTTACCTGAACCTGTCACTATTTTGCAGGAATACTACTATAAGATTCCCTTGGAGAATGTACAGGACCTGTATTTATCCATTCCGAGACGAGTGGAAGCTGTTTTGAACAACAGGACATAATGAATCTATACTAATCAGAGGAAGAGCCTGAAATAATAGGGTAAGATTGTCAGTTGTGATGTAAAGGAGAAAACAAAGTAGTAATAAGACGAGAAAAGCATAGATAGTTTGCAGTGTGACAGAGGTACTGGGGAGCATTGGAGAGAAAAAGCCAACTGGGATATGCCGGGAGAGAAGCTAAACTGATGATAAAAGGCGTAACTGAATGCTGTCATTCGGTTTCTGATGGCTACGGACGCCATCGCAAAAAAACAAAAGAAGAAAAAGAAAATATTAATATGTATGGCATATCTTATAATGTCATTCACCCCAACACACAACACTGAAAATGAACCAAAGTAAGGAGAAACAGTTGACAGTTAGGTGCTCGTTAACAAACGGGAGAGCAGAATTTTCTTACTTTTGAAGGCGATCGAGTGAATGACCGAGTTGCATACAAGTATTTTCCTGTGATTTATCTTATGACACGCTTGCCGCAACAGGTTAAACAGCAGTGAACTGTAAAGCCATTTGTACGAGCAGGTCAGTGATCAAGTGCATGAGGCAAAAGAACGGAAAAAGCGACACGAGATAGTCGGTGTCACGGTGTGTTTACCGTTGACCCAAAGGCACGTGTCTTTGACGTCACACTTGTGACTGCGTGGTGGACTGCTCCTTGCACCGACCTCTTCTCCCGCTGCCTCCATATCACTCTGAAATCGCACCCAACTGGAAAACTGGTCGGAACATTGTGTCAGTAACGCCTAATCCATACTCTTAAAGTAGCAGCAGCTGTTTTGGAATGTCTAAATCTCTAACCGGTATGCGTCGCTTATCACCCGTCGCATAGTCATGTAGATCCCAATCCTTGCCACAGAAAAGCCGTTGGTCCTCTCTTCACCACTCATTTACAACAATGGATGCCATAGTCAGTAACGGGTCGATCACCAGTAATTCTTGTTCTTCTGCACTTCACTGATTACTCTTTAAGTAAGTTCCACAGCATTGTCTGTTTATCTCTTCTTAGGTCTTCCTCGCTTAGTTGTCTCTCTCTCTTTTCCCGAGGAAGAAATGATAAAAAATTGGAAATTTGTGGTTGGGTCTTATGGGACCAGACTGCTGAGGTCATCGGTCCCTAAGCTTACGCACTACTTAATCTAACTTAAGGGGCTCCGGAACGCCCTATACTTGCAATGTTAAAATAACGCTTATAAATTACATCTTTCCTCACAAAGTATTTGAGGTAGGAAGTTGAACTTTTTGCTGATTATTTATTGGAATATGGGCTACAACTTAACACAGGGATTTTACAAAATTTTAGTTCAGTTATTAAAGATGATTTTTTTTCAATTGTAATGAAAATTCACAACATTTTTTTGCAATTTTTTATTTATATATTCAAAAATATACAGTTTTTTGGAAAAAGGCTGTGTTAAATTATGCAGAAGGTACTGTGTAACATTTACTGAAAGTTTGAAACAAATATGTTTGGAAGATCCTTAGAAAACATGTAATTAGTATGAGAAAATAAAAGTTTTGGGAATTGAGCGACAAAGATTGGATTAACTTTTTAGTGCATTCCAGGTCCATGGGATGGATTATCTTCATCCTCTGCAAACTCCTCCTCCAGCTTCCTCTTGTTCCTCCTCCTGTTTACTCTTGCTTGTATTTCTAGACTCTTTACAGCCCTGTCTGCAGTCCGAAGGCGTTCCTTGTCTAAAGCAAGCATCGCTCGTACCATGTTAGAACCTATCTTCATTCCCATATTTCTAAATACCTTGCACCTTACAATGTTGCCATCATTGAGAGTCGCAACAGCATCATACACACCAAAGTGAAGTGTTTCTATTCCAACAAATACAGTCTTGGGGATTCTCGACCATATAACACTATTTACACTTTCATTGGGGTTTTGAGTTTTTCCGTGAATACACTTTTTCAACAGTTCAGGTGCTGCTAAGTCTCTGAAAATAGGTTAGCCACAACACATACTTTATCTCACATCACTAAAATGTACCTGATGAACACGGACGTTAATAATAACACCATTTGACAGCAGTTTAACAGCGCCACAGTGGGTCACGCCCATGTAGAACACATTTAAAAAAAATTTAAAAATAGTTGTAGTCTTCGGAATTTAATAAATTATATATCTATTAAAGTAAAAATTGAACTTTTCATGATTTTGAGCCTTTCCGGAGCCCCTTAAACTAACTAACTCAAACTAACTAACTTAAACTAACTAACAAGACGCACAGCCATGCCCGTGGGAGGACTCGAACCTCCGACGTGGAGAGACGCGTGGGCCGTGACAAGGCGCCCAAGACCGCGCGGCTACCTCGCGAGGCAAGTAATGCTAAAAGTATCCCTCTTTCATCTCAGGTATTAATTTTTAAGATATTGTGTATATTTCCAAATGTAGCCTCTTTTACAACTGATTTTTATTACTGGTCAGGTCAATTTGACATCATCTCGTATACGAGTAGCTAAAAAATTATATACATACGCAAATGATGTTGGTAACAGTATTTTTTATTCGTACTAGACAAATGGCCGAGAAATTACCACGTTATGCTTAATTTTAGCGATGTAGAACGTCGTATTATTTAGATAGATAATTCGGACAGTGAAGTGCTCGTTGTAGGTAACTTTTATCAATACCAAGGCAATATTTCCAGAAATGAAAGTATTTAAAAACTCTCTTTTTGTATTTTCATACTAATGCCCGTACACTTATTCAAATTTTTGTTTCTGTCATTATTACAAATACAGAAAACTGTCGGTTTCATTGGAGCTTAAAGAAAGTGATAATATCAACTGAAAAGTTGCGCAAGTGCGGTCCACGAAAGGAAATAATCTTCGCAGAAGGCAAAGTCTCATTTAGCTTGACTCGCACAAGTCTTCTGACTACCCATCGTTCGACTTTTACATATTCTCACTCTTTGGACTGTTCCGTTCACGAACAGGTACAAAACGATGTAGTTTCAGAAACGTATAAACGTTTCGCCAGCGGAGGAAGTCACAACATAGTTTCTCGTTCTCCGTGGCATAAAACTGAAATGTTATTCTGTTTTATAAAATTGAAGCTTTGCGACAAATTGATATGCTGAACTAAACATTTCAGCTGTGTCCAGAGGAAAAAGGTAGCGTCTGTAACTATGTCTTGCAATAACATCGATATTGATAGTGCTAATTTCGTTACAACAAAAAAGCCTCGCTACAAAGGACTTCGTGACGAGTCGTACAACGACCGCTGTATCGCTCAAATTTGTGTTTTGGGATCAAGTCCTTCCTGAACTACTGCCTTATAGAACCGCCTAAATTCAGAGTGTTACGTCTCTATTTGTATTGGTTCTAGTCGTCCCTCGATCAGGTACGTGGTCGGCGAACTCTGCGGAAGGCAGCGCAGTTTTATACGCGGTCACCAGCGGACAGTTGACTGCGTCGTCGGCAGCGCCTATCTCGTGACCTTTGCCGCCTCGCTGCGTCCAGGATCTTGTTTACTGGACGTTCTCGCCGCAGCTACGTTCTCTATCAGGCTTGGGAGACGCGGCTGGAGAGAACCCAGAATCATCCAGCAAGCGGGTCGTCCTCAGGCCGAACGCAGGTTTGAACACCTCAAGTGCTTTGCTCGGCATGGTCCTATTGGACTCACTCACCCGGGCAGTTACAGGGAAACTTCCAATTTAGCGTGGACTCCGAACCACAGTTTCAGTTCATATGTAGAGAGTAAAAGCGCCTAGAACCGCTCGGTCACAGCGGCGAGCACCCATTTCATTCATACGTATAGGGTGTCCAACAAAAGACACCCTAATCTTAAAATTAAGCAACATGAAGACAAATATCGATATAAGAATGCAACAGACGTTTCGTTTATTGTGGAAGCGGTAGTAATTTTCGAAGGAAGAGCTTGAAATCATGTAGTCCACTGAGCAACGTGTGCTCCTGGTACTGGAATACCACAGGTTAGAACAATGTATTACAACAACATTTGCCGGCCGCTGTGCCCGAGCGGTTCTAGGGGCTTAAGTACGAAACCGCACTGCTGCTACGGTCGCAGGTTCGAATCCTGCCTCGGGCATGGATGTGTGTGCTGTTCTTAGGCTAGTTAGGTTTAAGTAGTTCTAACAAGGGAACCTCCCCATCGCACCCCCGTCAGATTTATTTATAAGTTGGCACAGTGGATAGGCCTTGAAAAACTGAACACAGATCAATCGAGAAAACAGGAAGAAGTAGTGTGGAACTATGAAAAAAAAAATAAGCAAAATATACAAACTGAGTAGTCCATGAGGAAGATAGGCAAGCCGGCCGGAGTGGCCGAGCGGTTAAAGGCGCTACAGTCTGGAACCGCACGACCGCTACGGTCGCAGGTTCGAATCCTGCCTCGGGCATGGATGTGTGTGATGTCCTTAGGTTAGTTAGGTTTAAGTAGTTCTAAGTTCTAGGGGACTTATGACCACAGCAGTTGCGTCCCATAGTACTCAGAGCCATTTGAACCATTTTTGAAGATAGGCAACATCAAGGATAATTTGAGAGCAGCAGCGCCGTGGTCCCGTGGTTAGCGTGAGCAGCTACGGAACGAGAGGTCCTTGGTTCAAGTCTTCCCTCGCGTGAAAAGTTTACTTTTTTTATTTTTAAATGAGGGAATGCTTTCTTGGACACCCTATATAAACTTTCAGTACTACGAGTATAGTAAGTATCAAGATTATAGTAGTTTGACGTGAGATAGGTCACAGTCTCCACGTAATTAGTAAACATGATAGATTCCGGTTCCAGTTATCAAAACATATTTTATATTTTCTTTTTTCTCGAATGCACTTCGAGTGCTATTCATCTTCAAGCAGAAATCTAAACTCAAATTGCCATAAAAACTCGAAGCGAGTACGAACGGTGTCTAAGTCATACGATACCCACACAAACGTAAAACGACAACAGTGACCTACTGCATTTTCTCCCGTTCGTATGGTCCCACTTTTCAGTCCGATAACAAATATAGAAGACAGGCATTATGGTGGGAAATAGCTGTAATAAAAAAAATAATTTTTGACATTTGTAAGCGGAAACGAACATGCCTAATATCCAGATCACCATTTTTTTTTACAGTTATACACGCAAACACTCACATAGGGTGAATGTTGCGAACGAATGGGTCCAACGGAGCCATTCACAAAACTGAACGGAAGGACCGGGAAACTATTTACAACGTAAAGCGTTCGAGATGAACTCCAGTTTGTTATAACAAACGGTGAGATAAGAGGACTTGAAAGGCGCGCAGGTGACCAGTCGCAACTGTTGCTGGACTAGTCTCCTGCGGGATCTAATTGTCTGTCATCCGTGACTCGACGCTTTTCACCGGCGGCGCCGGCATGTTCTTTGCGTGGTATTTCCTCTACAGGGTAACAAGCGAGTAGCTCGACAAGTAAAAAGAAAAGGCAAAATTAAAGGTCACCGCAACAACGCCAATTCCAGGTATTACACAGACGTCCGAGACATTTTCTTCTTGCGCCATCACTATATTTATGTTCAGCTCCTACGCAGTTTACTTGGGAAAAACTATCACATAGCGTAGAGAACCACGATCATATTTAGACTTGTGCTGACCCGATCATACACACTTGAAAACTTCGGTTATGCATCAACGATAATAGTAAATATTCCTAGGACTACTGATGATATTAGTAAAGTTTTTCAGTATGAGGCTCCAAGTGGACCAGCTGCAGAGAATGTTCACACCTATCCACATGTCCATACACTATCTACACGTGCCTAAATTAAGATCACTTTAAATTCAGTTCCCAGTCCTCGTGACCAGTCTGTGTCGATGAGACGCTAGGCTCCACTCTAATTTTCCTGCTTCTCTCCTGTCTCGAATCACGCTTGGAGAATGTTAGGATGAATCGTTGAACAAGAACATTGAGTATTCCTTCCCGTAGTCTTACATAGCTGGGATAGGCTTTTGGTACAGAGGACGCACAACTCGTAAATGGTCACTCATTTCTTCCTCAAATGTTCCTTAAGCACTTGACACTCTGCACGACGATGTTGGTCGACTCTGTACTTGGGTTCTATGAAATCAAATTCAACGAATGCTGTGAAGAATATCACTGTTGCACTACAAGCAGAGGAACTAAGCTGTGTGTTTGTGTGTGTGTGTGTGTGTGTGTGTGTGTGTGTGTTTGGATGGATTGGTGGGCTGGTTAAGACGCTCTACTGCGAGGTTGCTTTTTTCATTAATTGGCTTTCGGGAGGTGCCCATACAGCCATCTCAACAGTATAAGATGCGACAGTGTGTTTTGATGATTTCGAAGGTTCGTTAGGGCCGAGCTGCATCCTGGTACGAAGCTGCAGAGGCTTAGACTTGTCATGTGACGCCATTCAAGCGATTTTCGTGTCAGTTGTGACGGCACGAAGATAAGGACAACACAACACCCAGTCATCGAACGGAGAAAATCTCCGACTCGACGGGGAAACAGCGAGGATAGTAACATTTTGTTAAAATAGTCCTAGTCAATTGTAATGAAGACTTGTAAAAGTCAAAACGCGTAGAATTCACATTCAGCTACAGTGCTACTCATTCACACACATGCACGCACACTAAAATTGTGAAAATAATGAATATAGTCTGAAACCTGGATAGGATAACGAGGAGGAGGCTGAAGTATCCAGGGAAAAGACTGGCTTGCTAACAACTTAAGAAACCCGGATGAACCAAGCAAACTGATAACATGATTAAAATTTCTCCATAATAATGTAAGGAAGGATCGTACATTTTACGTCATCTTTATTCACATCATCCTCTTTGTTTCTTTGTCTTCTAAAATAAATAGTATGTCAGCAAGTAGACAAGCCTTCGGAATACGGAGCATAGACTGTCGGCTCAGTTACCGGCACTCGAACACAGTTTGGAGCCACAGTGACAAAAAAGGTTGAACAATTATTCGAGTTCATACCCCTTTCTGACCGTCATATTTTTTGAATTTTCCAATACCCATTACTGATGGATGATGGGATGGGTCATTCAGTGAAAGTAACACAACCTAGAGCACATTAAACGTTAACAAAAACAGAATAAAATAAAAATAATTTGTTAAATAGAGGTGGAAAGAAAAATGCTGAAATGTTTTCTTGGAGAAGTCCACAACTGATATCTCCCATTACTTATTAAAAAATTGAGCTAGTGTAAAACAGAAAAGAAGCTAAAGTGAGGATCGGATGCATGATCACAATTTCCACACGAAATCATTATACAACTTTATGTTTCGTGTACTGTTGTCATTGCTGACTGACTGAAAAGCAATACATCTTAATAATAATACTGAGGTTGTAGCCAAGTGAAAAATAAATTCTCACATAGGTGCCAGAGCCATTGCACGAAGTGGGAAGCTCAGAGCAGGGTCGGAGGGAGTGGCAAGAATGGTTAGCAAGGGCCGTTCGAAACTTTGGTTATTTTTAGCCCAGTCGTGTTTCGGATCATTTATTTTTTTACTTGGCCTATTTCAGATTTAGGTTTTCATTTTCAGCTGAATAATCGTGAAGGGCAGAGAAAAACTGCGTATGTAGGAATGAATTACCGGCTACAGTACTTGACATACAACCAGTCAAAGCCTCCTGTAACTCTTGGTGGGAACTGGAGCAATGGGGACCCTTTATTTCTGAGACAATACGTCCCATCCGAAATATGAAGTCGCAGTGGAAATGGAAATGAGCGTTTGGCGTCATTGGCCGGGAGGCCCCTTGCGGGGCAGGTCCGGCCGCCTTGGTGCAGGTCTTATTTACATTCGACGCCACAGTGGGCGACCTGCGCGCCGGATGGGGATGAAATGGTGATGAAAACAACGCAACACCCAGTCCCTGAGCCGAGAAGATCCCCGGCGCAGCCGGGAATCGAACTCGGGCCCCTTAGGACGACATCCGTGACGCTGACATTCAGCTATCAGGGCGGACAACTCATAGTGTGTGTGTATGTGTTCGTCTGTGTGTGAGAATACACACCGAGGGGACGAAAGTCATGGGATAGCGATATGCACATGGCGGTAGTATCGCGTACACGAAGTACAGGGTGATTCAAAAAGAATACCACAACTTTAGGAATTTCAAACTCTGCAACGACAAAAGGCAGAGCTAAGCACTATCTGTCGGCGAATTAAGGGAGCTATAAAGTTTCATTTAGTTGTACATTTGTTCGCTTGAGGCGCTGTTGACTAGGCGTCAGCGTCAGTTGATGCTAAGATGGCGACCGCTCAACAGAAAGCTTTTTGTGTTATTGAGTACGGCAGAAGTGAATCGACGACAGTTGTTCAGCGTGCATTTCGAACGAAGTATGGTGTTAAACCTCCTGATAGGTGGTGTATTAAACGTTGGTATAAACAGTTTACAGAGAGTGGGTGTTTGTGCAAAGGGAAAAGTTCTGGACGGCCGAGAACGAGTGATGAAAATGTAGCACGCATCCAGCAAGCATTTGTTCGCAGCCCAGGAAAATCGACTCGCAGAACTAGCAGAGAGCTGCAAATTCCACAATCAACTGTATGGAGAGTCCTACGAAAAAGGTTAGTTATGAAACCTTATCGTCTGAAATTGGTTCAAGCACTGTCTGCTCCACTGGCCTC